>NC_053141.1:2423733-2793325 GCF_016808335.1 Panicum virgatum | reverse complement strand
TCCTGTACCCGTCTGCCTTCTGTTGCTGCATGCTGCGGCTGTGCCTGCCGCCTGAACACTAAACTGTTGTTGTTAGTTGTTGCAATGTTGCTGTGTTGCGATGTGAATTGTGATCTGTTTGCTGTAACTATTTGTCATGCTAAAAGTTTAAAGTGTCATATATATTCTCATTTTGAGTATCGATTCCTAATCGTAATCGGCATCTTCCTGAATGAAATATTCCCCCGATATCTCATAATATCATTTTGTTTTTCCGTCTGGCTTTTCCGTTCCTGCTCCCGTTTTCGGCCAAAAATTGCAGTTGCGGGAATGGCTAAGTGGCCCCGACGATTCCCAACCGTTTCATCCTAGTGGTTAGCTATGGATGTGCATGAACTAATTAATGCAGAGGCCCAATAGTATTTTATCACCAACCAAGTAGGAAACCAGTTTTTTAGAAACCAGGGATCCGAATACCCCTACCTATAGCTTTAGTCAAAAACCAGTTTCTAAAAATTAGAGGAAAAAAGCTGGTTTATAAGAAGTAAAACTGATGCAAACAGGACCTTAGATGCCATGGTGGAGACTTCTCTCATGTTTTGTGTTAAGACGGTTAGCCTAAATTAACGAAGGACTATATCAGATGCTTGGGATTAACTAAATGGAAGAAAATTCAGTATTGTCTAACATACAACTAATGCTAGGCTCCATTGCATTTAGAATAATCCTCGTTCTGCCCCAGCATGGCAGTGAGCATGAGCCAGACGCACCGAATCTTGTCAGCGGCAGGGTGGATCTGCACGGAGTAGGATAGATATAGACATGTAGTACATGTTCATGGACTGAGTCGGAGTAGGATGAAGGATATTTTCATGGTTTCTTTGAGAGAATAAGTAGTTCATCTATTTGCGATGCTTAAATTTGCGCTTGCGGTACATAAAAATTTATTGCAATGAGGAGTCCCGCCGCCCAGTATTCCTCAAGCAGTGTTTGCCTTATTTTTCTTGGTGCTGTGGTTTCATTGAGTCTTCAATTTGAACCAAAAGTTTCATATATTGTGGTTTTTAAATCGTGATGGATAACAAAAAGCTACTATGAAAACCATGCTGGTTTCCTCAGACAGTTTACTTGCTGATTATGGAGATAGGTTCTGCGTCAAAGGAGTTTTTGCAAGTGGCAACCTGTGTGTATTTGGATTCAAATGCGCAGTAGGTCTTCAAATCATGCTGATGACTTACTTTTCTTGCTGCCCATCAACATTTCTCCGGTTCTTGCATTACCCAGATAGACTTTGTCAGTTTTAGATACATCAGGTTCTCTGGTTATTACATGCAAGGAAGACTACATTTCTTGGGATGTAGATGCAATACAGAGTATCTATATGGTCAAACTAGAACATACTAGCGACAGTCAATAGTAGCTCAGGATGTATCTTTGGTCCATGGATCGGAGCTGCTTGAAGCCTTCAGCTGCGTGCAATATAATTGTCTTTAATTTGCCACCGCGCATCCATCAGTCTAGGCATCACAGATCTTTCCCTGCAGCGGCTCCGTTGCGGCCCCTGCGGACGATTTGGCAACTCTGTAGCCCATGCCCCACGGTCTGTAGACCAATGTCACGAAGACATTTGATAGATTTAGTTTGCAAAACCCAGCCACGTACTCGGCTGCAGGCTCGCCGTTCTTTGAATTGTTGCTGCTCAAAACTGCCTGCCGCAGCAGCCATCACTACCGAAACGCACCCCTGATCAGACAGTACAGATAAAGCCATTGTTCTTTATTGAAATTTGTGTAAAAGCACACTACAGGTCAGGCGTCGTGGCATGCCGCATGCCCAGTCACGGAGTGGGATAAGAAATCCACACCGATGTGATTGTATGTATTATGCATTACACGTGTATGCAGAGATCTAGCATTGACGGACGTAGAGTCCAATTGCATCCAGGTGCCAGCCAGCGTCCAAAGAAGCCAGTGATACGGTCGCTGCCCTGCACCGAGTAGCTGAAACGAGTCCCCTTACTGTCGTTGCCGTATGGCCCATACGTTCCCTTGAAGGTGACAATCTTGAGAGACAAAATGATGTTAGGCATGTTATCGAATTCACCCGTTTGTCCCGGAGATTTCCATCACATAATCCATCAGGCCAAGCTGAATCTGCACAACATTCCCACCTCAGCTGTGTACAATATATAGCTACTAATATTCACAAAATCAGATGTATGTAGAATATACACATTGTATCATAACCAGTCAATCTATATTGAAGGAGTACTTATTAAATATTTGATAATTATTATATTAAATATTGCAGCTACATAGCAGAAAGCACGGACCATATCAAATCATGATAAGGCTTCCCTTTGCGAACTGAGCGTAGCTCAACCGGTTAGGTTCCTTGGGGTAGAACCTATCCACCCAGGTTAAAGTTTTTGACTTGGCATGAGTGCTTGTATTTTTCTAGATTTATTTTAGGATTTATCGGTGCTATGCTTTTAGTGGTAGTTGGAGAGCGAAGCTTCTATGGTAACTTTGTCGATCTCGAGATATCCAGTCCCTCGAAGGTGTTCATAGGTAGGGATGGCAAATGGTAGGTATTTAATTTAAAACTAATGTAGGTTCATAGGTAGGGATGGCAAATGGTAGGTATTTAATTTGAAATTAATGTACATTGCCTTTAAATACTTTGTTTTATTTATTTATAAATATAAAATATTTTTATATATTTTATATATTTGTTTTTTTGATATTATATATTTATTTATGAGCCTATTATTTATTAAAAATTATTTTTAAAAATTGATATTTTGTCTATAGTGTTATAGCTAATCCTTACTTACATGTTTTATGACGATTGATTAATTTTATTCTGGTAAAATCATTGACAAAGCGAATGGATATGGGCTATTTCTTATCACCCAAATTAAGTGGATATTCGAATAAACATCCGAATTCGAACTGTACGATTTGCATCACATTCGAGAACATCCGAATAAAGATCCAAATTCGAATAAATACGTGGTAAAAAGTGCTATCCGAATTCGATTTCAAGCGAATCCGATCTAATTACCATCCCTATTCATAGGGTAGGGTTTGCGTGCACTTGAGTTTGTACTAGTGTTTTGCAAAAAAAAGAAGAAGAAGATAAGCTCCCATTGCACAGCTTCAAATATAGCCTAGAATAGAATTCATCCAAACTTCATTCCAAAGTGTCCCAAGCAAAACAACTCATCCGTATAATTCGGCAAAATCCAAAGCCCTTTTTGTACTGAGATGCTGGCGCTAAAACAAGTGGCTTCACCAGGTTCGGATTGAACTTCTATCTTCTATTCGTGAATCCAGTAGAGAATCTCTATCCCAATGTTTCTTCAAATAGATTCAACTCTGAGATGCCCGTGGAGCTAGGACCTTGTGATGAGTGATTGAACAACACGGTGTGCGTGTGACGTTTCTCTTGGTTGGTGTTGTTGCAGGTGATAGGTGGAGACTGAACATGCGGCGACGTGTGAAGAACGAAGATATGATGCCACCCGATTGGACTGAGAGCGGTGAAGGGTGGATCAAGACTTGCGCTCGAGGGATTTGAGATCGTGCGGTGTATGTCTACTATACATGACGACACAATGAGAGAACGTTGGTCGACGGTTTCTTGGTTAAGCCACAAAACCAAGATCCAGACGTTCGTTGCGGCGGACGTGGCCGAAGACAGGGATAATTGTCGATCACGAGAAGATTCCGGATCGTCGTGGCGGCGAGATCACGGGATGCCATGGTGATAGATGGAAGGATCGCGGACATCGAGATTGTTTGCCGTGGAGGATATATTGCGTGATACGCGCCGATTACGTTAATTTGATTGACGTAATGGCAAATTTGTAATTTAGGTATGCCACCCTATGGGTTATAAATATGTGGCACCTAGGATTGAGGGGTATGCGTTTTAGGGTTTTGGGGGCGTTTGCTACAGTAGCCACAGATAGCCGATGTCCCAGAATTCCTCCGGCGCGCCACTCCTCTCTCCGGCCTAACCTAGGGTTTAATTCCTAGCGAGGGATTTTGTTGATCTCTCCAATCAAGAGAGGGGGACGATTGGGCGGAGACTAGATGAGGCCCAGCGCCAGCGAGACACAGCGGCTGCACAGCAAGCCTGCTTTCAGTTGAGTTTTTGTGTCACGTTGCTTCTCTACATGAACTTGAGCTCATGTGAATGACTGCTTAATCTAGTTTGTGCAAGCTTTTCGGTGTCTCGTTTTGATTTGCTTCCGCTATGCTTTGAGCGTGTCAAATCGTTTCTAGGGTGAGCTTGCCACGAGTTGACTTGGGTCATCTTGACGATTCAACGGAGTGAATTTTTAAAGGCTCCCATTCACCCCCCCCCCCTCTGGTCGCCTGTCTCGGTCCTACAAACTCTCTACAAAGAAGCTCTCCTGTCTGAAAAATTGGAGCTAAAACAGTTTTTATGCAAGATGAAGCCATGTCAAAGGAACCCTAAGAATCCACAACTAGTGCATCCAACCCGTCCAACCAAGATACTCCCTGTGCTTTCTTTTTATAAGGTGCGCATGTATTTCAAGATTTCAACTTACTTTATCATTTTCAATCAACAACTAACTTTAGGTAGTGTAATTTTTTTATAAAAATTATATCATTGTATTCACAATTAAAAATACTTTATTATAATTATGATTTCATTGTTGTCAACATTATTGTAGTATAAAAAAATAAATAGTCAATGTATAGTTTTAAATACCATCTCAAGTCAAACCATGTTCACAAACTCCACTCTGCCTGCTCGTGTTTCCTGTTTTAATTACCTCTTGTCCTCTGCCTTTTGGCTGCCTCTTGCTGAGTTCCCAAGAGGTTGGGATTTGGGCTAGGTTTTTTCGTGCTGGACCAGAGAACAATGGCACGTCACGCCCATGTTTCAACCACGGATCGGCATGAAGCTTTGGGCCTAAACACGTGGTTCACATGGTGGCGTAGCTGGGTACCTACCTAGGCCGGCCCAGCACAAAGTATCCTGATGTTTAACGAAGCCCAACATAGGCCTGTTTCGAAGGTTTTTTTCTTTTTTATATTTTAAAAAATAAAAATTTCAAAAATATATGTCCGTTTTGAAATATTTCAAAAATATCCCCCGGTCGCCCCCCATAGGGTGACAGGCGCTAAGTGTATATTTTTTTTCTTCAAATTTGCAACGATGTCCCTAGAAAAAAAAAGGGGGCCCTGTCGCCCCCCGCGTGCGACAGGGGGGCCTGTCGCCCCCCCCCCCCTCGGGCGACCGCTGGGCCCGGCCCACGGGCGCGGCAGGGGGCCTGTCGCCCCCCCCCCCCCCCCCGGGCGACCGGGGCAACCCCCCTATATAAGCTCCAACCCCCCCTTCCCTCCTCATTTGAGCCCGAAAATTCCACCAAAAATCCAGAAAAAAAGAGAGAGGTGGAGAGAAGGGAAGCGGCGAAGCCCTGCCGGATTCAGCACTTGTGATCTGCAGGTTAGTACATTTAGTTATATAATTTTTTATTTAAGTACTACGCATTTAAGTAGGAGTAATTTAAGTTGGGGTGAGTAATTTAATTTAATTTAAGTACTACGCATATGGGTGCAAACTTCTATGACCACTTCAAGAACAAGAATCTTAAGAACCTGTTTAAGAGGTTGTGCACCCAAAATCAACAGAGAAAATTCAATGCATTATGGCAGATGCTTGATCAGTTGACTGTAGAGCTAGTGAAGGTAAAGGCATCAAAATCAGGCACGAGTCAGGCTGCAGAGGCTAGGGATTCAATTGAGAAGCTATTTTCACACTGGATTCGAGGTGCACCTAAGAAGAAATGGTCATTCCTGTATGATACTAACGGAATATGGTATGGTATTCAGACAACGAACCATGCAGAGTGTTTCAATATGGTTATGCGTTCTTGTCGTGCCTTTCCTCTTGTGAAAATTGTTGAGTTCATCATGTATGGGTGCATGAAGTATTTCAGAGAGCGTTACACAGCTGCAAGCATAAACATCAGCAACCCCCAAATTCAGTTTTGCAAAAGAGTGACACAATATATGCAAGAGAAGATTGAAAAGGCCAAACTGCACCGCGTCATATCGACAGGTACAATGGAGCATAGATTTGAGGTTCTATGCAAGGATAGAAGTGGTCGTGGTATCCGTAGAGATAGGGTGGTACAGGAGAGTTTGATTACAGTAGATGGCAAAGCCTTCTGCTCCTGCATGAAGCCTAAGTTATTGCATTTGCCATGCTCCCATCTCATTGCGGTATGTGCAGAGTCTGCGTTACAGCCAGGAGTATTTGTTTCACCTTACTTCAGCAAGGAAGCAGCTGTATCCACCTGGGGACATGAGGTATGCGGGATTGAAATTGTGGGGGCCTTTCACTCAGGATAATGAGAATAAGATGTTTATTCCTGATCCAGCCACTAACAAAGGCAAAGGCCGCCGTCAGACACGTCGTATTCGGAATGGTATGGACGAGTCGGAAGCAAGCAAGGCACAAAAGTGTTGCAGCCAATGTGGAGCATTGGGTCACAACTACAAGAAGTGTCCTCAGAATGCACTTCACGATGCTGCTGACGTCGGTCCTTCCGGAAATCCCAGAGATAGAGCACCTCCTACGTTCAGACGAGCATCGGCGAGAATTGCTCGTGGAAGGCATTCGGTGTCATGATCTACAATTGCATTTCATTATTTGTAATATGTAGTAATGAAATATTACAGGTATGTAATGAAATATTATTGTACCTATGTGTCCAATTTGTAAGAAACATATATATACCTATGTGTTCTCAGATATTTTTGAAAATGCAGGTATGGAGATGGACTCCTTGCTAGACCCAGTTATCGACTCGAGC
Source organism: Panicum virgatum (assembly GCF_016808335.1). Lineage (NCBI taxonomy): Eukaryota > Viridiplantae > Streptophyta > Magnoliopsida > Poales > Poaceae > Panicum > Panicum virgatum. The sequence goes on along the minus strand of NC_053141.1, from coordinate 2,786,487 downwards.
CACAGGTCTTACTTTGCAGCTGTTGAGCACCGAGCCATAGAGGTGCTACGTCCTCGTCCACCCGGGGAGGCGATCTCTATACACCACAATTGGTGTGACAGGTATGTAATGAAATATTATTGTTTATCACTTATGTATTCGTCGGTATTCCTTTATTTAGACAATTTTGTTTATTGCAGGTTACATGAGGCCGATCTACTGACTCTGAGCCGTCTTGTCGAGGTTGGGCCTATTCAGCTCGACCGATCCCTCCTGACGACGCTCGTTGACAGATGGAGGCCGGAGACACACACGTTCCACCTCCCGTGTGGGGAGATGACTCCTACGCTGCAGGACGTGGCCTACCTCCTCGGCCTCCCTATCGTCGGGGAGGCTGTAGGTCCGCGTGTGGTGGCGGCCTCGTGGAAGGATGACCTGGAGGCCCGTTTTGCCCTGGTTGACCGCGTGGAAGAAGCAGGTCCGATCAACCCGCACCCGCGAGCAGCAGGTCCTTCGAAGACCTGGTTCCTACAGTTTACAGTACGTATTCATTCCATATATAAATTTAATTGTTACAATTCACATGTTCCATTGTCAGTTGAAACCATTAATCTTAATTATTTATGCAGCCTGCCCTGTTGGCTGCGGATGCCGACGAGTACAGTGTGACCAGATCGTTGGAGGCGTACCTACTTTGGTTGTTTGGTTACATCATGTTCAACAATAGTCATGGCAACTCGGTCGATAGGATTCTCCTTCCGTATGCACGGGAGATTGCGGATGGGAACGAGGACGTACCGCCCAACAGCTGGGGTGAGGCGGTACTTGCAGCCACTTACCGTGGACTCTGCGACGGCTGCATGAAGACACATGGGAACGCAGTGTTTGTAAGGTAATTCATGTGTTTGTAACTGTACCTTTACTGAATGGATGCAGTTTCGCCTTTGCAACATGATGGAGACGGACTGCTCGACTTACTTGACGAGGGTACGTGCCGGATCCCCAATGACCCAGTTTGAGCAGACAGAGGCATGGTCGAGGCAGTGTGATCAGTTGCGTCAGGTAGTTCACAACTTGGGAAGCCGTGTGCAGTACGAAGACATCCACGGGTCGTCCCAGGCCTCGTCGTCGTTCCCGTGTCCGTCGACCGTGCACGGGCCGACGTCGCAGTTCTTCCCAACTGCAGGTAACGTACATATCTCTTTAAAATTAGATCAAGTGTTCCTACATATTTACTAATATCACATACAGGATACGATCCAGCTACTGTGTTCGGCCATACTGGAATGTTTAGAGGGACAGCACCAGTTGGCGGACCATATCCAGGGATGGTACCGGGGCCACAGACATAAGTGACCTAATAGCAGTGCCCTTCCACCATTTCAAAAAGATGTGACAACACGGCAACCACTCCAGCTCACCTTCAAAGCAGTCTCTCTGTCGAGGACGACGGACCTGTCATTCTACAGCGCAGGTCTGTGGCGTGTAGTGGGGAAGGCGGCATCTAGGCGCGATCGACCGAGCGGCAGCAATGCAGCGCTATGAGTCTGCATGCACAGAGATGCATCGAGTAGTCATTTCGAGAATCGAATCTAGCCTTTTCAGTGTTTGGTCAGCTAGCCTCTTCACTGTGTTGTCATGTAGGCTTTTTAGGTGCATTTACACTCCACACTCCGGGTATCAGACCTTTGTGCGCCTATAAATACTCCGAAGTTTGTGAACTCCCAGCAGCACATAAACACCAAACCTCATTGTATACCCAATGTCTGGAGGTGGGTCTAGCGGGAAGAATTACTACGGTTTTGGGAAAGTAAAAGGGGGAAGAATGAGAGACCCCATAATATGGGAGGGGCCTCTTGGACCTGATTCCTTTCCGGAACCAGTGTTTGAGTTTCCACCATAGCACAAGAGTGAATTTACCAATGAAACTCCTCTTCAACAATACGATAACCGTAGAGAACCGTGGCCAAAATGCAGACATGGTGAGGACTGCTTAGTGCAGATGTGCACCGACGGGATGGATGGCGGTCGGCGTTTCTTTAAATGTCCACACGCATGGGTAATACTCGGTTGTTTCATTTCTTTATCTTCAATGAGACACCTTACATGAAATTTGTTTTGCAGTCTTCCGATGCTCCAGAAAACTGTGGTTTTACTAGGTGGGTCGATCCTGCACTAATTTATTCTGTTCAGGAGTTCATCGAGTACCTCCAGATAAAGATCTTTGATCTGGAATGCAAGGTGAACCATTATGAGGAAGTAAGCGAGGGTAACAAAGACGACGAAGTTGATGATACCAGCAATGCTGCTGGTTTACAGGATGAACCATGCACTATTCCTTACTGCAACTGTACTTGTCACAAGAAGAAGGGCCCTGCGCCTCCAGCACCACCACCTGCACCACCTGCAATGGGTGCATACTGCGGAGAAGGCTCAACGCAGTTTGCTACGTGGGGGTACGGCTACTAGAACTACCCTAGTGCTAGTGACTTGCTGCATCGTTGTGTTTGTTCTGTTTTTTTTTAAATTACCTAAGGCATGTTAGGTTAGTCCGGAATCTGTTTACCGTAGTTTGCAACGGGTTCTGCCATGCCACTGCATGTGTGATGTGTGTTTCATTATCGTTTTATTATGATGTAAAATTTGATGGTTCACATTATGTAATGCATTTCTTAGTTCTTATTTCTTATCGTTATATTAATTAAATGTGTGCTTTATAGTATTCTAGTCACATGAAAAGCTCCGAGGGCCATGTCCGTGCCCAGCAGAGGGCTAAGAGGGTCCGACACCCTAGTGCTTTTTATACACTTAAACGTTCGCCTCTGATCACTCTCGTATTTTCCATTACATACAATAGATGGTATGTTTATACTTCGATGCTCCATTACGACTAAGTACGATTCAAACTCGACATTATGTACATGTCCAGTGAATGCAAGTTTGGTACGAGACATACATACAAGCATAATACAACATTAACAATACTAAATGCGAATACATCTTAAACCGATGAACATCATATGTTATAGATCATGGCATGAAATCATCTAGGTCGTCATCCCAGTTGACAGATGGTGGTGCTGCAGGTGGTGTACTATGGCTCGACGAACTTCTTGGATTTCCCTTTCTCTCTTTTCTGGATCTACGTTCATGTACAGGGGGGAGGAACATCATGTGTTGGAGGCCATGGTTTGGGAGGCATGAAGTCATCCATGTCGTCATCCCAGTTAACACAAGTTTGTGCTGCAGGTGGTGCAACATGACTTGACGAACCTCTTGTGTTTCCCTTTGTCTCCTTTCTGATTCTAGGTTCATGTACAGGGGGAGGAACATCATGTGTTGGAGGCCATGGTTTGGGGGGCATGAAGTCATCCATGTCGTCATCCCAGTTAACACAAGTTGGTGGTTGAGGTGCTGAAGCATGACTCGACGAACCTCCGGGCATCTGTTCTTGCGCAGGCCAAGTACTATCACCTGAAGATCTTATCCGCCTCCTTCGTCTAGTTTGCAGCATAAGTCCACCGAAGATACATACCAATTTAAGGAAATTTGGTATCGTTTTGTTAATCAACTCCGTGTCCTCAGGGTAATCCTAGCATATAATTAAAAAACAATGTTACTGTTTCATAAATATGGATTCGAAATGACGGACGGGATTACAACTGAATGAGAGTTACCTTAATGTGCATCTCATACACCTCTGGCCGCATCCATATCTTACAAGAACTTTGTAAGAATCCAATGATATTAGGATGATTCGCTAGTTCACATACTCTCATGTATATCTTCCGACGTTCTAGCAGGTGTCCCTTTACATCTTGCGTCGTAATACCTCGAAATAATGTGAAATCTTTAAACTCTACTACTTTGGACAACACCATCTCTATCGTACCATCCGCTAATGGATCCAACTTCTTACTGATAACAAGATAGGTCATGATATCAAGTATTATACTAGATTTTTCTTCGGTCCATGAAAATCCTCCACAATTGGAGGCAGCCATTGCCTTATGCTGCAATATCAATAAGGTACTTTCATAATTTTATTCTAATTCATAATTAATTTAAAAACAAGTATGTAATAGTACTGAAATTGTAATACTAAACGAGTGTTCTAAAGCACCAAATCTAATTCAGCTAATCTGCTAATTAAATTAAATTGTTATACAATATCAATGGATTCATACGGAAGTTACCGGTAGATCACAAGTACGCAATTCGGCAGAGCTTAGCCGTTTTTTCTTCGCCTCACCCCTCTTTTTTTCCTGAATTTTTTGGCTCAAATGACAAAGGGAATGGCGGCATATGGCGGCCAGGGCTTATATAGGGGGAGGGGACCCTGTCGCCCCCCCCCCCCCCCCCCAAGGGCGACAGGCCCCTGTCGCCCGTGGGGGGGCGACAGGCCTTTTTTTTCCAAGGACCCTCGTTGCGAATTTGAAGAAAAAAAATTACACTTAAGGCCTGTCGCCCTATGGGGGGGCGACCGGGGGTATTTTTGAAATATTTCAAAACGGACATATATTTTCGAAATTTTTATTTTTAAAAAAATATAAAAAAGAAAAAACCCATTTCGAAGGGTTCCTTTGGCGGGGCTCAGCATCTCCAAGTGTATCTAAAAAATATAACCCCAAAAAACTAGTTTTAGGATCTTACCAAAAATTATTGGAAGTGAAAACTAACCTCTCATCCAGCAGATCCCAAAAATTGGTTGCCAAAATTATTTCAGAACTGCCATGTCATCAATTTGTGGGCCACAACAAAAGAAGGATTGGGGTTGCGGCAGACTAACAAAAGAAGGATTGGGGTTGCGGCAGACTAACAAAAGAAGGATTGGAGTTGCGGCAGACTAACCCAAATCTGGTTCAGTTTGGCTCTTTTTTGGGATTGTAAAAAGATTAGGAATACCTTTTGGGATCTGTTGGAGGGGTAGTTTTTTACTTCATGCCTAAAATCAAGCTTTTGGGAATTGAGTACATATACTAAAGCTCCAAGAATTGGAGCAACCTCATGAGTCCTGGCCCACGGGGCCCGTGCACTGTTCATGCGGGTCCCACATACTATTCAGGCTGGACCCACGTGGGACCCACGTATTATTCAGTCGGGACCCACGTGGGACCCATGTACTATTCAGGCGGGACTCACATGGGGCCCACGATTCTATTAAATTAGTCTCTTTATCTAAAAAAATATTTTCCTTCCATTATTTGACAATACAAAATATATTTAACTACTTTTTACATACAAAAATAATAACTAAACTTTGTATACTACATTTACATGTGGTAGTTGTACAACTTCTTGGGTTTTGATTTTCCTCCGTAAACCCACAAAATATAATTAGACTGTTCATTCATTTCTAATCTTACTTTTTTCCCTATTAAAGTAATTAAACTATACCTACTGACACCCAAACAAAATTCCTAAGAAAAAATTACATGTACCTCTATACTACAATGCTTGAGATTTGCGCGCTCTCAGACACAAAACTACTATGCCCGCTTACTGTAATTTTTAGATCTAACTCAATACATCGATACAATGTTGCTTCGAATATAGTAACAGATAATATCTTTGGTCCACGTTTTTTGTACAGGCGCGCGTAGCGCGCCAACCTGACTAGTATATTTAGGGTACTCTTGGAGATGCTCTTGTACCGGGGCTCTTATACCCAGAACCCTATATACCGGATGTTCGAGTCTGACTCTGTCGGGTATCAATATTAGGGATACCTGGCAGGAGGGATTAAAGTACTAAAAAGCCTCAAACCAACCTGTGGTTTATTACGTGGCATTCAACTCACCCGACCCTGAAGACTCGGGCTCGGACGCTCTGCCTCGTCCGACCTCAAGGGCGCGGGGGCGGACTCGCCCAACCCCTGAGGAAGATCTCTGCCTCACCCGACCCCGAGGGCGAGGACTCGGTTCGCCCAGCTCTACTATGTGGGACCCCGTGGGGCCCACATTACACCCAACCACTATGGATGTGATGGCGCACGCCTGGGAATAGGCCTCTGACGTCAGGCCAGGCCTGGGCATGCCTCAACTTGACCTACGAAGGCGACGGACCATACTTAAGAAGCCCACGACACCCACAACGCCGAACAGGATGGCACTGTGCGACTTACTCCTGTACGGCGCGGTCAAGGGAGCCCGTTGCCCATGCCGCCCGTCAGACGGGACGGGGCACCAGGACCGGCTGATGACACCTGCATACGGCGCCAGTGGCGAATAGGGACACGGCGTGCGGATGTCCCTGTCATCATCAACAGGGTCGGTGGGACCCACGGAAGGCGGAGAAGAACGGCGCGACCTCGGAAGACTTGCTCTCCTCCTCCCATTTCTCACTCTCTCTCTCGTGTAGCCTACTCTCTTCCCTTGGCCTATAAAAGGGGAGGCAGGCCCCCCCTACATGGGGACCAGAGCCGATTCAATCCAACTTCATCCACTAGAGACTTGGGACCTACTCCCGTTCTCGCCCGTTTGTAACCACTACTGCAAACTAGTGCCGGTAAAATGAGCAGCAGCAAACTAGACGTAGGGATATTCAGCCCAAACCAGTATAATCCTTGTGTCCTCCGTGCACACCATCCGAGCCAGACGTGCGAATACAAATTTACTAGCCGGTGGTTCCAAACACCGACAGACTCCAACCATAAAGTTGGACACTCCTAGATTCGTGCGCATGACAAAATCAACGGTTGAAAGCTCATCTTCTTCCTCCTATCACCACCACCCGCCCTCCTACTCCTTCCAGCTCCTCACTATCTGCTCCGCGTCACACCACCTCGCCCCACCGAGCACCACCCTTCAAGCCGTACCGCCGAGTGCTGCCCTGCAACAGTTGACCCCTCCCCCCACCCCCCCACCCCACACACACACACGTGGGCGGCTGTGCTGCCATAGTAGGCTGAGGTCCCTGGCATGAGGTGGGCGTGTGTGTTTTTATTTTTTTTTCTTTTTCTTTCTTTTTATCATAACAATAGTATTTTTTAGAAGATTTGGCTATGTGATTTTTTGGAGCTAAATGTTTTGGAACAATATTATGGAGCATTTGTTGTTGTTCTTGGAACAAAATAAAATCCCAAAAAAATGTTCAGGAACAATGTTTGGGAACATTCATTTGTTTTCTAAATAAAATAATATGTTATGGAACATTTGATTTTGTTTGTGAAAAGAAATAAAATATTTCGAAACAATTGATTTTGTACTTGGAAAAATGTCTCGAAAAATGTTCTGGAACATTTGATTTTGTTCTGAAAAAATATTCCAAAGAAATGGTCCATAAAATTTAATTTTGTTTTAGAGCAATGTTCTAGAACATTATTATGGAACATTTTCTATTATTCTAAATAAATATTATTTTTTCTCAAGATGGGCTGATTTAAACTAATCTAATGGGCCTATTTGAAGTTAGAGTAGGTCATCCATTGCGTAGGAAGCCTCCTCATATATTATTTGGGTTTCTGGTGTCCCAATCTATCTTTAGGAATTTTCAAAGAATATTTAGAAATCTAGATACATTTTTCTTGCTTTAAAATCTTTATCGAAGCGATTTTTAGAGAGATGGTCTCTCGACCACTCTGGAGGTTTGTCCTCATGGGTGTGACCGGTGGCTTCACCGGAAGGGTCTACCGGAGTGTTTTCTAGGGAGTTATGGTTTTGGCCACCCTAGAAGTTTGCACTCACCGGAGCGATAGGTGGCCGCACAGGAAGTGCTCACCGGAGAGTTTTCCAAAAGGCAACTAGAATATTTGAAGATGGTGAGAAGACCTTAACGGACCAACTGGTGGGAGCATCAGATGGACAAAAGCTTCTTTGGTGAGTTGGCAAGGGGCCAATGGCTAGTTGGTCAGAGTGCGGAGTATGCACTCATCGGATGGACTGTTACTCCGGTTTAACCCTCCCCTGTCTCTCCTGTGTTCGTGTTTTCTAGGCTGACAGCTTCCAATGGCTAGTTTCGAAGTGGGGCTATATATACCACCACCACGTTCCTTTTCAGTGTTGTTGGAGTGAGCTGAAGCTAGAGGGTGATCTTGCATACCTCTTATTGAGTGTCTCCACCACCAAAGTGAGCATATTGAAAATTAGGGATTTTAGCACTAGATTAAGGACTTCATTAGTGCTAGTTTAAGCCTCTGGTACTTCTTGCCAGCTATTTAGCCTAGAATGAGGAGAGGAGAACCCTCTTGTACCTCAAGGTGCTTGTGCGCACCGTTTGTGTAAAGTTTGGCGATGTTGTAGTCTTGCGGGACCCTCCAACCGAGTTTGTGGAGCGGCCATGACACTTTTGAATGGGAGGAGAAACCACCTTGTTTTGGTGAAGTGCCCTTAGTGGTGACGGCAGAGAGCAGTTTCGGGTAAGGCCTAGTAGGAGACCCATTTGCTAATGGGGAGCTCTAACAGCTAATCCATGGAGTTATCCGACCAGTAGCTTGACCCTTGAGAGGGGCTCCACCGAGGATTAGTGGAAAGCGTGACCTTGGTAAAAAGTCGTCACGCCGAGAGTTTGCTTTCTGTATCCTTGACATTTCACGTTTAATTATTGTACTTTGCTTCAGCAATTACCTTTAGTTGATAGGATATGGAACTTAGGGTGCAATACCTTGTGCCGTAGAGATAGAAACAAATAGAAAAAACTAGTGCACATCTAGATAGAACTTGTATAGGTTTTTACATATGCTTGAGCCTTTAGTTTGTTTAGAAATTCTAATTCACCCTCCCCTCTTAGAGTGTCTCGGTCCTAACAGATAGATTTTGGGTTATAAGTTAAATACCATATTATCAGATTAATATTTTTTCTGTTTTTCACACTAAATCGTTTACATTTCCTCTCAAAAACATGTTAACAATTAAACTGGAATTTGTATGCAAATATATAGGTTTTGTTGTTTTGAGTAAATTAAACAACTATAAATAAATCTGAAAAATATTTGTGCATCAAAGGTAAAGCTCTCAACGAGATTTTGTTTGTGGCATACAATTTTCTTATACAAATATAATAAAATTCATGTGAAAAATTGTATTTTAGATACATATATACCAAAATTGCAGGCAACATAGGTTAAAGGAATAGAGAATGATATTGTAATTGCTAATGATTAGAGGCAGTAATGGGAAATTTCCCGGCGCCATTCCTCTCCCCATCTCCTTGAAGCCTCACAGAAACCTTTTCCTCCCATCCCATGGGGAATAAAATCCCCATCGAGGTCCGTCCCCACGTAATTGAGCACTATAATATATATGTGTTTCACATAATTCATATATCATATATGCATTATTACATGCTATACATCACTATATATGCCTCAAATAATTTCAGATTCACATATAAATACAATACATCAACACATAATTAAATTACCATTCATGAAAATGATCATAGATCATAACATGGAAAAACATTGTGACATATTAGTTTAGCAAATCCGTTGGGAAAACGGCAAGGAGGAATAATGCTCCCCCAACTTCATCCCCGTTTACCTTATGGGGAATGGAAAATTTCTGTTTGGACCTACGCTGTAACGGTTGTTTTGAGGAGAAAGTATATGAATGGGTTCCTACTCGTACCTGATGCGCTTCGGTTTCTCTGACAAAACCCCAATCGTGCTCATGGTACACGCAGCCATCACAGCCAATGTATGAGAAGGAGATCGAGCTGATTAATACATTCTCTTGGCTATAGATTGTCAGGCGAAGCAGCCTGTAGGGAGGCACCTGGATGTCGCGAAAGTTGCCATGATCTCCTCCCCATGGACCTCCAACCTTGTCCGGTTTAAAACGCTGAAATCATTAATGGGTCAGTCTATTGTTATTGAAGTCCTTTTCTACAAGTGTAGCCGAAAGAAGCATGCACCGAATGAGGTAATAAACAATTAAAACACTTGAGGAAAATGACTTATGTTAACTTACCATTGTTACTGATCTCGTAGCTTTTAAATAACAGGGCAAACAAATAGCAACACCAATATATAATGGTTGCCTTGCTAGGCCAATGAGAGTAAGCAAAGAGCACTCCCAATACACACACATATATAACAGAACACATGCGCATAAGAGGGTCCATTTTATTTTAGGTGGGAACATCCGAATATATAAAAAATCAACACCACGGAACACGATCAGGAGGAATTAGAATCTTTATCTTTATAATAGTCATTTTCAACCCATATGGGTACGAAGGTATTAAATAGCATTTGTAGCGGCTGCAATAGCGGTAGCAGAGTACAAAAGTTACGGCTAAATGGTAGCACTACTACAGAACTTGGCTTTAGCTATGGTAGGAAACCTCCCAATACTCCCGGAAAATAAATCATGACTGGGAAAGCTGTTCTAGTGAGGAGGAGCTACACTCCCGATTAAATAACCTGTTCTGAACAGCGACATTAAAACTAGTTGTTGTACCGGTTCTGGTGCCAATACTCCTTGAAAGTAAACCACGACTGGGAAAGAGGTTCTAGTGAGGAGGAGCTACACTCCCGAACTTCTTGTTGTTATCAACCGGTTCTGGTTCCTCACAACCTGTTCTAATCTTTATTTTCATAGTCTAAAAAACAAAACAAAACAATTTGAATTTTTCTAGGATTCCTCGTCACAAGTTGCGCATGTCATGTACACATATTGGCGACCAGGGATTTGAATCCAGGACCTCCAGCTTCGCGCACAACCTCCCTATCATCTCATCTACACCATGTCATGTGACTAATGTTGAGATATTTTACTTTTAACATCACTTTAAAATATCTTATATTACCCATTTGGCTACATAAATGACCTTAAGTAAAAATCTGTCAACTACAAAGTTGTATATTCCATTAAGTTCTACAAATTTTATATAGAATATTTCTCCATCTGAGGTCATTTAAAAATTTTAAAAAAAAATCCGATAGATCTGAAACTTGTAGCATATATTTCGGTGCCAAAACGAAAATCTTGTCAACTACAAAGTTGTACGTATGATCGAGATCTACAAGTTCTATATAGACTATTTTTTTTTATACAAGACTATTTGAAATTTTCAAAAAAAAATCATGTGTTCAAAATTTGGTATAGACTACCAGAACTGGTTGTTCTCCAGAACCAGTTCTGATAGACATCACATTAGAACAGTTATTCTCTAGAACCAATTCTGGTACTGCTGAAGACTACCGGAACTGGTTGTTCCCTAGAATCGGTTCTGATATGGAGCACCAGAACCAGTTCCTTGTATGCTCCTTTGTTTTTTTTTACCTCATGCAAGACAACCGGTTCTGTTAACGTAACCACAAGCGATTTTGTTTTTTGTTTCCGGTTCTAGTGCGCTGGTTTTGTTGCTCGCTTGTGTAGTAGTGTAGCACTTAAGAATAGTTGTTTGGAACTTAGCACCTGCTATAGCATTTTTAAAAGCTTCTATTGTGTTTATAAGGCTGCTTTATTTAATGTCCTTATAATAGTGGTACTTAGCAAATTATTTCTTCAAAATTTAAATATTTAAAATTAGCATTTTTATTGTCTTGCTACCTTGTTATTATGTTATATGTACAAGTTATGATTCTAAACTCGCTAAGTTTTGATTGAGTAGTCTATCTTTGTATGAATTTTATGATAGAACAAAGTCTTAATATATGCAATATCACTTAATAAAACTTTAGATATTTTTTGAATACCGCTATTAGAACCTAGCCCCACTATATAAATCAGCTGCGTCCCCGGACACTGATCTAGGACAACTCCGCTATATATCTGCAGTATTTATGACCTTGCGGTTGCGGGTATCATTATTATGGTCCAGATGACAAAGCATATTTAAGATATATATCCAACACTGAAAATATTTAGGATCCTCAAGTAGATGATGAGTCCTTGCCAAACCTTCCCCTCCCTCGTCCTATCCTCCCTTCTCACTGCGGCTAGTTCTGGTCATCCTGCTAGTGTTAGTGCTGATGCAGATGCAGTAATTCCTAGTGAAGAAGAAATCTCCTACAACTAGCTAGGAAATGACCATGGAGAACAAACTAGGGAGGGGAGTACTGCTTGGAGGGTCCAGAGCACTACACCTCTCGCTTGGTGGTAATGAGGCCAGGGCAATGTCCCCGCCCTGTAGATCTCACAACACGGCTTCGGAATTGAGATGATGACAGTGTAATAACCAAGCCCCTGGGACAGCTGTCGATCGATTCCCAGCTCCATATGCGTTAGATTTGATGCAACTCCAACCCCTAGCAATGTAATGACTAAGTAATGATGGATCTAGAGAAATATACAGTAAGTGTATGTTTCGAGAGGAAAAGGCACCATATGTATATTCACCACGTTCGGCAGGCTGGAGCTGGAGGCTGGAGCTGGAGTGGTGTAAGAGAAAAATACTATTACCTGGCTGGAGGCTGGAGGCTGGAGCGATGTGAGAGAGAAATACTGTAGCACTGGAGCTGGAGGCACCAGCCGAACGCAGTGATTGTCATATTCTTACTGCTCTACACAGATTTTAGGAACTAAACACAATAGTACCAAGCACCCCCAACCTTTGGAATTAGACTCATTATAAATCGAATTTGTTCTTTCAAGAATGGCCCACAACATTAAGGATGGATCTAGACATCAGAATTCTTAGAACAAATTTGATATTTTAAAATAGATATGCTTAAAATTTTATGCTAATCTTTTTTTATATTATCAAGCATATTATTACACATAAGAATAAAATTTTGTATAGATTTTTTTATGTATTATTTGCTCCCTACAATTAAAAAGGTGAAAAAAGATTCGAATCCATATCCGATCCGTATTCGAATTTTTATATCTATTATTTGAGAATATATATGATAAATTTGAGGTTTAGTTTTTATGAATCTTTACAAGATCAATGTTAAATACAAGGCTATGAATTTACATAGTAAATTCTATATCTTATTTGTCCAAAATCGAAGAAAAATGACTAAAAATCTGACATTCGAATAAACATCCGAATCCATCCTTACACAACATTATTGGTGCTAGTGGTGAACTTATTCCTAGTGCAGTGCAGTCATGATCGAACTGGATGCAATATTGGTGGAATGTTTGGGATACTGTCCATTAAGAAATTGGAATATTCTCTAAACATGTTGGAGGGCTAAAGAGGAAAAAAACAAAAGCAGAAGGGCAGTGGGGTGTATGTAACGACCCAAATTTCTAGCAAATCTTTAATCATAGTTAAGGACATGATTAGCTTGTATTAAATTGATCAAGCAAAGAAAATGAATACAGCTAAGATATAAAAAGAATTCCATCTAATTCTTGAAGCTCCCAGTACGCATGACCAAATGAATTTAACACTAAGGTATACCTTACATCACTTTTTTTATATCAAATCAATTACATGTCACAGTACTTCCGGTTAAAATAAAAAAAATAACAGCACCAACTATCTCTAGTAGTAGTAGTAGTTTTCACCGTGGTGAAAAATGGCTTCTAGAAGGAGCAGAGCACCTGGACGACCAGCATGCAATAGCTCAGCAACATCAGTTTAAGATCAGCAGACAATGAGAGGTCCTCAAGTCCATCTCAGCCAATCACAATTCAACAGCAACCATGGAACAGCCAATGAGAAATAGACAACAGCTTGGAGAGAGGGGAGAGTAACAATATAAAGCCACCGTCAGTCAAGGTCACACATGAGGACCGGCTACCACTGAACAAAGAGCTGCTCACTGCCCATCCCGGTCAACCGGAGGAGAGGAATACTAGATCCCAGTAGAACAAACAATCCCCATTGGAGATGTTGAACCCAAAACTGAATCCCGTGCACGTTTGGATCATGATGTAAATAGATTAGTTGCATGAGCACGTTTACATTCTAAACATAGCTAGCTGTTGCATGATGTAACGAACGGTGTGTGTGCGCCATGACTTGTGCTGCGTTCACGAGGTGGCGATTCAGTCCTCCGCCATGCTGGATGTAAAACGGCCCCGCGCTTTAGGCGGGCACGTCACAGCGTGCACGGTGTGGCGGGGATGGCGGTCCTCCGATCGTGGAAACAGCCGTTCAATAAAGAGTAGAGAGCAAGCCGAAAAGGCCGCGATTTTGTGCGGCGCAAAACTATTCTCGTGTTCACGGTTCGCGTTCCAGAGCGAGAGAGCGAGAGCGAGTTCGCCGGCAGTTGCCGATCGCCGTCGGCGCAGCCATTCCGGCAGCCGGCGCCAACACGTGGCATCAGAGCCTGGCCGTTGCATGTACTACGACGGCTCGGTGAGCCCTCCTCGTCAACGACATCGAAAGGTTCGGGTGTTTCCGCGGAGCAGTCCGGCGGCGGCGGAGGAGATGGTGAACGAGTCGGTGGGGAGCAGTACGGGGCAGCCGGTCCGTGAGAGCTCTCTCATGTGGCCGATGCTCACCCGCTCCAACTACACGGAGTGGGCGATGCTCATGCAGTGCAACTACAAAACACTGGAGATCTGGGACACGATCGATCCCGGCGGCGAAGGAGTGAAGCGATCCAGGGACAGGCAGGCCATGGGCGCGCTCCTCCGGTCCGTGCCGCCGGAGATGTGGCAGATGCTGGGCGCGAAGAAAACCGTCAAGGACGCGTGGGCGGCGGTGAAGAGCATGCGTGTGGGAGCTTAACGCGTGAAGGAAGCCAACGCTCAGCGCCTGCTCCGAGAGTTCGAGAACATCGAATTCAGGGATGGCGAGGCGGTGGACGAGTTCGCCATGCGCATCAATGCGCTGGCAGCAGATCTACACACATCCGGTGAGAGCCTTGATGAGATCCGGGTGGTCAAGAAGATGTTGCGTGTGTTGCCGAAGCGCTACACGCAGATCGCAATCTCAATCGAGACTATGCTCGATCTGAAGGAGCTGACGGTTGAGGACCTCGTCGGCAGACTCAAGCTGGCGGAGGACCGTCTCGGCGTTGAGGCCGTGACGGACAAGACGGGCAAGCTCCTGTTGACGGAGGAGGATTGGGCAGCGAGGAATCGTCATCGTCTCCTGCCAGAGTCCTCATCGTCGACCGGAGGTGAAAAGAAGCTCGGGAAGATGAAGAACGGCGGCGGTGGCGGACGTGGTGATCGCGGCGAGAAAAAAGAGTACAATCCCCGGCTCACGTCTGAGGGCACTCCAAGACGGAAGGGCCGGTGCAGGAACTGTGGCATCTATGGCCACTGGAGGGAAGATTGCAAGCGGCCGCCAAAGAAGGAACGCAAGGAGGAGGCCCATCACGCGCAGGCAGACACCGATCAGGCCGCACTGCTCCTGGCCACGGTGAACGCCGTGCGCGTCCAACCGCGCGACGTCGTGTCGTCGGTGGGGTGCGCGACTCATCATGTCGTGCATCTGAACGAGAAGAAGGTTCATCCCGGCGACTGTGATGAAGATCGTGATGTCTGGGTCCGGGACACAGGCGCCAGTAATCATATGACTGGGCGTCGTGAGGCGCTGGTGTCGCTGGACAGGTCGGTGGGGGGCACGGTGCGTTTTGGCGACGGCTCACTCGTCGAGATCGAGGGCATCGGCTCTGTAATGCTACAGGCAAAGATCAAGGGGCATAAGGTACTGACAGAAGTTTATTTCATACCTAAGTTAAAGAGCAATATCATTAGTCTGGGTCAATTAGAAGAAGGTGGTTGCAAAGTTGTGATTGAGGATGGTTTTTGCAATGTGTTTGATGTCGAGCGCTCACTGCTGGTCAAAGCACCTCGAGTCAAGAATAGGTTGTACTTGCTGAAAACTAATCTTGCAGCACCTGTTTGTCTGATGACCAATGTTGATGATAAGGCTTGGTTGTGGCATGGAAGATATGGCCATCTTAATTTCAGAGCTCTCAGGGAGCTTGGTGTGAAGAAGATGGTGGAGGGTATGCCACTGATTGATAGGGTGGAAGAATTCTGTGATGGATGTGCTCTTGGCAAGCAACAGCGCCAGTCATTCCCTCAAGTGGCAAACTATAGAGCTGACAAGAACATGGATCTGTTTCATACAGATCTTTGTGGGCAGATAAGGCCCAAGACACCAGGGGGTAAGAGCTATTTTTTGCTTATAGTGGATGATCATAGTAGATACATGTGGGTTCAGCTCCTGGCAACAAAAGATGAAGCTTTCAACTATTTCAAGAGAGTGAAGGCTTTGGCAGAAACTGAAACGGGTGCCAAGCTCAGAGCTTTTCGCAGTGACAGAGGAGGTGAATTCAATTCCATAGAATTCAAGGAGTACTGTGATGAGCATGGGATCAAGCATTTCACTACCACACCATATACACCTCAGCAGAACGGTGTAGTTGAAAGAAGGAACCGTACTGTGGCTGAAATGGCAAGGTGTCTGCTGAAAAGCAAGAAAATGCCAGGAGAATTTTGGGGTGAAGCAGTAACTACAGCTGTGTATCTGCTGAACCGTGCTCCAACAAAAAGCCTACAAGGTAAAACTCCCTATGAAGTATGGTATAACAGAAAACCCAAGGTACATCACCTTCGTACTTTTGGGTGTGTGGCTCATGTAAAAAGGACAGGTCCCGGTGTCTCAAAGTTGTCAGACAGATCAACACCTATGGTGTTCATTGGCTATGAAGCAGGTACAAAAGGCTATCGAGTTTATGATCCTGTAGCCAAGAAATTACACATCTCTCGTGATGTGATCTTCCAAGAGAGTAAGGCTTGGGACTGGAAGAAAGAAGCCCAAGAAAATCCAACAGAACAAGTGTTTGATGTTGAGTATTACTCTATTGGCGGACAAGGAACAGTACCTGAAAATGCAGAAGGAGCAGCAGTGCATTCAGATGGGTCTGAACATTCAGACCAAGAATCACCTGGCCAAGTTGATTGGGCTATCGATGCTGGTTCAGATGGAGCAACAAATGCAACACCACCTGGGAGTCCAGTAGTGCAGGAGATTGAGTTTGCAACTCCACCAACCGGAGAGTCTGTTGATTCAGAGGGAGTGCCACAAAAGTTCAGAACAGTGACAAGTCTCAATGACACAACTGATGAAGTCACAGATTTTGAGTACAGTGGAGTGTGCTATCTTGCAGCTGAGGAACCCAGAAGTGTTGAGGCAGCTCTAAATGAATAGTGTTGGAGAAAAGCCATGGAGACCGAGATGGAATCCATCGAGGCAAACAGAACTTGGGAGCTATCAGTCTTACCTACTGGTCATCGAGCTATTGGTCTCAAATGGGTCTTTAAAGTCAAAAAGGACCCAGAAGGGAATGTGATAAAGCACAAGGCTCGGTTGGTAGCAAAAGGGTATGCTCAGCGTGAGGGGGTGGACTTTGAAGAAGTGTTTGCACCTGTTGCAAGAATTGAAACAGTTAGACTGTTGAATGCTTTAGCAGCTCAAAAGGGTTGGCAAGTGCATCATATGGATGTTAAGTCAGCTTTCTTGAATGGTGATTTGAAGGAGGAGGTGTTTGTTCAGCAACCTCCAGGATTTGTTGTCAAAAATGGAAGTGATAAAGTACTCAAACTGAAAAAAGCTCTTTACGGGTTGCGTCAGGCTCCAAGGGCATGGAATGCCAAACTTGACAGTGAACTGATGAAACTTGGCTTTGTGAAAAATCCATTAGAACATGCTGTTTACAGAAGATCAGATCATGATGGATTCCTGTTGATAGGTGTCTATGTCGATGATCTTCTTATAACAGGTTCAAGCAAGGCAAGCATCGAGCTGTTTAAGAAGGAGATGATGGGCAGATTCAGTATGAGTGACTTGGGGTTACTAAGCTACTACTTGGGAATTCAGGTTGATCAGCAGGTAGGTGTAACAAAGTTGTGTCAGAGCTCATACACTTTGAAGATACTTGAGCAAGCAGGCATGCAGGGGTGTAACTCTTGTGCTGTGCCCATGGAGAACAGACTGAAGTTGAGCAAGAATGACAAGACACCTGCTGTTGACAAAACCAAGTATAGAAGCATTATAGGGAGCCTTCGTTATTTGGTCAATACAAGGCCAGATATAGCTTATGCAGTGGGAATTGTTAGCAGATACATGGAAGAACCTAGGGCAAGTCATTGGGCTGCTGTCAAACAAATTTTGAGGTACCTTGCTGGCACTGTGCAGTATGGGTGTGTGTACAAGAGACAGGGCTCAGCTGAACTTGTGGGTTACAGTGACAGTGACCTGGCTGGCGATGTGGATGACAGGAAGAGCACCAGTGGGTGTGTGTTTCTGTTGGGATCAAGCTTAGTGACATGGGCATCTCAGAAACAACGGGTGGTTGCACTATCATCCTGTGAAGCTGAGTATATTGCATGTGCAAGTGCAGCATGTCAAGGGATTTGGCTTAGCCGGCTCCTAGGTGAACTGCTGAACATTCAGGCTCCAAAAGTGAAGCTTCTAGTTGACAATAAATCGGCTATTGCTTTGAGCAAGAACCCAGTTCACCATGACAGAAGTAAGCATATTGACACTAAGTTTCACTTCATTAGAGATTGTGTTGACAAGGGTGAAGTGGATGTTGATCATGTGAGCACCAAAGACCAATTGGCAGACATATTGACCAAGGCACTTGGGCGTGTCAGGTTCGTGGAGCTGCGGGAACAGCTAGGTGTTGTCAAGGTGCAGCGGGATTAGGGGGTGAAATGTTGAACCCAAAACTGAATCCCATGCACGTTTGGATCATGATGTAAATAGATTAGTTGCATGAGCACGTTTACATTCTAAACATAGCTAGCTGTTGCATGATGTAACGAACGGTGTGTGTGCGCCATGACTTGTGCTGCATTCACGAGGTGGCGATTCAGTCCTCCGCCATGCTGGATGTAAAACGGCCCCGCGCTTTAGGCGGGCACGTCGCAGCGTGCACGGTGTGGCGGGGATGGCGGTCCTCCGATCGTGGAAACAGCCGTTCAATAAAGAGTAGAGAGCAAGCCGAAAAGGCCGCGATTTTGTGCGGCGCAAAACTATTCTCGTGTTCACGGTTCGCGTTCCAGAGCGAGAGAGCGAGAGCGAGTTCGCCGGCAGTTGCCGATCGCCGTCGGCGCAGCCATTCCGGCAGCCGGCGCCAACAGGAGAGAGAGAGAGAGAGAGAGACTACGTAAGAAAGCAACAAAGAGACACACCATTTGGAGACACGGGTCTAAGAAGCGTCTCCTATGACAAAATGGAGATGCTGGTTGAAACGAAACGTCTTCTATGAATGTGCTCCTAGTGCCAAAGATCATCTGTGTCTCCTATGTATCCACGTAGGAGACGCGTATAGACAAGCCCTGTCTCCAGATACAAAGGAGACGCGTATCTTAAACAAGTGTCTCCTTTACATACAGTTATAGGAGACACGTTTTTAGAAGCCGCGTCTTGTATAATGATCCGCGTCTCCTATATCGCTTATAATAGGAGACGTGGGTTTGTTATCGGCGTCTCCTTTATAGTGCAACCTAAAGGCGTCGCAGCTAGAAAATCCATGTCTCCTATAATTTGGTTGCGTCAAGACGCTGCTTTGTCTTGCACGTCTCCTATAGCCTTTCCTTTGTCTCGGACACTCCTTCACCAGCTGTCCCCGATCACTTTCTTCACCCACTCTCCATACGTACGCCGCCGCTCGTTGGCCGGCAGCATACGTCAGTGCCGCCGTGCGCCCTCACCAGTGGTACGGTATGCCGACCCTTGTGGGCCGTGTGCGCTGCGTGTTGCCAGCCGGCCACGGGCCGCTCACCGCGTGCACCCCAGTCTCGATCGATCACCACTGCAGGCTGGTCCGTACATGCCCACCATAGTCCCTGGCCCATGCCACCGCTTCAAGAAGTAGTAATGCGCGCGCACCACCACCACCGGTAGCATCCTGGCCTGCCGGCTATCCTCGCCTTCGCCACCGCCGAGTCTTCCAGGGTTTTAAGAAGGTGAGCTTTCTGCTACAGCTTTCTATGATGCTTGGCAATGCTTCCTTTTTGTGTGTGCGCGCTTAATTTATTTCCTCCTGAGCTTATTTTGAATTGATGGATCATCTTGAGCTTATTTTGAAGCCCGCCGGCCGGCAGGTAGCTACCATTCATGCATGAGCTCAGCACCATCCTGCTGGATGTCATGGCTCCACCACTACTCTTTGAAGGTTAAGTGGTTCGATCTTGTGCGCTCGTGTGATCCTCTCAACCCCAGGTGCTCTGTAGGCCAAAGGTGAGGCTTTTCTTTTCTTAATTGAGGTCCAAATGCAGTTTTAGGCCCATTATTAATTTAATTGTTCATTATAAGTATTTCAATATTGTCATGACTTGTATTCATTTTGCTTGGATATTGATAATTTTCTTGCTTAACAATGCAGATGGCAGACCGAATGTGGATGTATCTTGAGAACCGCATCTGTGGAGAGTACTTAAGTGGTATAAAGGCATTCATTGCCGCAGCAGAGGCGGACAAGTTGGATCGGTGCATGTCTGCTATTTGTTGTCCATGCATTGATTGTGAGAATGTGAGAAAGTTCCCAAGTTCATTGCAGGTGCAGGCTCATCTAATCATCCGGGGATTCATGAGTGACTACTTATGTTGGAACCAGCATGGAGAGGAGGGTGTTAATGATCGAGACCTGCAAGGCGGTCTTATGGGTGAAGAAATCTCTGTCAGTCAGCAAACCGCTTGCCTGGATGGCGATGAAAGGCTCCCTGACAATCCGACCTACCAGGATGATGAAGCAGAGTATGACAATCAGACAGTGGGATGCGATATGAGTGAGGATGAGCTTCTTGATATTAGTAACAATTATGCCAGCATAGCTGACAAAATGTAGGAGATGGTGCATGATGCAATGTCATATGATGGGTACAATATTGGGGAGTTTGGGAAATTGGAAAAGATGGTGAGAGATATGAAGACCCCACTCTATCCAAGCTGCAAGGAGAAGTGGACAAAACTCTTCACATCACTTAAGCTTCTACAGTTAAAGCCCACACATCACTGGACTGATCGCGGCTTCAAGGCATTGTTAGATTTGCTAAGGGACATGCTTCCGGAGGGGAATGAGATACCCATGACCACTTATGAGGCGAAGCAGACTATTTGCCATTTGGGGATGGAAGTTGAGAAAATCCATGCTTGTAAGAACGGCTGCGTCCTGTTCCGTGGTGACCATGCAGATCTCACTGAATGCCCAGAGTGTGGAGCCCCTCGATACAAACAAAGGAATGACAGGGGTGATGAGGGAAGGGTGCACGGAGCTCCTCAGAAGGTGGCATGGCATTTTCCATTAATTCCTCACATAAGGCATTTGTTTGCATCAAGCAAGGTGCAAGATAGATAATAATATACGCCACCCAGCGAATTTAACACAGTGGCACCTCATTGATTGGAAGTATAAAAAAATTGCTGATGACTGGAGGAGTCTTCGGTTTGCACTAAGCACAGATGGGATGAACCCGTTTGGTCAGATGAGCAGCTCGCATAGCGTTTGGCCGTTGTTGTTATCGATCTACAATCTTCCGCCATGGCTGTGTAACAAGAGGAAATACATGATGATGTCAATTCTCATCTCAGGTCCACATCAACCAGGGATTGACATTGATGTGTATCTAAGACCTCTTGTGGATGATCTCAAAACACTCTGGTCATATGGTATTGATGCTTATGACGGGTACAAGAGGGAACCCTGCACAATACATGGTTTGTTGTTCTGCACGATTACTGATCTACCGGGCGGTCGTTCCGTATCCAGACAGTGTAAAGGGGAAAAGGAATGCGCTCATTGCCTAGATGACACAGAGACAATTTGGTTGAACAACTCAAAGAAACGGGTGTGCGTGCGTGATCGGCGTTTTCTTCCCAAGTCCCGTGCGTACCGAAACATGAAACGCCAATTTGATGGCACAAGGGAGATGGGAAATGCTCCAAGGAATTTCAATGGTCACCATGTGTACAACCAGGTAAGGATCTCCCCTTCGCCCATGGGAAGAAAGGCAAGACAACCCTTGGAAAACACAAGCGAAAACAAAAAGAAAGAAGTAGATGAGCCGAAGCAAAGGTGGAAAAAGAAGTCAATTTTATGGGAGCTACCTTACTGGCCAGACTTAGCCGTCCGCCATAGTATCGATGCCATGCATGTGAAAAAGAATATCTGTGGCATCTTACTTGGTACACTCATGAACGACAAGCATAAAACCAAGGACCATGAAAATGCAAGAAAAGATCTAGAAGAGTTGGGCATAAGACCTGAGCTCCGTCGCGACGGCACCGGTACCCAACTTCCAGCATCTGCCATAACTCTAACCTCGAAAGAGAAGAAGGAATTGTGTGATTTTCTTCGTAGTGTGCAAGTTCCTTCCGGCTATTCATCAAACATCCCAAAACTTGTGCACGCAAATGAGCAGAAATTTCTTCACATGAAAGCTCATGATTGTGATGTCATGCTCGCCTCAATGCTTCCTGTTGCTATTAGGAACATACTGCCGGAAAAAGTACAGATGGCTATCATGAGCTTGTGTTTCTTTTTTAATGCAATATCTCAGAAGGTGATTGATGAGGAGTCACTCGATGAGCTAGACAAGAGATTGTCCGAGACAATTGTTCTCCTTGAAGCATACTTCCCACCATCATTCTTTGATGTATCAGTGCATCTCATTGCCCACCTGATTAAGGAGATAAGATATCTTGGACCGGTGTTCCTACATCATATGTATCCATACGAGAGATTCATGAGCACTATGAACAAGTATACAAAGAGTCGGGTTCATCCTGAGGGTAGCATGGTTCAGGGGTACTCTGTTGAGGAGGTGGTTGACCGGTGCCTAGATTTCATTGACCCTACAAATCCAATTGGCATATTGAATGCTCGCCACGAGGGAAGGTTAGCAGGGACGGGTATACTTGGGGAGAAGACACTCAATCTAGGTGCGGATGCATTTCGACAAGCTCATTTTCCTGTGTTGCAACACACAATGGAAGTGTCCCCATACATTGACGAGCATAAAGCGCACCTACGAATAGAGAATCTGGACCGGAGCGAAGCTTGGATAGCGAGGGCACATATGAAGGGATTCAATATTTGGTTCAGAGACTGAATAAAAAACTCAGACTCTAGCACAGATGATGCTCTTAGAAGCTTGGCGGCCGGTCCTCTAATCACAATAACTAGCTACCAAGCTTATGATATAAATGGTTACACATTCTATACCACCGCCCAAGACAAGAAAAGCACTTACCAAAATAGCGGTGTGCGAATAGAGGCTGTTGACAACGACGACGAGAAGATAGCATACTATGAACAAATAGAGGATATATGTGAGTTTAATTATTCGGACTTTAAGGTGCTAGTTTTGAGGTGCCGCTGGTTCAGGGCGCAATGTAACATCCCGGATTTTTTCGGAATGTTAAGAAGTCGAAAAATGTGAATTTCAAAAAAAAATTATGGTAATGTTGTAGCTAAATGCATTTAAGTGTGAATTCCTAGTAATTAAAATTTTCAATTAAATTAAGGATTGTTAAATGATAGTGTGATTATATTTGGAGTTATATGAATTTTATTGGATCTACCTTGTTTATTTAAATTCGGTTTGGATTTAATTTCTTGATTGAAATTGTGTGGAATTTAAATTGAAGTGTACCCTTCAATTCAAATTCAAATGCTAACTCCTACGCGTTCGCTACCTAAACCCTAGGCCTACCCGGCTCTAACCCGAACCTCGAACGTAGCAAACCCGTCAACCCCATCGACTTTCTCTATCTCAAGGTACTCTTTGGAATCATACATAAGTTATGATCTTATTTTTCATCTCTCGGATTAATCCCTTGGGGTCATCGGGAGACTGATGGCCTCCGGGACAAAAGTGCAAGCAGCGCAGACCTTGCTCGGATGATCGCGCTGCGCGGGTACGATGCCTCGTTCGTGGAGGACGGCTACTTCAGGAGCTTCGTGCGGAGCCTCGACCCTGAATTTGAGGTGCCCTCGCGCGTCGCCATTGAGGCGATGTGCGATGGAATCTTTGATGAAGCAAGGAGGGATTCCTTCTCCAGGTTAAGGCGCGCTTCTGGGAGGGTCAGCTTGGCAGTGGGTAAAGCTAAAACACCCGAGGCAGGGGAAGTCATTTATATAGCATGCCACTTCATCGATGATCAATGGAATCTTCATAAATTCGTCCTGGATGCTTTCGTGGAAGACGCACGGCATGATGTCGGGGATGTTCCAATATTGGGAGTCGGTGTGTTTCTTGCTCTTGCCGATGTCACTGATCTTATTTCAGGGTATGAGGATAGGCTGTCCATGTTGGCATATGATATTACTGACTGCGATTTTCACCCTGCACTCAAGAATTACATCGATGACACAAATTCTGATGCCAATCTAGGTTATACCGCTACAACCTACGTGGACACCGTGCTTCACTTCGTTGCACGATGCATTCTTCCACCTCCAAGTTTCACTACCGGCATTTTCCGGTACATGAAGAATTTAAATTTGACTAGACAAGAGCGCCTGCAACTTCTTTCGGAGCTTGACCTCTACTTAGAATGGGCAGTCGATGAAAGCTAGTGTGAATGCTACTGTTCTTTGCAGGTTCTTTCAAATCAAGACTCTGTTCAACCTGTAGTTGTACAACTATTGTGCAAAGTCTGGGAGCAAGTATACCGCGGCATTCAGACAATTTCTGCCTCCACCTTTCCCACTTCGAATCTGTGTCTTGCCGAGTTGCTTAAGCTGAGGGAAATTTTGCATTCTCAACTAGCACGGTTCAGTGGAGATGATGTAGACGTTGAAGACCTATATAATATTTTAGATTTTAACAGGAAGGCTAACAGGAAGGTCGTAGATGTTCTGAGAGGGGCAAGTGGCACTTTGGACAAGGCTATACAAGATTCGTACTTGGTTTGGTCAGTACCACTTACACTGGACCCTTGGTACAAACTCAGGTACATTGAATTCAGCTTCGAAAGAGCATTTGGTTCAGAAGCAACAAAATACATCACTGAGGTGAACAATAAGATCAACAAGGTGTACGCAGATTATATTAAACAGTATGGTACAACCACTGATGCCGATCATTCGGATGGTGCCAATGCGACGCTGGCCACCACTAGCGTTCACCCATTGGAGCAAGCATGGAACGAACGAAGACGTTCACAACATGTCATGGCTGTTCAAGTTAACAGTTATTACCCAGAAACCCAGACAGAACTCGATCGTTATCTTCAAGATCCTCTTGCCCCTGAAGATTTCGACATTCTCAAGTGGTGGAAGGAAAACAGCGGAAGGTATCCGATGGTTGCTCAGATGGCAAGGGATGCTCTAGCCATGCCCACATGCAGCAAGCTTTCTTCTGACCAGCTCACCCAGGTCAGGAGCATACTTCGTGGTTATTCCAAGAAACCGTACAGACATATAACCTTTTCATCTTCGTCGTCATCAGAAGGAGGTGACATGATTCAGTAGCTCATATAAGATGTTCTTAGAGAGGCAAGTGACATTCTAGACAAGGCTATACAAGATTCGTACCTGATCTGGTCAGTACCACTTGCACTGGTTCCCCCGTACAAACTCAGGTACATTGAATTCAGTTTCGAAAGAGCGCTTGGTTCAGAAGCAGCAAAATACATCACCCGAGGTGACCAATAAGATCAAGAAGCTGTATGCAGATTACATTAAAGAGTATGGCACAAGCACTGATGCAGATCATTCAGATGGTGCCAATGCGACGACGGTGGCCACTACTAGCGTTCACCCATGGCAGCAAGCCTGGAACGAGCACAGACGTTCACAGGATGTCATGGCTGCTCAGGTTAACAGCTGTTACCCAGGAACCCAGACGGAACTCGATCGTTATCTGCAAGATCCTCTTGCCCCTGAAGATTTTGACGTCCTCAAGTGGTGGAAGGAAAACAGCCGGAGGTATCCGACGGTTGCTCGGATGGCGAGGGATGCTCTCGCCACGCCCACATGCAGCAAGCTTTCTTCTGACCAGCTCGCCCAGGTCAAGAGCATACTTCGCGGTTATTCCAAGAAACCGTACCTACAAAGAACCCTTCCATTTTCATCGTCATCAGAAGGAGGTGACATGAGTTAGTAGCTCATATAAGATGTAGCGTCTAAACCATTTCAAGTACTCCAGGGCTCCCTTTTGTCAGAATCGGATTCATTGTTATTCATCTAATAGTTCATTTGATTGCTCGGTAAAATGATGGCAATGAACATGTTCCCAACAGTTTCTTTATCTATCTAACATATATTAAAGACTGAAGAAAGCACCAACCACAAGAAATTTTCAATCGACAAGAACCAAGCATAGGAGAGCATCCACCAAAAGCACGTCAATTACAGAAACAAGTGAAACAAATGTAGTACTTCCAGATACATTTACTATGATTATCACTGCAGTAATGGACTCTCACTCGGTCCAGCATTGTTACAGCAAAAAGATAGTAGATGGATAAGAGCTCGTCAATGCTGTTTGGAATAGTCACCTTCTTCAGCCTTCATTACCGTGGGAGAGCAAAGTCTAGTGCATCATTTCGAAACAAAACAACAGAGCTCCATCAGAAAAGGTGCGAACAAGAAGGATTTTTGTGAAAATCAGAAACATGCAAAGGAAATCGCAGGACTCCAAAAAGATATGTGTGCTACTGTAAAATATGCAACTCATAACTAAATGCCAAACAATGTATGAAGTTTAAATTTTAGTATCTGCTATTCTGGTAGCGATGAGCAAGCAACATAAACCTCAATACAGTAAGCATCTTGATACGGTCACCAAACAAACTGAGTCTAGACAGAACAAACTACAGCTCAAAGAAAACAGAAAATGGCCTGTACCCCCACAGCATATTTTGTGGTTTCGGTTCGCATTTCAATTCTTCGAGTGCAAAATGGGTCTCAGTTCATGATCTGATAGACAATTAAGTTTGGTACCATGCATAATTTCCCAACTACAAATATTAACACACAGACATCAATGTGCTTGCCAGTTCCAACAAAATTAGAAAATTATCCTTCCACAATCACCAGAATGATCAAAGTGCTCTGTTACTTCATACAATGATAAAGCCAAACTTAAACAGAAGTCAATAGTTCCCATGGCTGTATGCAGTTCTTTTTTTCTGCTACAATTTCATTTAAGAAAATTATCTAAGACAAGCTGTCACGCGCTACTCCTTACAGAAGAACAGGGAGATATTGGAAATTATGTCACGACGCAGTAGCATGTGAGCCATTCTCTTTCACACTGCGTCCCTAGCCATGATCAGATGCGCTTGATCAAACCTAACAGAATGATTATCAAATTAGTTATGAAAAATGGATTTTGATAAATATAAGATAATTACTTGACGATTGATGTACTCCATAATATTAGTTGCGATCATTTTGATATTATCTTTGACAACAATCTGTAAATGTCCAACTTTAATTTCATCAAAGCTTGGATTTTCTGCATATCGTTGAAACGCTTCAATTTTTTAACAGCCCTTTTAGAATTTTAGAATGCCACAAATATATAGAAGAAAAGAAACATGCAAAGGCGGAGAAAAAAAACAGGGCCATGAGTATATTCAGTCAGGCAAAGGCTTTTAGCCTTTCACAGCGAGTCTCCGTTGTTGATTTCCCTACATGCAGATAAATATTATGCCTGTTGCCTTGGTTTTATGAATTGAAATCATAGACACCAGACAGAAATGGTTATAATAATAAACTTCTAATTTGCCACCAACAAGCAATACAATGCGCTTGAAACTAACTAGTTCAACAGATTGCTACTGTAAATCCAATGGCTTGATATACCCCGTTCAGTCAAGATGACTAGATGAACAAAGATCTTAGACTTTTGCACTCCTAAGTAAATATGAAATGATTTTTGGAATAAAAATGCAACAACCTAACCTCATGAGTTGACGAATTTGATAAGAAATGCAACCCATCACAATTCTCACACCAACAAAGCAGGACATTTCATCACCAGAGAACACAGAATGTAAGAACAACTAGAGTAAATATAACCAATAACCATAGCCTTCAACCAATCATATAACGCAAAGAGAAGGAAGCCAAATGGACCACCTTGGGAGAGGCAGCTCCAGCACGCCGAGTCGGCGGCGATGCAGGACCGCAGCCGCGCGGCCGCCACCGCGCTGTGCAGCGGCATGAGCGACTCGAGGCTCGCCAGCGCCGCCGCCACGACGGGCCTGAGATAAGGCAGGATCAGCAAAAGGCATCCCATTTTCAGGCTTCCGGGATCGCTTCGTGCAAAGACCAGTTAAAGGCAAGAATACACAAAAGGATTCAGGGGAGTTTGGGCATTACCTGCGGATGTGCGGTGCCGCGAGAGGATACCTCGCCGCCTGGAACAGCCTCTCCGCCGGGGATCTCGACCGGAGCCCCGCAGACCTCACGACGGTGGTGGCGGCGGCGGCGGCGGCGCGGCACAAGGACGCCATGGTTTCTCGCGATGGATGACGACGCTGAGGGGGAAACCAGGGTAAATGCTAGTTGGGCGAAGCCCAACTTCAGAGGCCTAGTTCTGTCCAACTTCATTCAGCCATGGACCCGGGGCGGAGCCAGAATTGGATTTTTTTCATTATTAGGAGAGCCAATCATACAAATTTATATAAAAATTTAATCAAAATTTAATTTTATAGTGCAAATTTAGGAATCATGGGGGCCAGGCCCCTGCCCGCCCCCCTGTCTCCGCCCCTCGACCACGGTAGCCCACTGGGCCAAATGCATCCGAACAGCGCTTTGGCACAGATTTTCGGAATTTCAAGATTTTTGTTTGTGTTGCAACTTTTGCGTGAATAGTTGGATACCCTTCGGGGCATCAGCAATGTATCTTCACAAACCGGTAAGCAAGGTGGGTCCTAGTAAAAGTAGATAGTTGTTGTTAAAAGTTTTATAATATCAACATGCAAAAGCAGATAATAAGATGGGTCCCCAAGCAAATAAAAAAATAAACTTGTCCATTGCTTCATCCATATGGTGTGTGCAGAGAGAGGGAATCAATTGAGGGAGAGAATCATTAAATTTTTTTATTGCTTGCTACCAAGGCCGTGTTTGGTTGTGCTCCGTAAAATTTTTGAAAAAACATCTTTTTATATTTAAAGTACTAAACATAAATTAATTATAAAATAAATTACAGAACTCGTCTGTAAATCGCGAGACGAATGTAATGAGGCTAATTAATCTGTCATTAGAGGTTGTTTACTGTAGCATTACTGTAGCAATTTATCGTCTGATTACGGCTTAATTAGGTTTATTAGATTCGTCTCGCGATTTACAGGCAGCAGTCGCAATGCGTTTTTTATTTCATTTAGATTTAAGTCTCCATGCAATGCCAGAAATTTTTTTTGGAATTTTGATTTTGGGAACCAAACACGGCCCAAGTTGTAGCGCTATTGCCTGGTATTTATTACTCACTGGTTCTGCAGTGTTTATTACTGGGTAATAGGGCTGCATTTATTGCTTACTATCTGATTTTGGAGTGCATTGTGGCTGCCCTCATGAAAAAAGGTGTCATTTTGTTACAAAAACAACCTCTTAAAAAATATTTATAAAATAGAGAATTTTTACAATGATTGAAAAAATGAGAGTCGTCCATCTGATAAAATCGTATGGTGGTCAAGATAGGATGTACCTGGAAGTACCTAGACCAAAGTACCTTCTGGTATTTTACAATTATTGTAATCTTTTTATGAAATAACACTTTTCCTGGACTCTTACACTAACTTTTTCTACCGTTTCATTTTCCACAACACCTTTGTTTCAATTCCCAGTGAGCTATCTCGATTCTCGAATGAAATTTGTTGGAGTAAAGTGAAACGGATTAGGTAAATGTTGCTTGCACGAGCAGGTGGACGCCGGACAGAGCGGCAGCCAGGCAACAGCAGGTGAGCAGCCAAGGCCTTTGCTTTATCACATTGCCCTGAACCTGAAGTTGAATGCGACACCTCTTTCTCCCTCCCATTTTGTTACTCCCTCCTGGGCTCAACAGTGACTGCAGGGGCAGCTAAGCTAACCACTTTCCTCCACCTTTTCACTCCCACTCGCTGTCTCGCCGCGTGTGCTACTCACTATTCACCATCCGTCCATTATCCACTGCATTATTTTCTTTCTGATGAATTTTTGTCAAAAACAAAGCCTGCCTGAGAAAACTTCAGAAACAGCTGGGGCGTTCCTTTGACCGAGAATTCTGTTTTCAGAGCGTTTTTATCGTTGGTCTCGTGCTCGTGCTGAAGAACGAGGAATTTGATTTTGGGATTTGACAAATCCTGAAACGGTGACCCAGTGCAGGAATGATGCGCGTGCATGGCTGCTCTCTGGTCATTTCTCTCGCTAGTGCTTTGTTGGACCTGCTACAAGTCTACCAGCCGGTCAGTTTGGCACCATTGGCTTGTTTCTTTTCTTTATTTAATCTGTGTATGATTCTCTACATGAGTTCCATTAACATTTGTTTTAGTGCATCCTTTTCCTTTGGGTACCCACTGAGGGTACCACAGATAAAGGAGTAAGGTTTTATTTATTCAACCAATTTTGTTTTAAAATTTGGTCTACAAGCTTAGACTAGAATGTTGGTTCAATCGCTTGGAAGGTTTTGACTGGCTCAATAAAACCATCAACTCATTTGTACTTTATAAAACTAAAAACAGTGCACCAGCCACTAAGAACCAACTCATTTGTCTCTCAGTTCTTTTCTCTCACACCAGGAATCAGCACCGGCCACCAGCCAGCTAGTAGTACTTTTCTCTCATAGCAAATCAGCACCAGCCACCGATCCACAGCCAGCTAAACAGATTGAATGAGACGGACATATATGTTTGTTTCTTATGGAAATGATTCTTTTTTTAATCACAATATGCTCATATCTCTATGAATATCTCCGAGAGACTAGTCTGCTTGATTTTTAGATTGCCAAAGTTGCCACAAACTTCGATGTTGATGGCATTATCGCCTAAGCTGAAATAATAGTTTTATGGGGGTATGCATGCACTCATTAAAAACGGAGATTCTGATCAGGTAGGCAAGTTCCAACACAAAGTACGCTACCAACCGAAGTATACACTTGATTTGCTTATGACGTTGTAACATCTTAATGAGTACAATCATACATGTTCTATTATATAGTATGTGGTTACACATGGGCTGCTAAATAACAATTTTTTGTATGTGCCGTATAAATCTAGGTGGACTATATACTTGCAACACTTTTTAAAAAGAAAAAAAAATTAAACGCAAAACTCTGCATCATTTCACTTCTCTAAAGAAGATCCCAAACATAAAAGATGAAGACACAAATCATCATGATGGAGAATATATTTCTACAAACCTATGACCGGGTAGCAGAAACTATTGTACACGTGAAACTCTCTTCATTTGACAACTACAAATCTTGGTGGATGAGCACTTGCATAACCTAGAACTTTTTTTGTATGCTACAAAAGTACTAAAGAAGAAGATACGAACAATCATGCAGGGGAATATGTTTCGTGGCGCTACCAATGTGGAGGGGGACAGAAGATGTCACAAACCATGCCCTGCCCCCCGCCGCCGCCGCCGCCCCCTCCCCCGCCGCCGCCACGCCATCACCAGCCGGCGCCGCAGCCCCAGCTTGCGCCGACCCGGCTACTCCGCCGCAATGCACCACCAGCTTCACCGCCTTGTCGCAGCATCCCGTCCCCTTTCTCTAGCCATTCCACCCGCGCCCCACCACCACCGCCCAGATCTGGCCGCCCCCTCCAAGATTCGGTGGATTTCGTGCCTGATTCACCCTTATCCTACGCGGATGCGGTGAGGAGCCATCGCTTCGTCGACTTCAAGGGGGAGTAGCGGAACCACCAACCAGGCCGGCCTCCTTTTACTGAGGGGCGAAGTTACTCCCCCTCTCACCATGCTGCTCGTCGGGAGCCGCGGAGTGGTGGTCCAGCCTGGGCGGCTCCTGCTGCAGCGCATCGCGTCAATCACTCGCCGGACTCTGGCTGGAGCAAGGTACGCCCGAGGCACTGGTGGAGGAGGAAGGAGAACGCAAGCCCCCGTCCGGCGCCGCGTCGACATGCTGCCGGCCACCATGCTCCATCCACTTCACTCGCCTTGGACGCATTCAAGAGGAAGACCGCCGGCCACTGCTTCGTTTGCCTCTCAACATCCCACAGAGCGAGTGCATGCCGTGACCCCATCAGGTGCTTCTCCTGCCGCAGGTCCGGGCACAGGGAGGCCCATTGCAGGGAGTGCCGCCCACCCCCTCGCCCCAGGGGCCGACAGGACGCTCGCCCACACATGCTTCCGTCTCGCTCACGCCCTCGTGTCCGACAAGCTGTGCCAGCGCGGCGTCGCGGCTCGTCGCCGACTCGGCGCCGGGTGTCACCAACGACCGGCCGCCACGTGCCATCGCCGCCGCGCAACAGCCACACCACGCTACCTCCACTGCCAAGGCGTACGTGCACCAGCAAGATGGCGAGGATCGGCGACCCCTCCAATAGGCCGGACGAGGCCACGTACCTCGTGCCCACCTCCCTCAACCTCAAGCAGGAGGTCCAGGAGTGGGAGGGCACGACACATGTGGTGATGGCCATTAGCGCGCCGCCGACCACGGGGCCCTAGGAGATCGAGGCTGTTGTGCTGGACGAGCTCTGCTTGCGTCGTGGGGACGTCACGGTCTCCAAGCACCAGCCGGAGCTGTTTCTGATCAAATTCAACGAGAAGGAGCACGCAGAGGAGGCAGCCTCGATGGCCCGCCTCAAGCACCACGTCATCATTATCAATGTCCGGCCATGGCGCAGTCTGCATGCAGCACTGGGGGCTGCTCTGTTCTTCTATGTTCGCTTGTGTCTGGAGGGGGTTCCTGTTCACACGTGGAATCCGGAGCTGATCGAGAGGATCGTGGGAATCAATAGCTCACTCGAGTGCATCGACACAAATCTTCTCCACCCCGACGACACGAGGACGATCGATCTTTGGGCCTGGACGGCAAATCTAAGTAAGATCCCCAAGTGCCTGTGTCTTGTGTTCACCTCTCGTACCAGTGTGTCGATCTCCACGATGCCGTCGGAGCGTTGGCAACGGGGCTTCAAGTTCTGCGTCCTCATCCACCTTGAATGGATCTACGACTACATGGGGACATCCGTCGACCCGTTCGGGCTGCTGGGCACCGGTGTCCAGGTGGCTGTGCCAGAGCCGGAGCGGCGACGTCTCTCCTGGCACATGGGCGCCATTGATGGGGTGGAGGCGCCCAAGCTGGCGTTTTCACCCTTCAACGTCCCGCCGCCGGCCCGCGAGCGGCATGGGGACTGGCTGCCACATGCTGGGTCCTCGGGACAGACCAACGTAGCGGGGCGAGAGGGGCGCCGGGACAGTCGTGAGTCCCGTACCGGCAAGAAGACGTACAACAACGACCACCCCCGCTTCGGCAATGAACAGAGACGTCCCGACGACCACAACGATGGGGACGGCGACTCCCGCCGGGGCGGCCACCGCTCTGGCGGCCTATATGGCGCCCGCTCCGTGCAGCAGGAGCCGGTCTTCAGGGAGCATGAGTGTTCTCCCCGACGCCATGGTGCTGGTCAGCGGTACCGGGGGGGGGGCGACGCCGGGACGTCTCGCCGCTGGAGCAGCGGGACGACGCCCCACGTTGGGGGCGACGCCGCGACGTCTCCCCGCTGGGGCAGCGGGATGACTTCTCGCGACAAGATGCTGAGGTGCTCAAGTTTCGGTTCTTATTTCAGCTTCACTCTTCGATGTCCTCTGTTCAGACAGGGCAGCTTCCGCCTGCGGCAACAGCAACCGATGTTGGCTTCCTCGCAAAGGCTGCTTGCATCACCGAACGGCTGCAGTCTAATGGGACTGAAGACTGGTCCGTGGGGAACGTGTCGAGCCCGGGACTGCGCCCGTCCGGCCAGTGTGCTGGCATGGCAGTCCCGCTGCACACGGTGTTCCAGCATCTCAAGCGTGACCTTATGATCCTCGTTGCAATGCCGGAAGTGGTCACCGTTGAGATGGTGGAGGAGGCGCTGGGGCGCATCGAGCTGCAGGCCACTTCCTGGGGCGGGCAGCGAGGTGCTCACGTTGGGGACTCGCCTCCCCTGGATTTGGGGCCGGACCACCCTCCAGCCACTGTCGAGGAGGAGCGTCCACCACAGGGCACACTGCTGGGTGTCAGGGTGGGTCACGCCGACTTGGAGGTGCGACGTCCGGTGCAGGAAGTGCTGGAGGAGGGTCGTGTTGGTGCCCGCAGCTTCTTTACCACACCGACTACTCCGGCCCTACCGCTGGTCACTCCAGCACCGAAAGCGCCAAGGCGACGGCGGGTCTACGACATTCGAATGTTCGACGCAGTACGCGCCTAGCCAAGAAACCGGCGATCCCGGCTGAGACGAAGGCGCAAATCAACCTGTGCCTCAAGCTTCACCTACCCGGTATCGACGTCGACCCGATCGAGAAGGTGATTGCGGAGTACATCACCATGTACAATGGGCCACTACCTGAGCAGGTGGTGGCCACCCTCTCTACGATGTTCGCCCTCGACGACGACTACATGGACTCACTCGGCGACGCACTCCTGGAGCTCGTGGGACAGGAGGTGGTTGACCTCCAGGCGGAGGTGCAGCAGGGCAACGGGGCTTAATAACAATGCCCAGCCTGCTTTGAGTTCTTCGGTTCGCTTATGTTAGTCTTCTCTTCACGCATTTTGCGGCAGTGTCTCCGGCGAGTTTTAGTCTCGGTCGTCAACTTTCCTTGGTCAACCATGGAGCCCCCTCATGCCCTCTTCAGAACATGTGCTATTGTTGAACTTCTGTGTTTCATGTGTGCTGAGCTAAGATGTCTCGGGCGAGTATCAGACTGGGTCGCCGGTTGCTCTCGGTCGACTGCGGAGAATATGCGCGCCAGCTTGAAGAACTCTACTATTAACTATGTGAAGCTGCTGCTTTCTTTACCACGCTCTAAACCTCTAATTGTGGCTTCGTGCGTTGCGTGCACCCTATGAGGATGGCTCTGGAAGTGCGGCCGACTGTTACCAGGCCAGATGCTGCATTGCTCTACTTTGTTCATTGTCTACACCCAACTTAGATGTGATCTGCTGGAACGTTCGGGGCCTTAACTCGGCAGCAAGGTGTCTAACTGTGCACGAATTTCTTTCCTCAACTTCATGTCACGTAGCTTGTTTTCAAGAAACCAAGTTGAGCAACTTTGACAATCACCTTGCTACATTCCTGGGGGGATACCGTCTCGACAATTTTGCCTACAAACCAGCAGCGGGAACTAGAGGGGGAATTCTTTTGCTCTGGAATAGTAACTTCATGGATTTGCAAAATATCAGCATCCGACGCTTCTCCATCTCGGCGATGGTAACACTGATTGACTCCAACATTTCGTTCCTCATGACTGCGGTGTATGGACCCACTAGAGATTTGCTGAAGCCTGCCTTTCTAAGAGAGTTGCGGCGTTGCAAGCCTGATGAGGGAAGCAAGTGGCTTCTTCTAGGTGATTTCAACTTAATTTATAGAGCACGGGATAAAAATAACCGGAATCACAACCAGAGCCGCATGCGACAGTTTCGAGCAGCACTTAACTCTTGCAAGCTCCGAGAGATACATCTACAGAACCGCAAATACACTTGGAGCAATGAGAGGCGCCGACCGACCATGCTTTCGAACAACATGGGCTCCAGGCCCTGTCCACTTCCCACTCCGACCACTGCCCGTTGTTGCTGTCAAGCATGTCTGGGCCTAGGGCTCCACGACCCTTTCGTTTTGAGAACTTTTGGACAAAATTACCAGGCTTCACCGAGGAGGTTCAAACTGTGTGGAAGCAACCCACGACGCACACCCAACCTGTTCGAATCCTTTATCATAAGATGGCGGTGACGGCCAGCCACTTGAGGTCCTAGAGTCAATCCATTATCTCGGAAAATAAGCTCAAGCTACTCATGGCACTCGAGGTCATTCAGAGGCTAGACATCGCCCAAGAATCTAGGGACCTCTCCTCGGCTGAGTTCCGATTACGACAAGGGCTCAAGCGTAGGGTGTTGGGTTATGCGGTGATCGAGCGTGCGAGGAAAAAGCAAACTTCCAGGGTCAAAAACTTGAGAGAGGGTGACGCCAACACTAAGTACTTCCACTTGAAAGCAAATGGGCATCGACGTAGGAATCACATTTTTCGCTTCCAAGATGGCACGGGTTGGGCGACTTCCCATGAGGACAAAGCAAGATTGGCTCAACTCCATTTTGCCAATTTGATGGCCACGGCCTCGTGACCTGGACTTCGACTGGAATGCACTCAACCTCCATACCTTCGACCTGTTCCACCTTGATGCGCCTTTCACAGAAGATGAGGCACTTGCGGCAATCAACCACACGGCTCCGGACAAGGCGCCGGGCCCTGATAGATTTACGGGAGCTTTCTTTCGCTCCTGTTGGAGCATAATTAAGGGGGACCTCATGGTGTTGTTCCACACACTTCACAGCCTGCGAAGCTTAAACTTTGACTTGCTAAATACGGCGAACATAATCCTCCTCCCCAAAAAAGTTGGAGCAGAAAAAATCTCTGATTATAGGCCGATCAGCCTCATTCATAGCGTCGCGAAGCTTTTCACCAAGATGCTAGCATTGAGACTGGCCCCAGCAATGAAGGACATCATTTCCAAAAGCCAGAGCACTTTTATCAAAGGGCGCAGCATCCACGACAACTTTTTGTGCGTCAATAGTATGGCAAGGAGGTTTCATCGCAATAGAGTGCCCATGCTCTTGGTAAAGTTGGACATACAAAAGGCCTTCGACTCAGTGCGCTGGGACTACCTCCTCTCACTTTTGAGCCGTCTGGGATTCCCAATGAGATGGAGGGACTGGATAGCTGCACTTCTAACGACCTCCTCTTCTCAGTTGCTTCTCAATGGCATCCCCGGCGAGTCAATCCCGCATGGTAGAGGATTGCATCAGGGTGACCCGCTTTCACCTCTGCTTTTCATCCTTGCGTTTGACCCTCTACAACATCTTCTACAGCTTGCAACGGAAGCTGGCCTCCTAAGCACAATCTGTCGGAATCCCAGTAGATTGCGCACTTCTTTGTATGCAGATGATGCCGTCCTTTTTGTCAAGCCGATCAAAGAGGAGATTAACACACTGGCCAGGCTACTTGAGTTTTTTGGCGAAGTCACCAGCTTGCACTGCAACCTCCAGAAGTCCACTGTGGTACCAATACGATGTACAGACCTTGACCTCAATGACATTCTCCAGGAGTTCCACGCTCAACGTGGGAATTTCCTGATCAAGTACCTTGGGCTTCCACTCACAGTACAACGCCTAAAAAGAGTGGACCTACAACCTTTCGTGGATAAGGCAGCCGGGAAACTAAGGGCTTGGTGGGGTCGCAACCTGACGCAAGCGGGGCGACTTGCTTTTAACCAAATCAGTGCTCTCATCGCAACCCGTGTACCTTCTCACAGTCATCAACACTTCTGCTGAGTTTCTTGAGGATCTAGACAAATTGAGAAAGCGCTTCCTGTGGGCGGGAGATCAGGCGTTGTCCGGCGGCAAAGTGCAAAGTGAATTGGCCGACGGTCAGGCGTCCGCTTGACCTCAAATCTTTTGCAAGGGCGCTCCAGGTGCGTTGGCTCTGGCAAGAACAGAGCCAACCAGACAAGCATTGGGTGGGAATCGGCACTCCATGCACTGAGGTTGATAAATTGCTCTTCGCGGCTTGCACAACCACTCATATTGGTGACGGGTTGAGAATCTCTTTTTGGCACTCTGCCTGGGCGAGGGGAAGGCGACCCAAGGACATAGCGCCCAGCATCTATAACGCATCTCGGAAAAAGAACCGATCTCTAAGTGACGCCATACTTGACCATGCGTGGGTCAAGGACCTGAATGTTTCGGCTTGCCTCACCGTGGGGCACTTGCAGGAGTTCATTGCGCTTTGGTTTGAGGTGCAAGAGGTGCGCCTCCAACGGGACGCACAAGATCGAGTGACATGGAAGCTGACGGCTTTCGGAGAGTATGACTCCGCCTCGGCTTACCGTGCTCAATTCCTCAGGTCGGTAAAGTTTGACCTCCGCTGGCTTATTTGGAAGCCTTGGGCTCCGACAAAATGCAAGTTCTTTGCTTGGCTGATTATCAGAAATAGAGTGTGGACTGCGGACAGGCTTGCTGTGCGAAATCTGCCGCGAAATGAGGTATGCCCTCTGTGCAGAAGCCGACCGGAATCAACGCATCATATCCTCGTTGCTTGTCGCTACTCCAAGCGTCTTTGGGGCCTAGTTGCTGTTTGGGCCTCCATCCCCCAAGCCGACCCCTCAAGGTGGCCGGTTACAGGCACTGTGAGAGACTGGTGGCTTAGCATGGGAACCTTGGAAGGGGTTCCAGGCCGCGGATTTCGCTCGCTCCTTCTTCTTGTGAATTGGGAGTTATGGCTTGAGCGCAACGCAAGAACCTTCAAGCGTGCGGAGCGGCCTGTACATATTCTGCTGCTCAAGATCAAGGAAGAGGCTAGAACTTGGGGTTTTGCGGGAGCTAAGCATCTCTCTGCGCTGCTGGAGGGTGCGTAGGTTCTCGTTCGATTTTGTGTATTTTTTGCTTTCTTGTTTTCTCGTATATGTTTTGTTTTTTCTCTTGTAAATGGTCCGTTGAGATTTTTTACTTGTAACATTCTTCTATATTAATAGAAATGGCGCAGTCTGTGACCATTCCATAAAAAAACAAATGTGGAGGGGAATTGTTCAGCGCCTGGTGCGCCACAAAATTTACGGCCGTCGGAGTCGGAGTCGGAGGCTATCCATTTCCATTCTCACGAATTTGGATTTGGTCCAAAAAGGACTCGCCGTCGTCTTTTAATTTCCTCGCCCAATTTGGCTCTTGCCCACCTACTGTCCCCCTCCCCCGCACTGCGCCGGCCCCCAGGAAGAGAAGAGACCCGAGCGCACGAACGACCACCGCCTCCTCCGCGAATTCCACCCAAATCCCCACAGCCCCCCGCACCATCCGCCCGATTCGCAGCCCCCCGCGCCTGCCCCGGCCCAATCCCTGCTGGAATTCGTGATAAAGCCGCGATTTTTCTCCGCCTTTTGCTTTCGCTCCCCGCGCCCCCCTTTTCCTTTTTGACTCCGCCGGTCTGCCCCTTTATCGCCGTTCCTGATTGCGTTCCCCCGTCGAAAGGCGCGGTCTTGGGAGGGCATCGATCGCGGATTCGGCTCCGGAGGCGTCGATTTGATACCCGTGGTGCGGTTTTCCCCCAATTTCGTTTCGTGGTAGTATGTGTGGAAATTGCCGTTTCAGGTTCTGATGGTGTTTAATTTGATCAGGGGAAAGGATTATGGATTTGGGGAGGCTTCTTTAGCGCGATTGTGATCGGGGACTTGTTCGGTGGGGGCAATCCGTCATGATTAAGCAAATCCTCGGCCGTCTTCCCAAGAAGCCGGCGAAGTCCGGCGAGAAGGAGTTGGCCGGAGCGGGCACGTCGCTGCCCAGCCCGACGGCCGATGCAAGAACCACCACGGATTTGACCATGTCTAGCAGGCTCGTCAATCCCAGCAGTTATGCCTCCACGGTCACAAATCCCGGCCAGAATTACGCGGCCAGGAGCGCCGGCGCTGGTGCCTGCGTCAGCAACGGGTTCACGGCCTCGGCCGGGTACGAGGCGCTCCCGAGCTTCCGGGACGTACCGGCGTCCGAGAAGCCCAGCCTGTTCCTCAGGAAGCTGGCCATGTGCTGCGTGGTGTTTGACTTCACGGACCCGACCAAGGATGTGAAGGAGAAGGAGATCAAGAGGCAGACGTTGCTTGAGCTGGTGGATTATATCACCTCTGCCACGGGGAAGTTCCCGGAGCCCGTTGTCCAGGAGGTCATCAAGATGGTGTCTATAAATTTGTTCAGAGCCCCAACCCCTGCTCCGAGAGAGAACAAGGTGCTCGAGTCATTTGACTTGGAGGAGGAAGAGCCTGTCATGGACCCTGCATGGCCTCACTTGCAGATTGTATATGAACTGTTCTTGAGATTTATTCAGTCTCCTGAGACAGATGCAAAGCTGGCCAAGAGGTACATTGATCATGGTTTTATTATCAGGCTTCTTGATCTCTTTGACTCGGAGGATCCTAGGGAGAGGGAGTACTTGAAAACAATACTTCACAGGATATATGGCAAGTTCATGGTGCACCGTCCATACATCAGGAAGGCAATTAATAATATCTTCTACAGGATCATATTTGAGACAGAGAAGCATAATGGAATTGCAGAGCTGTTAGAGATTTTGGGGAGTATAATTAATGGCTTCGCTTTGCCGCTCAAGGAAGAGCACAAATTGTTTTTGGTCCGAGCATTGATTCCACTCCACAAACCAAAATGTGTTGCCATGTACCATCAGCAACTTTCATACTGTGTCACTCAGTTTGTTGAGAAAGATTGCAAGCTTGCTGATACTGTTATAAGGGGTTTACTGAAGTATTGGCCCATCACAAATAGCTCGAAGGAGGTGATGTTTTTGGGTGAGCTAGAGGAGGTACTAGAAGCTACTCAGCCAGCAGAATTCCAGAGGTGTATGGTGCCTCTTTTCCGTCAGATCGCCCGTTGTTTATGCAGTTCCCATTTTCAGGTAAGAAGGGTACCAGAGTGCCAATTATACAAATGTAAAATATTTACTTGTTTTGCTCTTGGAACTTCTCATATTTAAAAATCTGACTGATTTCTTGGTACATGACTCTCATTTATTAGTGCAAATCAAATAAGCTGTAGCAAGCGATAAGTCATGTGTAAAGTGCATACTAGTTCTGTTCATGTTGATACATAAACAGTCATGTTGACCTTGAGAGCCTCTTTCTACCTGCCACTTCCACATGATGGAATTTTAACAGTACCTTAACTCTGTCCAGTGTCCATTTTATTTATTTCTCATTAATTCCTTTCCAGAAGCCAGATGTTTTTTTTCCTTTGAATCAAACTGTAATAGGACTTATTTATTTTATTCTTCTAATTGTTCCTTATAGAGTTATGCTGTTAATTCTAACTGGCCTTTGAAGCTTCCTTTGTATGTTTTTTTTTCAAGATATAGTTTCCTTTGTGTTACACTGTTACTTGAAATTCTGTACCATACTCACATGATCAGTACCACTGAAATTACCCCAAGAACTACACTGAGTTAAAGAAGCTTAGGAAATGATCTGTCATGAGAAATATTGTAGAAAATTTGCCTTGCTCTGTAACACGTCCAGTTTGCTATATGGAAGCTAACTTACTTCTTATGGAATTATAATTCACTTTTGTCCCATTTTGTTGCTTCTGTGTATGTAATACTATATTTGTGTCAAACAGTTTGCTCTACCAATATCAAATTCTGGTTTTTCAAGGTGCTCCTCATGTATACTCTCGAATAGCATTTCATCATTTTGAAATGTGATGTCAGAATACTGAATGTAGACATCATTAGTTTCATCTTATATCGTCACAATGCACCAACTTGGTCCTCCATTTGTTTGAACTTTGAAATACTACACTACTTATCATACCAAAGTGGAATGGTGAAACCCTGTGGCCATCATGGATGATGCAAATTCATTCATTTCTAACATATGACTTTTGTCACCTGAGTGAGGCAGTTGATGAGAGTACTCACATGGCTTTTCCTTCAAGTTTCCGGAGGCACCAACCGATGTTTCCTTGGCCATGAAAAATGTCATTTTGAGCTTCCTTTTTCTCTTGAATATACAGGAGAGCTGCATATCATTTCATCAAGAGAATAAAGGATTACAAGGGGCTCACACACAGATACACAGTCACAACATAGACACCTAAGAAATTAAGAATTGTGCGCCACTAGAAAAACCAAAGTGTGACCAAAATAAGGACTAGGACCAAAGCAGCCTAGGTTGCCCCTTTTAAGCAGCACACCAGAGAGTGCCCTCAGAAACTTTGGGACCACCTAGTTCACAATTTTGAGCTTACTTATTAGCATTGTTACAGTGATTTCTTCATCTGCTTGAACCCATGGAACATAAATATCTAACTGTTGAGAACGGTCATCTGTTTCTCAATCTTTTGATTTCATATTGAGTGCTTTCTGAGAATCAGTTATAGAACAAGCTATGTCTTCCAGTAATTCCTTCGAACTGTTTGCTCTGGAAGCTAACCATATAGAATTTCTTCTTTTGTCTTTCAGGTGGCAGAGAGAGCTCTCTTTCTATGGAACAATGACCATATTGAAGGTTTGATCAAACAGAATAGTAAGGTGATACTGCCCATAATCTTCCCTGCGTTAGAACGAAATACAAAAGGCCATTGGAACCAGGCAGTTCAAAGCTTGAGTCTAAATGTTCGTAAAATATTCATGGACCATGACCCCACACTGTTTGAGGAGTGTCGAAAGAAGTTTGAGGAAGAGGAAGCTCAAGAAGCTAGCAAGAAGTTGAAACGTGAGGCTATATGGAAGCGACTAGAAGAAATTGCCTTGTCAAAATCTGCTCAGTGAAGCAGCACATCTTCCTGAGGCTATAATTCATCAGCAGAGTTCATCTATCTAGTCTTGCTGACAGCATAAGAGCAGATCTCTCACACTGGATCAAGTTGTTGCCATTGACCGATGCAAGTGATCTTGGACGGATGGTTGCCTCGTGTTACTTGTTGCCAGACATTTTCAGGCTGACATGTAAATACGAGGTAGATGATGTGCTGCAAAGCTTCAACAGAGCCTCGGGTTCTGTCAGCTGTGTGATCCCCCTGATGACGATATCAGTTTCATCATCAGAGAACAAAGGAGTGCGGAGGCACATGATCTGTTCTGGCTTTCCTGAGATGCAGGCGACACAGCCTGCAGCTTAGTTTCCTGATCCAGGGTCGGTTAGGAGCTGATGAAAGATCAGCAAGTCTGGTAGCACTTGCTCTTGCTTGCTGATGGTGTTTTTGCTGAAATGTAATACGCTTTATGTATGAATG
The DNA here is from genome assembly GCF_016808335.1 of Panicum virgatum. Taxonomy (NCBI): domain Eukaryota; kingdom Viridiplantae; phylum Streptophyta; class Magnoliopsida; order Poales; family Poaceae; genus Panicum; species Panicum virgatum. The sequence continues at coordinate 2,743,761 of NC_053141.1, read as the reverse complement.
GTAACTTGAAGGCCGTGCCTTGTGATAATATGTAACCCAGTGTACATGTGTTTTGCTTCCGTCAGTTTATACAGGAATTTGGTATGAGCAATGCTGATTGCAATCTGTTTCATCAAAATTTGGTGTCTTGAGCTGAATGTTGGCTTCCATCAAGATCTGTATTGTTTATGTGAACAAAAATACAAAAAAGTTGCAGTCCGTATGCTTTATTATCATAACCTTTGCCCATTTTACTTAACATACGCATTGTTGCTAGTTTACACCTATCAATTTACCGAGCAGGTAAGCCAGGATGGTCCTGTTGTAGTCGGCTTCAACCATGGCGAGCAGTGGCGATGACGGCAGCTTGGCCACACGGTCTCGGCACGCCGCCACGTCGCGCAGCGCCCTCTTGTACTCGCCGCCAGTGTCGGGGCCGCAGTGCTCCGGCAGCCTGCTCTGGACCTTGTCCATGGCCGCCTCGGCGTCTTGGTACCTGCCACCAACGCAGAACGCGTACGCCGCCTTCTCCTCGCCGGCGGCGAGCTCCGCGTTCCGGAGGAAATGCCACGCCCGGCCCATGGTGTCGAGGTACGCCCACAGCGCCCGCCACGCGGCGCGGTACGCGTACTCGCCGGTCTTGTCGTCGACCGATCCGTCGTCGTCGCGCAGCGAGTCGATGCAGAGCTGGTACATTGCCCTCGCCGGAGCCGGAGCCGGAGCCGGCGCCGCGCCGCACGCCTCGCGGCAGGCTGCCTCTATGGTCATGTTCCTGTGGGCGCCGGGGCAGCCGCCGGCGACGACGGTGAAACCGAGAGCGAGAGCCACGACGATCGGGACGAGGAGAGACATGATACGAAATGCTTTGCATACAACTATTTCATATACATGTATATAAGCACGAATTAATAATGGGTTCTTTTATTGATACTGAATGCATAAATGGTCTTGAAATGATCCCAATCATATGATGGAGATATCCAAATGGTCTATCTTTTATATAAATTTATTGCAAATTATTGATTACAAATAAATGAAGATCTTGGATCAGACATAGAAATATCCAAAAGCCACTGAAAAAGACAGGTTTTGCCAGAGGACACACTTTCTTTGAAGTATTTTACCAGGCCAGGGAAATAAGGGCGGCCACTGAATTGGATAAAATGAGGGTCAGTACAATCTGAATGTTGCTTAACTGAATTTCATGATACAAGGTATGCAAATTGTTCTACTGCCAAATGGATTTAGAGAGTTCACTCCTTGCTTTACTGAAAATGTTGTATGTGGGTTACTCATGAATGATCACCGATAACCCTGAGCGCCACCAAAGTTATATCTCGGAAAGTTGAAGATAAGAGACTTGAGGGCATCATAAATGTTCTAGCTGCCTACTTGCGCTAGCGCTACACATCATCTGATCAACTGAACATGAGATATTGGAGGAAACCAAATCTTGCTTCGCTTTCACAATAAGACTAGAAACGCCGCGCAGCCTTGCTGCGCGAGACCTAGTTTGTACTATTTATTTATATTATTTGAAACTTTATTTGATACATGAAAGAATGTAATTAGATTGATATAAATTTTTTTAAAGATTGCTTTGTATGTGGCAGGGTGTGTGCTTTGTCATATTATTACAGTGAATGAATTTTTGTTTCTTTTGTCGAGTACTATTTGTACTCTAGCGTCTCTTTTGAACATTTTGTCTTGATCATCGAGATTCTTTATTCTATCCTGACCATCGAGATTCTTTATTCTATATGCAATTTCCCCGCACTTGTCATAGGTTGTGGAACCCACGTGTCATTTTTTACCCCCCTCCCCAATCAACGCCCTCCTCGCTCCCTACCATTTTTTCTCTCTCTCTTTCCTCACGCCTTCTCCCAGCTCCCTCCCGGCGCCCCTCACTCACCTGGGCCCTTCCGGTGGCGGAGCCAAGGATGGCCGGCGGTGCGCAAGGCCGACGGTGGCGGAGGGACGTTGTTGCGCCATCTTCGAAGTAGATAATCGGAACTAAATTTGTAAAAGTATGTATTTATGCTGAATTTCAATATTTTGCCTTACTTTCAAATATTATTTCCTCTTCCGCTTACCTGAAAACAAGGACATGAGGCATAAAATGGAGCGAGGGCCAGTCAAGGAATTCAATATCAGAAAGTTAAAAACATCCATGTAACATGTAGGATGGCTATAAACTTTATATTAATTATGTGTATATTTTTTCAGGAATTTCTTATTTTCCTTTGCCTAGGTAAATTAAATCTCTAGTAGATCATAATAATTAAGTCATATATTTCTCTCTCTCTCTCTCTCTCTCTCAAGGAGCTTTCTTTGAAATAATGGCTCACCTTATTAGGACAGTAAAAACCAATAGCTTGGGAGCTAAGTTTTGAGGGCCATAGAACGAAGCTAAATTTCGAACTGTTAGTCGTTCAAACACATGAACGAGAGTTTATCCTTTTGAGTCCATTTATAAGAATTTTATTTGAAGTGGCAGACCATTCATAAGATTTGAGTGACAATAATTACATACCTGAAGTGGTATGAGAGGAAATATTTACCTGCAAGTTATCCTATGCAAGGGCAATGTTAACTGCCAAACATAAAGGGAGCTAGAGGGGTTGCTTTCTGGTCATTGCATTGGTCCATTGTATTTGTATACACATTTTGGTAGTGATAAAATATGGTTGTGGAGGGATACAAGAATGTGGAGATGAAAACTTTGTTCTATAATCTAAAATGACTCATAGACTAAGCATGGCCCCTGATAAAACTATTAATGAAATATTTCATGCCAAAGGTCAATTCTATTTTCGAAAATAAAGATGTACGGTGCTGGCACAAACTTTTAATAACAGAAATAACCTCAATGCAGAGTTATTTCGGTGTATACATCAACTTCTGAAATGTGGTACTGATAGAGAACCTCTTTTCTATTGTGTTCTACTGGGTGGATGCCTATGCTGGGGACAACTGCCTGCAGCCTGCTGTTGACACAACAAAACAAAAAGAATAGAGATTATATAAGGTCATGAAACAAAATAAGTGAGTCAGTGATAGAAAGATTTGTCAGTGTCTGAGCAAATTATGGATCTTGGACGTGATTAGAATTCAGAAGTTGTTATAACTTAGAGAGGATTGGCCAGCAACAATAGCAGAGATGCATGGTATCTTGTCTGACAATTGGAAGCCAGCATGTATAATGGTGTGCACAACTGTATACATAGATTGAGAATAAAATATAAGAATTTTTAAGTTGAACTTTTGGATATAACACTTGCACTTTCATATGTTGTTTTTAAACAAAATATAAGGTAAGCTCTTGTATTTAGAGGACATAGCTACCTGGTTCACTCATGCAGGAATTATTTGAATCTCAAATCTACAAGCTTTCAAAATAATTCCTAGAAATCTTAATGGAGAGGTTTGTTCTCCAATCTACAACCCTGAATGGGAAGTGAAGCAACAAGGGTTTCAACTGCAAGAATCCATGTCTGTTGTGATCTGCCCTTTCTTGAAACCCTCAATCTGAATGCTTGAATACAGATTTACTATAAGTTATATTAGTATTCAGGAGAAAACATTAATATGTCTCTGCAACCTTCTATTTCTGGTAGAGCAGTCCCAAGAGATAACATGCTGAACTTTAGTTAGCTTCCTGATGGTTGCTGCGATAAAAAAGAGGTGCTTTTATTAGCTGCACGGCATGGACATGTGTAATGAACATGGCACCATTTATGCCATTTTCGAGTGATTTTGGTGATCGAATGACAACACAACACTTGGACTAATATGATTGTTAAGATGATCATTCTCAGACTTTTAGGTTCAAGTGATGACAAAGAGAAAGAGAAGATAGGCGTAGCAAGGCCCGAAGGGCCACCCCTACGGGGGTTCCCTGAAAGCTCTTCGGATCAGGAGCACCGGAAGAATCGATGCCTAAGCATCGGTGCATCCGACGCTTGTCGGAAGAACCGGCGCTATGAAGTTTGGTGCAGAAGAGAATCGAAACCAAGTCAGCCTATAGGCACCGGTTGTACCGACGGGTCAAAAAGGTGGCATCGGTGCATTGGGCGTCCTATGTTCCAGAGACGATGTCAAGACCCCAGGAGAAGATTCTTCAGCACCGGTTGAACCGGTGAGGCATCGGTGCATACCATCGGTGTAATGACATCAGCTGTTAGGAGAAGATTCTTAAGCACCGGATGAACCGGTGATGCATCGGAACAAAGCATCGGTTCAACCGGTGGTCACTGCATCAGCTGTCAGGACTTCAACAGCTACTTCAGTTTATGAGTGACCGGAAGAACCGACGCTACCCCTGCCGGAGGCATCGGTTCTTCCGGTGATACGCAGATTTTCCGCTAACCGTTGGAGCAACGGCTACAAGACTTGGTGGCCTATATATACGCCTCACCCCGGCCATTTGAAGTTTGCTGGAGTTGCTGGACATCCCACACACACCAAAGAACATCTCCAAGCCATACAAAAACATCAAGATCATATACTTAGCCCTTAGCACACTTTGAGAGTGTTGTGTAAAGGATTAGCTCTTAGAGAGTGAGATTGCAAGGCTTGAAGCCTTTGTGTTGTGGTTCTCTAGTGAACCAAAACAAGAGCTTGGTGCGTCGGCACCTTGGAGAGTGAAGCTCGCTGGCAACGTCATCGACCCTCCGACTTGGTGTGGAGCGGCGACGACTTCTTTGTGCGGGGGACGTGGAGACCCCCATCCTTTGTGGAGAAGCTCCTTAGTGGAACCCGGGGCCAAGGTGACCGTGATTGTGTTCACGGAAGAGACTTGGTGGCCGAGTAGCAATACTCTTAGTGAGTGCTACAACAACGTGGATGTAGGTGTGCCTTTGTGGCTAACCGAACCACGGGATAAACAACCGCGTCAAGAGTTTGCTATTTCCTATCCCGCTCTTTAAGCTTCCGCATTTCATACTAGCAATTTGTGTGCCTTTACTTTCATAGAATAGTTTCTTATAGGAAAGGCTATAGGTTGCTAAACTCTTTTGGGATAGGGGTTTCACACTAGAACAACCTAGTTGCACATCTAGATAGCATGTTTTAGTTTAAGTTTTGTGCAAACTAGTTGGAATCATAAGTCTAAGTTTTTTAGAGTGCCTAAGTCACCCCCTCCCCCTCTTAGGCTAGAGCACCCGATCAATTTCAACATGGTTAAACATCCGGTAAATGGCAAGGACCCTTGAACAAGTTGCAACAATGATTGAGCAGATGCATATCCTAATTGATATAATAACATCATCTAATGTTTTTCCTCTCCATCTTCACTACCTGGATCATGTGTCCATCCACTATAGTATCATTCATTCTAGGGCCACAAAAGAAAGAGTAGCCTATTTCAATATATATATATATATACCCAGTTGCCCACCTATATACATGCATACTTGAAAAGCTTTGATCAGTACAGGGAACAAGCAATTAGTCAATATTTGTCCTCTGGAAAAAAAAAGTCCGATCACTCTCCTACAACTCTTATCACACAAAAGGATCATTGCTCACACTACAGAACTCAAGGTGAATACAATGCTTAAACCAAACTATATCTCAGTGATTTGCAATGACAGTAACTTATATTTTATTAATAAACTGGTAAGAAAATAAGATCACAGTTTGGAAAATACAAAGAGTACAAGGTTGTAGCACTAAATTCATTTTTGGATATGCTTACCATTTTTCAGTTTCTCGTGGAGCTGCCTTCATCAGCCACAGCTACGAGTGTATAGAGTGCCTCACGGTTGTGCATTTCATCAAATACATATAGATCATGGGTATCTCAGCTGGCATAAGCTCTGGCAGCAAGATGGATTGGGGGCATAAAACTGGAAAACAACGGTCTGCAATGGTTGGAGATTCCTTTCCATGGAGAGGAGTAGCGTCTCCGCCGGATTGAACGGGAATGGAACCGTGGAAGTCGATACGCCGTAAGGAACTGCTCGACCTGCTAGGGACAGCGCACAATGCTCGAACCCCACCAGGCGGCCGGAGTCCTCGATATCGGGACTGCCGGTGGTCCGGCGCTTGCCGTTGGCGCTACGCTGCCAGTCCTGTCGCGCGCGGCGGCGGCCGGCGCGGGCGAGGGCTGCGCGTGGTGCCGTGCGCCCTCCCCTGGCTCAGTCCCTCCCCACTCTCTCTCTCTCTATCTATCTCCCTCTCTCTCCCCTGGTCGCGACCGGAGCTCGGGCCGGTGGCGGGGTCTCTGTCTCTCTCCCCCCTGGTCGTGACTGGAGCTCTGGCCTCCGGCGGGCGAGGCCTCTGCCGAGCGGGGGCGCGGCGCGGCGGCGGCGGTCCCGAGCAGGACCACGAAGGCGCGGCGCGGCAAGGAATGCTGCCTACCTTTGGACGTAGTCTCCGGCCTCCTCCAGCGTGGCCGGTGGCGCCCAAGGCAGTAGCCAGCGGCTGGCCGGAGTGGCGGCTCGGCGGCCACGGGTTATACTGCCTCCCTTTGGTTGGGGCCTCCTCCAGCGCGGCCGGCGGCGCCACGCGGAGGGCTGTGGCCAGCGGCGGTCCGGACTGGAGGCCCCGCGGCCATGGGGCCAGGCCAAGGTGCGGCCGGCGGCCAAGTGGAGCGCGAGCTGCGGCCCAGGCGGAGGGCCGACACCGGGTCGCGCCGGCGAGGGAGGACCAGCGGCTCGGTACGGCTGCACGGCGGGCAGATCGACGCGGCTGTTCCTTCGCGGCGGGTTCTCCTCCTTCGCGGCCCGGCAGGCAGTTCGGCGCGCGCGCGACGTCGCGGCCCGACAGGAGGCTCGGCGGCGTGCGGTGGCCCGACGGGAGGCGCCGCGGCTGAAGCGCGCTAGGCGGTGAGGCGGAGGTGGTGTGGGTTCCAGAGCATTTGCGAGCGCCCGGTTCACGGTTTAACGGGTGCGACCCGCGAGGATCCCAATCTGATGGTTCACGTTGCTTGATAGCTTGATCCGACGGCTGGAGAGTTAGCGGGTGACGTGGACCCGCTCCCCGCCCAGAGAATGATCCGAGAATCGTATATACTAGAAGTTAGAGATCCTTAAAAATTTTGTTTAAGAAACAGAGGCATGTATGATACATGGCCAGCTGTTATAATGATCCTGATAATAGAGGTAATCTATGCCAATAATTTTGTCTTTCAAGAAAAGGCAGGGCAGTGACCGTTTAACTCTTTCATATTCTATATCTTCGTCTGAAGATGATAGGACATCTTACTTTTTGACGGTCATCACTTGCATTTGCCTCTGCAGCCAAGGAAAATAATCTTGGCCATGTTTAGTTCCTAAAAAATTTCATACAGTATCCGGCATATCGAATCTTCGAATACATGCGTGGAGCATTAAATGCGGTTGGAAAAATAACTAATTACACAGTATAACTGTTTTATTCGAGATGAATCTTTTAAGCCTAATTAGTCCATGATTGGAAATTAATTGTCAAATAACAATGAAATGTGCTACAATACCAAAACCCAAACTTTTTCGCGAACTAATCACAGATTTACGATTAATAATGACGTCTAGAGTATTCGGAAGCAAAGAATTTGTAGAAGTAGTATAGAACTATGGTCTTAAGCTCGAGGCTGGATCTTCAGAAGTATAAACAGGAAATATGTGAATATGTAATGATGGTGCACCTCTGTGAAATATAGATGCCGCTACCTCCTAGCCATCCTATTCAACCTGCTTGTTGTCAATTGGGTCTGGATGGAAAAAGGAGTTTCGAGAATGGTGTTCATTGGTCAATTTTCTTTTATGGTTTCAAGCACTAACAATTAAACTAATAATAAGGTATGGGTAGTGTACCTAGCTGTGCTTGCATCTTCTTCTTCAATACTAATTCAGAGCTTCTACCTTCAAAAAATCCAGAACTCATGCAGTGCCGCCCTTGTTGCAAGCCTGGCCACCGATGTGTGAGATTCTTGGATTTGGAGCAAGCAGGTACCTGCACGGATTGGAGTGTCACGGATTGGAGAATATTGTACCCATTTTGAAAGGAAATGTGTTTCTGATTTTAGCAAGAAATGCGGGAAAGCATGCGTTGGATCTGAATATAAATAAATTGGGGGAAGAACAGAGTTGGGAGATGGATTTGATTCGGAAGCAAAAGTGGTTAGAAAGTGAGTCAGAGGGCTCAATCCAAGGGTAAAGGACTCGGTTTGGGCTGAGGCGAGTTCAATTGACTGACTGCAAATCCGATTTGGGTTGGGAAGAGGCAGCACACTGTGTCTCCGTGAGTTGTGGACAGCAAGCGGGGGGATTGTGATGGGAGAAAAAGCTCACCTGCGAGGTTGAGGCCGCTCGCGAGGAAGATAGTCTTCCTGGACCATTGCAGCTTGGAAGGAAGTCGCTTGCCAGTGTTGCCCACTACCGCGCCGCCACCGTTCGCCATGCACAGCAACCACTCTCATGCACCATTATTGCCGAGCATACCGTGAGCGGCAGTGGCGGAGGCCGCTACCCGCAAGGACGCCGCCGGCAGCGGGGATGTGGTCGGTTCTACGTGCTACAGCGCCAAGTGGAGCATGAGCGGCGGAGGCCGCGATTCTCGGGAACGGCCGTGTGGCTCTCGTCGGTTCCGCATGCTACAGCACCGAGCAGACCATGGACGGCGACGCCGGAGGCTCCAGCCCTTGGAGACAGCCGCGGCGCTGTCGTCGGCTCCGCGTGCTACAGCGGCAGCAGCGGAGGCCGCGAGAGGGGGGAGGTGGAGGATGTGGTGACGGAGGGGAAGGGGGGCGTCCGTTGACCGGGGAAATCATGGTGGAGAGGCTGCGCCAGATCGAGCTCCACGGGAATCAACCATCATGGATAGGATTGTGCGAGCCGGGTCTGGGAGGCGGCCGAGGAGCTCCGCCGCTGGGCGCCGGCCTCCTCGTTGCTACCGCTGTGGCCGCCGCCGTCGCCACCTCCTTCACTGTCCGCTCAGCCTCCGAGCGGAGGGAGCAGATGAAGCGAGCGATGGCTGGAACAGGGAGGCTGGATTTAGGAGGAGGACCAGAGATCGCGCCATGGAAAAGGCCGGAGGAACAAGAAAGCTCTCGAAGAGTCGCAAGAGATATTTACTGGAACAGTAACTCATGGGTGAAGTAAAAGTAAGCCGTAGATTAATAATCGGACGCTGTAAAAAAATTTCACTGGCGTGGATGTCCTGGCCGCTGGCGGAGTGGTGTGTGAATAACATATAGAATGTCCGCTCAGCCTCCGAGCGGAGGGAGCAGATGAAGCGAGCGATGGCTGGAACAGGGAGGCTGGATTTAGGAGGAGGACCAGAGATCGCGCCATGGAAAAGGCTGGAGGAACAAGAAAGCTCTCGAAGAGTCGCAAGAGATATTTATTGGAACAGTAACTCATGGGTGAAGTAAAAGTAAAATTTCACTGGCGTGGATGTCCTAGCCGCTGGCGGAGTGGTGCGTGAATAACATATAGAAAGACGACCCGCGAGGATCCCAATCTGATGGTTCACGTTGCTTGATAGCTTGATCCGACGGCTGGAGAGTTAGCGGGTGACGTGGACCCGCTCCCCGCCTAGAGAATGATCCGAGAATCGTATATAGAGATTTGGTTCCATCCAATTCTCAAATTCAACTGTCAAACTGAAATTCTGAATTCTGATGCTAACCAAGTTTAAGTCACCATGTCTCCTTGATTTTACTGATAGAGGCACTGAAGATAAGATGTTGGAGAAAACTGAGCTCCTGGAACTGTCACCAAAGACAAGGTAGAGTTCAGTTTACTACAACTCTTACCTTCAGAGATAGCTACCTGAATGCTTCAAGCTAATGGCTCTGCCTTTTTATATACCAGTGGAACCTGAAGCTCCTGTGCTGCTCCATTTTGATACTACTGGCATGAGTTGTGTATGTCGAGAAAAGCAGCTCTGCTTTCTAACAAAACTTTGACCAGAAATATTCTTGGCAAACTTTTTCTTTACGCATCTGTCAGCAAATCTGGCCCATGTCGGGTGTTCATCAACATGGTATGCTCCATTTCTAAATGGCTTTAGTGCTGAATTTTAAACATAATCAAATCATCGTTGGCAGAATGTAATTGTTGACCCGTATTTCCGATAACAACATTTGATAGGATAATTAGCCCTGCACAAAGGGGCATTATCCGATATGTAATCAAGGTGTACTTGTGTTTAGCTTCCTTCGATGCACACAGAAATTTGGACTGAAGAGCTTTGATGGCTGTCGATACTGTGAACTACTGAACTGAGCGTTGAGCGCGTCATGATCTGCTTAAATCAAATTCCCAAAAAAAAAACAAGAAGAAGATCTACCTAAAAGACCATATAAAAAGTTTGCATTTCATACTTTTTATTACAAATAACTTTTGCCCGTGAACATTCAAACATCATAACACACGCAGTCACTACTTTATGCCTACCAATTTACCGAGCAGGTAAGCCAGCAGGGTCAAGTTGTAGTCCTTGTCAACCATGGTGAGCAGCGACGACGCCGACGGCGGCGGCAGCTTGGCCAGACGGTCCCTGCACGCCGCCACGTCGCGCAGCGCCGTCCTGTAGTCGCCGCTGAGCTCGACGCCGCAGTCCTCCATCACCCTGTGGCACACATTCCCCATGGCCGCCTCGGCCTCCCGGTAGCTGCCGCCGGCGACGAGCCCGTACGCCGCCTTCGCGTCGCCGGCGAGCGTCCCGTTCCCGAGCACGTAGTCCGCCCAACCCGCGGTGCGCCCGTACGACGCCACGGCCTTCCACGCGACGTCGTAGGCGAACTCGTACGCCTCCTTGACCGACCCGGCGCGATAATCGTCTCCCAGCTCGCGCATGCAGACCTGGTACATGGGCTCCCCGGCCGCCGCCGTGCCGCATGCCTCGCGGCAGGCTGCCTCCATGGTAATGTTCCTGTGGGCGCCGGGGCAGTCGCCGCCGGCGACGATGGTGAAACTGCTAAGAGAGAGAGCCACGGCGAGCCAGGCGAGGGGAAACATGTCGATCAGAGGCTAGTATGTGTGAAATGCTTTGCGTAGGAATGGTCTTTTGAAATGATCCCAGTCATATGATAAATAAAGATGTAGATGTTCTACTAGCCTTCTAGCTAGCTGTATTTTAGTAGAAAATTTATTGCCTGTTTAATTAAAAAAACTGTTTTTGCTAGAAGACAAACACACATTATTTGTAGTATTTGACTATGCATGTATCCTCCAAGAGAGCTCTTAGTTTACCAGCTGTAATTAAAATTGTTCCTAAGATTAAGCAGTGAGGGAAGGAATAAAAAATGGTAAGTAGTTAAGAGTCATGGAGAACTAAATGATTTCATTTAATACTTATCAAAAACTCCTAGAATGTCTTATATTTGGGTACAAATTCTGAACCATTTAATGTCTTTCCAGGATGGAGGGAGTAAATTAGAGAAATACTCACTAAGGATGACACTGAGAATGCCAAAGGATGCTAGCCCAATTGGTTAGTCACTCCGGCGGCATCCCTCAGGTCCTGAGTTTGACTCCCCGTGGGAGCGAATTTCAGGCTGAGGGTAAAAAAATCCCCTCGCTGGCCCCGTGTGCCAAAACACTGGTTGTGAGACGACCCAGGTCGGCCTGAGGACCCTTACATGGCCCAGGCAGGTAGTTCCCAGGGGTTACGTCTCCTAGTGTCAGGGCGGGGCTAGGGTTCGGGGATTTTCTCGGTCGGGGAAGCCGAGGCTTCTTCTTAAGCTAATACCGGTGGGGCGGTCTTTCCCCACCCGGCCGAGTTTTTTTTTATGACACTGAGAATGGGATTTCAGAGGAGGTTCAGTCCGATCTGAAACTACACATATGCCATGCCATGTAGATTCTTAATTTGGAAATGTTCAGAGGAGGATCCAGTCCAATCTGAAACTACACATATGACATGTAAACTCTGAATTTGGGAATGTTCAGAGCAGGCTCAGTCCAATCTGAAATACCATCCCCAAATGGATGCAAATAAAGAGCTCACTCCTTGCTTAACTTAAAATTCTGTATGTGGTCATATGATAAATAAGATGTAGATGTTGAATTCTAGTATCCTTCTAGCTAGCTGTAGTATTTTAAAAGGAAATTTATTGCATATTTACTTCATTATAATAAATGAAGGTTCCCTTTGACCGGAACTTGGCATCTTGCACTTCCAAACTTTGATATTTGTCCAACGATACCAAAAAACTTTGGTTGTGCTCGAGGGCACACTTTAATTGCAGTATTTGACTAGGCTAGGGAAATAACTCACCGGCGACACTGGATTGGATACTGATGGAGGTTCAGTCCAATCTGAAACTACACACATATAACATGTAAATTCTGAATTTGGAAATGTTCAGAGGACGTTCAGTCCAATCTGAAATCCTTTTCCCAAATGGATGCAAAGAACTCACTCCTTGCTTAACTGGAAACGTTGTATGTGGTCACTAAACGCCTCCAAAGTTGCATTTGGAACAGTTGAAAATGAGACATTGGAGGATTCCAAATCTTGTGCATTGCTGCATGTTTGGTTCCATCCAACACTCACCTTCAGCTTCCAAATTCTTCAGAGAAGCCTAGCATATACCTGCACTACTTGCACTACGCATCACGTGATCAGCTGAACATGAGATTGGAGGAAACCAAGTCTTGCCTCGCTTTCGCAAACAAGATTTGGTTCCATCCAATTCTCAAATTCAACCGCCCAAGTTTTCGTTCTGAATTCCGATGCTACCTAAGCTAAGTCACAATAGCAATTTGACCCTGGAATGGCCGATGCCTACTGATAGAGCCGCTGAAGATAAGATGTTGGAGAGCTGAACTCCTGAAACTGTCACAAACGAAAAGGACAGTTTACTGCAAATGGTTCAAGCTTATGGCTCTGCCCTTTATGTACCAGTGCAACCTGAACGCCTGAAGCTACTGTGCCGGTCCATTCTGATTCTGATCTAGCATGAGTTGTGCATGCCAAGAAAAGAAATTATGCTTTCTAACAAACTATGACCAGAAGTATTCTTGGCAAACTTTTTCATCCCATATCTGCCTGCAAATCTGACCTATGGTAGATGTTCATCAGCATGGCATGCTCCATTTCTAAATGGCTTTAGTACTCAACAGAAAACAAAACCAAATCAGAATTTGGCAGAATTTAATTGTTGATCAGCATTTCAAATAACAACACATTTGATATATAGCATAAATAGCCCCAGACACAGACGCACGGTAGTGATGATTCCTAGTCGTCAAGTGTGTAGTGTGTACACGCTGCCCCTTATGTGAGGTGCTGCTCATTGCGTTAGACCTACCTGATGTTTGTACTCCTCCTTGGAATAGCCTCGAAGGATGCTCCTGACATGGGCGAGCTGCTCGGAAGAAAGCTGGCTGCATGTGGGCATGGCCAAAGCGTCCCTCGCCATCCGAGCCACCGTCGGGTACTCGGAGCTGTGAGCTTTCCACCAGTTCAGAATGTCAAAGCCTTCTGTTCGAGGGGCAAGGCGATCTTTCAGGTAACGATCAAGTTCCGTCTCGGCTTCTGGGTAACTGCTGGCGACCGGAGGCATCATGCCACCCTCACCCCGTGCCCGGCAATGCTCGTCCCACGCTTGTTCTAGCAGATCAGCGCTGCCAACGGCCCTCGCTGCGGCACCATCTGAATCCGCACCATCGGTTGTTGATCCATCATGTTCAGAGTATTCAGTGTACAGTTTCCTGATCTTCGTCGCCGCCTCGGAGATGTAGTAGGCAGCTGCCTTGGAACCGAATGCTCTTCTGAAGCTGAACTCGATGTACGCGAGCTTGTACCGGGGATCCAGCACAAGTGGTACAGACCATACCAGGTATGAATCATGTATCCTCTTGTCCAAACTGTCGATCGCATCTTGAAGAACACGCGCGCTGTCTCCACCTGCCCGTGCTATCTCAAACCGCAACACTTCCCTCACACTGAACAGCTCCACAAGACAAACATTTGAGGTGGGGGTGTCGCACGCAGAAACTCTTCCAACGGCACGGTACAGCGCCCCCCATACGCTGCACAGCATTCGTATGAGCTCCGGCTCTATGCCTGGAATCGAACAAGAAGAACCTTCTTGATTGCGAAGAACTTGCAAGGAACAGTAGCATGAATACCCGTGCTCGTTGTATGCCCGAAGATCAGGTAGGCCAAGATGCGAGAGCAGGTGCTGGCGCCTCTGTCTAGTCAGATGCAGGTCCTGCACGGCTGACTCTATGCGATGTTCGATGATGGTGTCTCTGACCAAATCCGGGTGCGCGACAAGGCTTCGACCAATCAGGTGGAGCTCAATGTCCATGTAGGTGTCGCGGACGATCATCTCCCTCCTCCTTGGATGGGCGGTAGGGTACTCTTGCTCGATGTGATCCTTGGGTTCGATGTGGAGGCACTTGTCCCATTTGCGCCGTGCCACCATGAACACCCTGTCAAGAACATCACGTTCACGCCCTGATGCAAGGACATCCATGGCGCGGTCGATGGCCACCGTGGAGAGGTCACGGCAGCCCAGCGCGACCTCGGGAACTCCAGAGAGCGGGCCATGGTAGAGAGGCCAGGGCACATTGTCGTAAGCATCCATGACCACCCTGTGGAGGTTCCAGTCGTCGTCGATGAAGTGGCAAGCCGTGTACACGACCACGCCCTCGACGGCTTCGGCCTGGCCGACGGCTAAGCTGACCCGCCCGGAGGCGCGCCGTAGCCTGGAGAAGAGATCCTTCCTTGCCTCGTCGAAGACGCCGTCGCACATCTCCTCGACGGCGTGGCGCGAGGGCAGCTTGAACCCGGGGTTGACGCGGCGCAGGAAGCTCCTGAAGTAGTCGTCCTCCACCACCGACGGGTCGTACCCATGTAACGCGATCATCCGGGCCAGATCCCAGCTGGCTTCTTCTTCTTCTTCTCCTCTTTCTTCTCCCCCTTCTTCTTCGAGGAAGCTCCTGAAGTAGTCGTAGTTCGATGATCCGGCAGAGCGCGACGGAGCACGGGGCGGCGGCGGCGGTGCTGGTGGATGCGATTCTGGGCGCCCCCCGCCGCCTTCCCTGCAGCAAATCTTGACGTGCCCCCACAGGGTGCTGGTGCCGTTCCGGGTGCCTGCGCCGAGCGCCGCGAGGCAGCGCTTGCACCGCGCCCTGTCCTTGCCGTCGTCGTCCGTGAAGCGGGTGAAATGCTCCCACACGGCGGACCGGGGCGGCATCTTGCGCCGCCGCCGCTTTCGGCCCTGGCCGATGCTCTCTCCATCCGCCATGATCGATCAACCGAACGCTGACCAAACGAATTGGCAGGTATTTTCCCTGCACGACGAGATCTATGCAGCAGTTGTGATGTACATGGTCGATCGGAATTGGGCCAAAACTGAGCTCTGAAAGATATTTAATTCACTGAGGAACTCACAGGCGGAGGGGGGATTGTTGGTGGCGCTGCAGCGGCGAGCACGCAGTAGCTCCGGTCTCCGGCCACGCCGGCAGGAGGAAGCGCAGCCGGAGCTGGTGCGGATGCAATGCGACCAAACAACCAGCGGACACTCTCGGCAGGAGGAAGCGCAGGCGAAGTTGCTATGGGCTGCTTTCCAACTTCTCCAATCGTCCAACATTTTTTTGGAACAACAAACCAGTATTCTACAGGTCAACTACTTCCATCTTCAGTTCTTCACCTTAAAAGAAAAAAAAATTATAAAAGATGAGCGAGTACGTTCCTTCCGAGTGTGTGCCTCAGCATCAGCCCACTGGCTGCTGCCTCTTCCTCTAGCAAAAGAAATGTATTGGCCCACCAAATGTTGGGTTCAACTGTCCTTCTAGATGGTTGTATTTTTTATGGGAAATCTGTTGCACATTTACTTCATTGCAAATAGAAGAAAAATTCTTCTATTTAGGCGCAGGGCAAACTTTCGCTGCAATGTTTTACCAGCTAGGGAAATAACGGCGACACTGATTTGGACTCCAGAGGTTCAGTCCAATACCCCAGTCTGAAACCTCACACATGTCCTGTCAATTATGAATTCGGAAATGTTCAGAGGAGCTTCAGTCCAATCTGAAAACCTTTTCCCAAATGCGAGGAACTCACTCCTTGCTTAAACTCGAAATGATGTGTGGTTTCACTCGTGTAGTCGTGTGATTAGAACCCCGAAAATGCCCACAATGTCGCATTTGGAACAGTTGAAAATGAGACATTGGAGGAAACCAAATCTTATGCTTAGCTGCAGATTTGGTTCCATCCAACGCTCACCTTCAGCTTCCAAATTCATCAGAGAAGTGTATATCTGCACTATTTGCACTACGCATCATCTGATCAGCTCAGCTGAACATGAGATATTGGAGGAAACCAAGTCTTGCCTCGTTTTCGCAAACAAGATTTGGTTCCATCCAATTCTCAAATTCAACCGCCCAAGTTTTGGTTCTGAATTCCGATGCTACCTAAGCTAAGTCACCATACCAATTTGATTCTGCAATGGCCCATGCCTACTGATAGAGGCGCCGGAGATAAGATGTTGGAGAAAACTGAACTGCTGAAACTGTCTGTCGCAAACAAAGGAAGAGTTCAGTTTCCTACAACTCTTACCTTCAAAGCCAGTAGCTAATAAGATGTTTGGCTTGCACTGCTCCAAGCTCATGCACTGCCCTTTTATACACTCAGTTCAGCCTGAGGACCATGTGCTGCTCCATTCTGATATTCCCTGTCATGAGTACTGCATGTCCAGAAAAAAAGCTCAGAAAACAGTTCGGCTTTCTAACAAACTCTGACCAGAAATATCCTTGCCTTGCTTTTGCATTTCAGGTACTTCTTCCTGCAAAGTGTGCTCCATTTCAATGGTGCCAATACTGAAGATAACAGATCACCAAATCTAAAACTACTGTTATCTGATCCCTACTAAAACCAAAAAAAAAATTTATCTTCCTCCATGAGATGTTAATGCCAATAAATTCAGTACGGACAACTCCTTTTACAAACCTCACAAGCGATATGATTCTCTAAAATCTTTTTATTTATGTGCTGTTTCTGTGCTTCAGAGTTCAGAGTCTTCAGAGTAGCTGAAGAAAAATATGGAGTCCCAGTGTCCCACAGGCCATTTACGTTTGTACAGAAAGGCAAAATAATTTGTACTCCTAGATGAACCTTTAGTGGACCACATTTGACCTTTTTTTTTGCCCTTTGAGGTACAGGCCCCAGGTTCCTAGATCAGCCAAAGGGCAAAATTATATTATTCTTTTTTGAAGAACGAGCATATGACTGCTTATTTAATTGCATTTGCAGGTAAGTACAGATTCATATCTAAAATCATAAAAGAATCTAACTACTCCATGGTGCTTGCACATTATGTTTAGGTGAAACATTTTCTGCCTAAAGTGCAATTAGCTGTGAAATGTGAATTAATTTGACACGGTATTTTGAGTAACTTAGAATGAAAAGAATTCATAAATTTTTTTAAAAGATTAATAGAAATCATAATTCATATGACTTTTGGCATTAGAAGAAAGGGACCGAGGGTTCACGTGCATGTGAAAAATGCCAAAACATTTCAATCAAGTAGGACCGTCCTAATGAAGAATTCTCGTGACCACAAAACTGAACGTGTAGAAGCTTTCTTCGTCCAGATGCTACTCCAATTTAGCCAATCAACACCAAGTAATATATGAGTATATAAAAAATATTAGACGTCAGCGAACGAATCATCAACCGATATATATAAAAGTCGGACACTAGAAATCAAACCTGAAATTCTAGAACTATTTGGGACTAACGTGCACCTGTAATTTGTACGTATCTACAGTTCTAAACATGTTGTACAACTAAGAGCTTATGTTCCAGTATTAAAATTTCCAGATGCACGAATGAGAGTTACACATCCATGCTATGCTAAATCAAGGGGTCATGGCACTCTCTTCCCATGCTCTGCTAAATCTATAATTTTATTCAAAACACAATATACACCGAGACACTCAAATGTACGCACATACAGTCACTTCTAT
This sequence comes from Panicum virgatum, assembly GCF_016808335.1. Classification (NCBI taxonomy): domain Eukaryota; kingdom Viridiplantae; phylum Streptophyta; class Magnoliopsida; order Poales; family Poaceae; genus Panicum; species Panicum virgatum. The sequence continues at coordinate 2,725,870 of NC_053141.1, read as the reverse complement.
AAATACACGCACGCAATTCTAATCTTATTAGCAACCTCGTTGAGCTGAGCCTTCATTTATTCTCATTGTGCTTTTTTTTCTAGTCTCCCATTGTTACATCAAAACAAAGCAAAAAAGAAAGAAAGAATAGAAATGGAAAGAACACCTCGCATGGTCAGAGTTATATAAAAAGTATTACAAGTATATTCGCTTGAAAATAAATAATTTCCCTAATAGACAGGCAGAATTACAGAATTAGATACCTTGCCCATGTGCCAGCGCCTCCAATTATGTTTCCTCCTATCACACCGCACCAGCACCTACCCCCACCTCTCCTACTGACACGATGGACCCACACGCACCGCCCCCACTGTCATACACCGCCCCCCCCCCCCCGAGCTAACCCCCCGAGCGAACCCGCCGCCGCATTGGCCGGACGTGCCCGGGCCGTTAGACGCGACGCGGCCCCACCTGTTTACTGTTTCAACGGGCCCACACGTCATTCCAAGCCACGCGCCGCGCGGCGGCCGGCCCCCGCACACCGACATGTGGGCCAGATGGGGACGCGCTGGCCCACCCGTCAGGCGCCTGGCCGCGGGTATAAACGCCCCGCTTGCCCAACAGGCAGGCGCTCTGCAGCAGCGTGGAGGAAGCAGCTTCCTTGCGTACGCAACCACCGCTTCGGATTCGCCGGCCGCCTCCCCGTCTCCTCGCCGTTCACGGCCACCGACCGCGGGGTGAGACGCGGGGGCGCCGATGCTTCACGCCGCCCGGTAGCGAGCTGCGGATGCTGTGGCCCGTGAGGCTCGCTGGTGCTGCCGCTTGGGGATCTGGGCGGCGGCGGTGACCGGCGGCGATGTCGGCGAAGGAGAGGAAGCTCAGCAGGCTCGGGAGTTGCAAGGTTGTTGCCGTTGCGGGAGGCAGCGGCGGCGGCGGTTTGGGTTCCCCCGCGGCGAGGGGTCACCGGTCGGCGGCGGCGGCCGGGCCGCAGCGGCGTCTGTTCGCGGCGCTCTTCGCGTTCCTGTGCGCCGGCGTGGTCGTCATTGGCGGCGTGCACGTCATTGGAGGTGATGCTGCCTTTCCATTTCCCTCCTCCCTCGCGTGAATTGGATCTTGGTGGGGTTTTAGGTGGGTCGCCGGAGTTGTAGCGTCACGGGAATCTCGTGCTTGGAGCGTCGTGGGATTAACAATGATTTGGGTATGAGAAAAAATCGTTTTTAGATACGAATTTGGTATGTGGTTGGTGTTCGGTGTTGGCGAAGTTGGAAAAAAAAAGTCGGCTCCTTTTTGTGGGGGTCACCGGGTTGCCATAGATCTGATGGGGTCTTACCACTCGCGGCAAAATTGCATCTTTTCTCCTTGGATTCTTGCGTTTGTTAATGAGCTCATGGAGCAGGAGCAGTTTTGGATTCCTGGGTTGGAACGTTAGGGAAGGGAACGAGTTTTTTTGTACTCGTGGTGGTGCTGCGTTTGACTGATTGGTACTAGAACAGGAAAAGGCTCATGCCGTCACATGAACAATGTGTGTGTGGGTGTTTGTGAATTCAAGCATGCGAAATCCGCTTGGTTTGTTTCTTTTCTAAAGGTGTTGATCAGCCTGGTGTTGATGTTCTTGTCTCTGATGCAGCATCGTTCCGGCCAGTACTCAGGACGGCGTGGCCGTCGGGGACCCTGAACGCCATTTCCTCTGATGCTGGAGCGCAGCAAGCTGGGGGCAGCGCCGACACCGTGTTGCCGTCAGTTCAAATCCGGCACGCGGTTGGCTTCCCGGATCGTGTTCTCCTGATCCTCAAGGACGGGTCGTCGCTGCCAGCTCCAGAGCGGGTTGAGTGTCTGTACTCCCCTGCCAATTCCTCGGAGCTGCGTCGCCGAGCCCTTCTGGCTGTGTCCTCACCAGATGGATCCAGCCTCGTCCATTGCCCTGCTGAGCCATCTGGTGTGGATGTCTCACTGTCATTGTCCCTGTCACCTCCAGTGGTGCCGCTGCATTGGGACAGACTTGTGTACACCGCACTTGTTGACAGCAGGGACAACTCCACTGTTGTGTTTGCCAAGGGGATGAACCTCCGTCCAGGTCGTTTGGGTGTGGCATCGCGGTATCAGTGCGTCTTTGGCCGGGACCTATCGAAGCCAAAGCATGTGCTCACCTCCCCTGTGATTTCTGCAGCACAGGAGATTTTCCGGTGCGTGACACCAGCTCGCATTCGCAGGTATCTGAGGATGTCAACTGATGCCAACAGAAATGGAGACACTGATGACAAGCCTATGCTGGTCTCTATCAGGACGAAGGGCCAGAGGGACTCTACACTTCCCTCAATTGCCGAACCTGAGCCACTTCCTCGGTACAAAAGGCATCGACGGCAGAAGGCACACTCAATGTGTGTATGCACCATGCTGCGCAACCAAGCAAGGTTCCTCCGAGAATGGATCATCTACCACTCCCATATTGGTGTGGAGCGGTGGTTCATCTATGACAACAACAGTGATGATGACATTGAGCAGGTCCTCAATACCATGGATCCATCAAGGTACAACGTCACGCGCCATCTGTGGCCATGGATGAAGTCTCAGGAGGCAGGTTTTGCACATTGTGCTCTCAGGGCCCGAGAGAGCTGTGAGTGGGTGGGGTTCATCGACGTCGACGAGTTCTTGCACTTCCCTGGTAACCAGACTCTAGCAGATATTCTCCAGAACTACTTAAACAGGCCACGAATCGGTGAGCTCAGGACTGCGTGCCACAGCTTTGGTCCGTCAGGTCGGATCAAAATTCCCAAGAAAGGCGTTACAACAGGCTACACCTGCCGGCTGTCAGCACCGGAGCGCCACAAGTCAATTGTCAGGCCGGATGCATTAAACCCATCACTCATCAATGTGGTGCACCATTTCCATCTGAAAGAAGGGGTGAGGTATGTGAACATTGGTCAGGGAGTGATGCTGATCAACCACTACAAGTACCAAGTTTGGGAGGTGTTCAAGGATAAGTTTTCTGGCCGTGTCGCAACCTATGTTGCAGATTGGAAGGATGAAGAGAACGTGGGATCCAGAGACAGGGCACCAGGATTAGGGACCAAGCCGGTGGAACCAGAGGATTGGCCGAGTCGGTTCTGTGAAGTTTATGATACCGGTCTTAAAGATTTTGTGCATAAAGCTTTCACAGATCCAGATACTGGAAGTCTTCCATGGTAGATGATACTCAATCACTGTATTTGATCTGGCATGGCTCACAATATCCTACATGGAGATGCACATACTGGAAAAGAAACACAGAAAAGAGTTAGGCAGAAGAGTAATTTGCTCTTTGGTAAATGTTAGTCTAAGGTTTTTCCCGTTCTTATTTTCTTTTATAATCATCCATTTTTTTACATATCTAAGAGGGAGAGAATTCTTTTGTAGATACAGATTGGTAGCAGGTTCACTGTAAGTTTTCTTGATGAAAGATGAAATGAATAGGATAACTACTTGACTTTCTTTCTTCAGTTATTTTACATTGTTGTGTGCTCATACTGATGGGTAAGAAAACACTAAATTTCAGCACCTAATTACATGGCAAATGCAAACAATTTTTTTTTCCTGGAGAAGATTACACTCAGCTCAGGAACAACAAGCTGATTAGCTGGCAGTTTGCGGTGTAGACAAGGATGGTGCACCATGCTTGGCTCCTTTCTGTAGTAGTGGTCCTGGAAGAATATTTAGCTTCTCACTTCTCAGGAAATCACACCCAGAACAATTCCTTTACATTTACATAATGGCAACTTTATGCTTAGCATCTTTACCTGTAACTTGTAGCTTTGGGAAAGCATCCTCTATTCCTCTTGCATCAAATCAGCAAGTTTCTTAGGATAAGGGAAGAACCAGATCAGCATCCAGATCACTCTCAAAAACATTGTTTTATTCTCCATCTTTGGCGACTTGTCAGAGGTTGGGTGGTTTATTATAAACCTGACACATACATAGTTACATACGCATAGTCTAGATAAAACCTAGGTTCCTTTCCTCTTTTACTTTATGGCCTCATTGATCTTACTTTATTGTCTAAAGGTTCATTGACAGGATGGCATTGTCTGGATCAAGGTCCCAGTACATTATTACACATGAGGTAATTATTTTCAGCCCTATATATTTTCAGCCCTAGACATATGAGCTGCCATGAATGATACCTGGAAACTTTTGCCTAGGTGGAAGCTTGGAAGGTTCTTGCATTGGACAGCAGTGTGAATTTCTGGCAGGTGGGCTGGCACACTTTTGCCTGCCCCTCTGCCTGTGGCACAGCATGGTTTCCGAAAAAAATATTTGGTGCAAACCACCTTCTCGGTGGAAACGTAAAAATCCTTTTAAAAATTATAGTTACAAGTATCCAAAAAATTTCAAACTATGCACATTCATAGTGCTTCATTAGATGTACTTTGTATCAAAATTTCAGACGCAAACTCAATCTAGAAAAATTCAAACGAAAATGACAAAACTCAAAGTGCATAGAGCACTAGAAGACAAATTTGTCTTCTAGTGCTCTTGCATATGGAATTTGTCATTTTTGTTTGAATTTTTAAAAAATGGGTTTGCATCTCAAATTTTGATACAAAATACATCTACTGATGCACTATGGATGTGCATCATTTGAAATTTTTTGGATACTTGCAATTATAATTTTTGAAAGGGTTTTTACGTTTCCACCGAGAAGGTGGTTTGCACCTAATATTTCCCTATGGTTTCCTGCCTGTATCCACAATAATAAAAATTTTGAACTTGCTCCCCCACTTTGCCTATCCCTTAGTCGTAACTGTTCTTATTATAGCTGCTGTGAAGGAAATTATGCTGCATTGTGCCAGCCCAACTGCATACTGGAGGGATCATGAGACAGTGCTGGGATCCAGAGTCCAGTGAGTACAACTGGACAGGCTTGTGTTCATGATACACGGCAGGTCCATGTGGGCTTTGCACCGGCTGAATCGATCTCAACTCCTCTTGCATACTGGTGCCCTGTGATCCGGTTACCTGCAGCCAGATCTGCAGCATGGATCCTTCTGGCTGCCAAAACCGTCAAATCGAATCCCTCCACATTCAGTACTCATTTCAGTACCACCGATCGTGTTCATGGACTGAGTCATCCTAAAACTGACTGTACTTTTTTTTTTTAAAAACTTTACTGACTCAAAGTGTGGAAAGGGGAAGTCATTGAGCAATGAGCATCGAGACGAAACCGGACTTCGCGTTCTTCTACCTTGGCCTGCCGGTGTCGTCGGTGTGGGTAGTTGGGTCGCCATCGACGACCGGCTGACCAGGCACGCCAATGGCTTGCAACTCGTGCCGAGGCCCGAGGCACACGTTGGGATCGTCGTCTCTCCATTGGGCAGCCGGCCGCCGAGGACCAGGCGAGGCCAGTAGCTCTAGTCTCTAGATGGTGTTGGACTTGGACCCAAGAGACTACCGACTTGCTGACCAGGTGACCCACGCCAGCCAATGCAATTTCAGCGGAAATGGTGGAATTGAGCCTCCCAATTACCAAAATTCAGTGGAATTAATTGGAATCATACATCTGCATTCCCATGAATGCCGAAGAGATCAAAATGCACTAAGAGCAAGAGCAATAACGCAGCCGGCTGGCGGGCTGCATGCGTGGCCATGCGCCTGCTGCCGGCTGCGTGCTGCCGCTTTAGCTCATCTGAGCCCACATTCAGCACTGCAATATGTCATTTAGCCGGGCTGCAAGATAAACGTCTGTTTCATTCTCTCTCCTATCTTCTCTCTCCTTCACCTAGAATTTAGCCTTCTTAAAGCATCTCCAAGAGTTTGTCATATTTTACTTGGCATATCTTGTGTTTTGCCAACTTCTAAAAAGATATGCCAAGTAAAAAAAGAGCTTATCTCCAACAGTTTGGCATAATTCACTTGCCAAATCCAAATCTAACTTACATCAGGAACCCTGAGAGAGAAACAAAATTATATTTATGCCCTTCCACCTCTTGAAAACTTAAATCAGGAACCCTTCTCTGTTATTTATTTCTTTTTTCACCCTCCCACCTGACTAGAAACCACGATGCCAACCGCGCGCCGCGCACGTATATTTACGCGCTGGAGGCTGGTTTTTCCCAAGTTGCTAAAAATTGCTAAGTCTTTTGCCAAACTGTTGGAGGAGTATTTTTAACGTTTTTGCCAAAAATCAAAGATGGCAACTTGATTTGACAAACTGCTGGAGATGCTCTTATAGCCCATTGTAATACTTGCTCTAATCATCATTCCAATTTCACCAAATTATTATTTGTTTGTGAAATAACACCAAAATGTCTTCAAAATAAGTAAAAGAAAAGGAGAAGAAAACTCGGTGGGCCGGTGTGGGTCCAGAGAGGTAGGCTTCCAGTCGCATGCTTGCGTTGCGTCGTCTCCGGAGGCACCACGTTCCCGTTGCTGGGCCATGGACATTTTGAGAGTCCTTCACCTGTAGAACTTTATGTAAATTGGGCGTTACCTAAATACCTCTGAAAAATTAAGTCGCACCTTTATACCCTCGCTCGAATTTTTCTTTACCCCTATACCATTTTGGGCGGAATTCACACTAATGGTGTCAAATAGAGCGAGAGAAAGACCATTTTGCCCTTCTATGTCCAGTCGCGCGGGTCTGCAAGTGCTAGTGCCGCCTCATCACGGCCCCCGCCTTCCGCCGCCGCTTCCGCAGCCTCCTCCGCCGCGCCGCCCCACAACGAACTGCTCTACGCCGCTGCCGGCTCCGGTGCAGACGCCGGCTCCGTCCGCTTCATTCGCACCGCGACCTCATGCCCGCCCATAGCTGCTTGCCGCGGCTGGCACTCGCTCGACACCCGCGCCGGCCGTTGCGCCATCGCTGCGGCTCCCGCACAGGCGCCGATCCGCCTCGCCGTTTGGGACCCGCTCGCTGCCGCCGACCTCCCCGGCCACATCGACCTGCCAGCCCCCGCGCTGCCGCTGCGCCCGCGGAGCTGGAACGCCACCCTGCTCTGCGAGGACCCCCCGGACTGTCCCTTCCACGTCGTCCTCGTGGGCACGGACATCGAGGGGACCTTCGCCTGCGTCTACTCGTCGCCCGAGCCTGCTACGTGGACCGAGCCGACCTACGCACCTCAGCACCCCGGCGGCGGCGACCACATCGACGCGGTGCGCGCCGCACTCATGGGGACGCGATCTACTTCCTCTGCCAGAGGTGGACCAGGGTGCTCTACGACCCCGGCACGCGCGCCATGTCCGTGGTGCACCTGCCGCCGGCGTCCCAGTCCCATAACGAGCGCATCGCGCACACCACGACGGAGGACGGCAGCCTGGGGTTCGCGAGGATGGAGGGCTACCGGCTCTGCCTCTGGTCGTCCATGGAGGCTAGCGGTGGTGCCATGGAATGGACACGAGGTAGAGTGATTGACGTCGGGACACTGCTCGCCGTCATCGATTTGCTAGGATTTGTCCATGGCCTGGGCATCATCTTCGTCGAGACGTTTGATGGCTTCTCCTCTGTGGATCCAAAATCTGGCTGGATCAACAAGGTAGGAGACGGCCCTGGCTTCTTTTTTCTTGCTCCCTACGTGAGACGAGTCAGACGACCCTGCGCGCTTGGCGGGCAAGCTCCCCGCGCCGGCGGGCGACGCAGGCAGCGGCCGCGGCCCCCCGCGTCGGCGTGGCCCTGCACGCGCCCGGCGGGCGCAGCTCCCCGCGGCGGAGAGCAGCCCCGCGCGCGCACGGCGAGCGCGGCTCCCCGCGGCGGCGAGCGGGCTACCGGCGAGGGTGGGCGGCTACCAGCGGCGGCGGCACGGCTCCAGTGGCCGGCGGCTGCGTGTCTCAGGGTTTGGGTTACGGGAAGGAGCTCCTGGAGAGATGCGGCCGCCTGCATGTGCGCGAGAACGAGAAGAGGAGCATTGCGCAGGCATGAATGGATGGACATGGACATTATGGTCATTTTCAATGATAGGTTCCACTTGTCAGGACTCTTTAACCGTTATCTTTTAACAGAATATGGACGGAAGGGTATAGGGGTAAAGAAAAATTTGGACAAGGGTATAGAGGTACGACTGAATTTTTTAGGGACACAAAAATAAACGACCAATTTACATAAAGGCATACGGATAAAGGACTCAGCTTTCTTGCAGCTCGAGTCGTGGGCCAGCCATGATATAAATTGATAATTGCCAGCTCAATCAAGACAACGACAGAGGACGGAACGGAAACCCCCCCCCCCCCCCCCCCCCGCCCCACCCAATCATACGCCGGATACCACCAGAAGGAACATCACGTGGCAAATCTAAACATGTTTTTCAAAAAAAAAATCTAAACAGGTGGGCGCCACGACCTTTCCTCGCCGTTCTACCCTCTTCGTCGCCTCATCGTTTTCTCCACGTCGTTTTTGCGTAAATTTTGCGACATGATAATGTTTAAGTTGTATCCCTTGCAAATATTAGGAGTAGCCCGGGCTACTGGCAGTTAAACCATCGCACAAGGCCCATTAATTAATTTTTGTTTCGGAACAAATTTTTTCCCCGAACATTTTTTTTGTATTGCTAAAATAATTAAAAAAATTGTTCTGAAATAAAAAATTTGTTTCGAAACAAATTTGACTGAATTACATACGTGGGCTAGTTTGTTGAACTAGTTTAGGCCCAAAACAAAGAATTGGAGTGGGAGAGAGGCTGGCAGTAACGCGTATCCCTTCAGCAATCAGCATAACGCGTCCGAGAGTCCGAGACAGAATTTGCGACGTGATTTTTGCCGTAGTGACAGCAGCTGCATCAGAATATTTTCCGAGTAATGGATCACCTAATCAGCTCTTTGATGCATGCATCAGAATTCCTCCCCTTTTAACGAAAAAAAAATACGCAGCATCGTGAATGGTAACAGCATAATCTCCTCATACATATAAAAGACGATGGTCAAGGAAAGTGCTTAGATACCAATGACAAATATAGGACTCTGATAGGATCATTTCACACGCGCAACGTTGCAATTATTTCCATTCGGAACTGATAGTGGTATGTACTGACATAGTTGACGCAGCTTCAGACTGGTTCGAAATGCTACCGTGCTGCCTTACGAATTTGGCAGGTACATTACTGTTAATCAGGTATATATGATCAAATAGCAGCCTAGAACTCTCATTTCTGATTAACGCGCAACTTATAAAGAATTCAAAATTAGCCTGCAATTCAACAAAAGAGTGAAGAATCAGCAACCAACATTTGATCATGGCACCCAAAATTCTAAAAGACACACAACACCATCCAACTAGTACTATTCAAGCAAACATACGCACAAAGCGACAAACTGATCTGATCAATTTCAAGCTTAGCGAGATGCCGAGATCACGACGGGGGGGGGGGGGGGGGGGGGGAGCAGCGATCGAGCGAGGGGGCGCACCTCCGGCGGAACTTGCGGGCCGCGGACCGGGCCTTGCGCTTGCGCCTGTCCCGCGCGTCCTCGTGCCTCCGGCGCCGCCTGATCTCCTCCATGACGCCCGCCCGCGAGACCTGCCACGTGAACCGCCGCAGGAGCTCCTCCCCGTCCACGTCCTCGTCGCCCGCGTCCACCTTCGCGTTGTGGTACTTGGGGTTGGCCGCCGGCACCAGCGCCGACCCCCGCGCGCACGGCGGGGACGGGGCGGAGAGCGCGAGGGTGGCGGCGGCGGCGGGGAGCGGCCGCCGCGGGAACGTAACGAAGGTCGCGTTGGTGGTCGTGGGTTGAGGGAGGGGAGACGGGCGCGGCGAGGAGACGGCGGCGGCGGCGGCGGCCATGGTGGTGGTGGTGCCCGCCGGCGAAGACGGATCGGAATAGGGAGGGCGGACGAATCCACCACCCCACCCGGACAGTTCGTGAAAGGCGGGCCCCTGGATGGTGGGCCTGAGGTTCCAGGCCGATTTTTTTTTTTTGAAGAAGTTTGCAGGAGCACTACTGTATTGTCATTTAAGAAGAGGATAGCAGTAACAAAGTTTTACAGGATCAATATTACATAAAACAAATCAAATTCCGACTCGAAAACCACATCACTAGACGGGAAAATTAACATACATAACTAAGGTAACTCTGCCCTCCACATGCCAATATTCTTGTTTGAGCTTCCGTCTTGATTTCGTGCATTACATCTGCTGGTGATCCTTCCTTGTGCTCAAAAATACGTCGATTTCTCTCTTTCCAAATGTTCCACGCACCATACATCATGAAGGCCGCTTTGGTTCTTCTTGTCTTCTTAGGTAGCTGTGCTAATTCTTTTTGCCACCAGTCAATGATCTCTGAATACCCTATCGGCATCTGAACCAGCTGTTGTGTCCAAATCTGCATTTTTTGCCAAACTGAAAGTGCAAAGCTGCAGTGTCTCTTGTTCCTGATTACAGAGCACACAAATTTGGTTACATGGCTACTGGCGAGCTGCCAACTTGTCCGCTGTCAGGATCTTGCATTGTACTAACAACCATGCAAAAAACTCGTGTTTTCCTTCTGCCTCAGCTTTCCAAATAGAGTTTGCACTGAAGTTACTGAAAGCTCCTATGAATTGCACATTGTATGCAGACTTAGCGTTATAATTTCCATCTGCTGGCCATCTCCAATATATTTTATCCGGTTCATTGGTCAGTTGCACCTGCTGTACTAGATCCCAAAGTTTCACAAAACTTGCCATTTCCTCTATGGTTTGCATCCTCCACAATCCTCTTGTCCAACTTTGGTTGACCAACTCTTCTCTGACAGTTTTATTTTTGCGCCATGCTAACTTGAAAAGATCAAGAAAAACATCCATAGGCGCTTGGCCTTGCATCCATGAAGATTGCCAGAAGCTTGCTTTGGCCCCATCCCCAATTGTGACCGTAGTGCTTACTCTGAATAGTTGTCTGTCCACTTCATTGACTGGAGGTTCAGTACCAATCCATGGCCTCTCAGGTGAAGTCCATTCATACCAAAGCCATATTAGTCTCAATGCTCTACTGAACATGTCGTGGTGTGCAAACCCACAGCCGGGTGGCGTAGTGCACCCGCCTAAACCCAAAGGATGAGTACTCGGGGGGTAGCTAGGATTAGTCTGATCTAGATGCAAGAACACGATGAACACAGAAGGTTTAGAGTGGTTCGGGCCGCCGGAGTGTAATAACCTACATCCACTGTGTGTTGTATTGCTTGTGCTCTCAAGAGGTTGAGAACGGGATTGTTCGGAGTGAATCCGAGCTTGTGTTGTGTCTGTCCTTGGCTTGGCCTTTTCTTCTCTGAATGGCTGTTGGCGTGGAGCTTCCCCTCCTCAGGGGCACGTGGCGTCACCGGACCTGTTCCCAGAGGGGGGAACGGGTCCGGGGCCGTTGGCCTGGAGAGGTAAGAGCCGGACCCCTGGGGCCCGGCTGCTCCGCCCCTTAGGGCGTAGTTATGGATGACTACGCGAGTCCTGCCTTGCTGCAGTAGGAGTGGGTATCCCTGCTACAGGGTACCGACAGTGGCCCCCGGGCCCACCTCGGGAAAGGCTACGAACCCACAGGTGGGGCCACTACTGTGATCTAGTTCTACATAACTTGAAGCCTCCAGCGTTAGACTGTGCGCGCTGCAGGAGTCTTGTCCTGCTTTGACCATCCACTAGGTTCCCTACTGGCCCATCACATCGCAACGGCTCACTGACTCAAGGCCCCCACGCACAGTGGTGCGCCTAGTCACGCGTACGACGCTCGGCACTACTGTCGCCGGGGTAAAAGGAATTCTTTTCCGCCAGCACGATTCCCGAAAGGTCTAACCCTGTCAGCGCTCGTACAGGCGCGTCGGTTCGGCTTCCGCCTCGCTCCGTGCGCGCGACGGTTCGAATCCCGCCTTTTTCACACCTTCGTTTGTTACCCGCCTCTCCTGTCAGGCGGACTAGGCCCCCTTGTCATGGACTGGGCGGCTAACACCAGGCGTGAGCGTCGCTTGGTTTCCAGCGACGGTTTCGGGGCGCGCCGGATGGATCAGGCTTCATAACAAGCCAAACCGCATGTCGCGGTTACTTTTCTGCATTCACCTTCTTCCTTCCAAACCTTTGTGCCCCTTTGCCTTCGAGCCTCCTCGCCCCTTGCTCCTCTGTGCAGATTGTTCCTCGCCTCCACAGCAAGATGGCGTCCCTAGTTCGTCCCCGTTGTTTCCAAACCGAGGTGGAACTGAACGTGGTGCGCCGCCTGCTTGGGTGGATTCCACAGGAGACCGCCTGGGGAATTCGAGCAGGCTCGGTTCCCCTCAGCGATCTACGCACCAGGGAATTTGTGCTGTTTATTTCGCACATTTCCACGGGCGTGGGGCTATCGATTTCTTCGTTCTTCCTGCTGCTGCTGCTGGAGGATTTCGGCCTCCAGCTGCAGCATCTCACGCCCTACTCCATCCTCCTGACGTCGATCTTCATCCACCTATGCGAGATGTTCATGGGGGTGCGGCCCTGCGTCATTCTCTTCCGCCACTTCTTCGTCCTGGTGAAGTCCGGGAAGAGCAAGGATGAAGTGGGGGCGTACTACTTCCAGACGAGGAGCGATCTGCAGATGCCCTACATCCCCGGCCTCACTGGCGGAAAGTGGGAGGATTGGTGAGTGGGTGATCGCCACCACCGACACCAACGAGCGCCTCGTCATGCCGACTGAGGGGCCCGCCTCCGACCGCCAGTCCTGGAGGGCCAAGCCGTCCCTGCCGTCGGAGTTTGACCCCATGCTGAGCAAGATCAGGACGCTGGCGGAGAACGGCCTCACTTCGCTGCACGTGCTCGGGGATTTCCGGAAGCACCGGATCGCCAGTCTGAAGCAGCGGCCACGACCTTCCTGGAGCTTCACCGGACTCCAAGACTGCAGCAGGACCCACTGCGGGGAGGGCAGCGATCTGACCCAGGAAGGCCTGGAGGTCGTGGTGCGGGCGGTGACAGGGGAGATCTTCATCCCGGAGCACCTGATCCTCCCCCTAGGCGTCGTTCCCCTCTGCGAGGACTCGAGCCTGAGGGCTGCGGTGCTAGCCACTCTACCGACCCTTGACGACAGCGGTTTGGCACCGAGCCAAGCGGGAGGCGACCCCAACCGCGGCATCCAGATCCCCGGCGCGACTGGGGACGTGGCCCAGACTGGCGCCACGAGGGCCGACCCTTCTGCCAAGGGCAAGCAGGCCGTGGCTGGTAACTCCACCCCGAGTGGTCCCAGCCCGGGCTGAAGTAGCTCCGGCGCTCCGCCGGTGGAGGTGGGCCGGCGCAGGTTGCACCGTAGCGACGGGACCCTAGTTATGGAGCCCGCCGCAAAGCGTCAGAGGGCCGCTGAGGACACGGGGCAGGGTAGCTCCCGGGCCCCCGGCTCACGCGGGACCCCTGGTGTAGCTGCGCCGCCATCACCACCGCCGGGAGGTGCCTCTCCCCGGCAGTTGCAGCACCAGCAACAACAACCTCCACCACCACCACCACCACAAAGGCGGCAGCAGCAGCAGCCACGAGGTGCGCCTTCGCCACGGACGGCGCCCTCGTCTCAGCAGCAGATAGCGCCACCAACACCTCCGTCACCACGCGTGTTGGCGCTCCTTAAGTATCCATTTTATCCCCTGTTTAACTTTGATAATGGCATGAATTTAATATCAAAATCACTAACCATCCTAACCTCGGCCCAATTATTGGTCGTTTTCACGTTTGCACATATATTTTGGAGGTACTTCGTTTTTGCAGGTTTTTGACCAATTTTGGAGCATGAAATGTCGAGGCCCACGATCACGCGATGATACGAAGAATGACGAAGGCCAAAGCCCGAACAAAGGATCGAAGGCCATGATGTTTAGAGGCCCATTCATGCACATCCACCCTCCAATAAAGCCCAAAAGACAAAGCCCACAAGATAAGATCGAGATGCTTCGGGGCTAAGCAAAGCAAAGAGATATTTAAGGATTTTCCATCCTATCCTTCTCCTCGAAGAAATCTCGAAGATAACGACATCTAAAGGGGTGAAATTGTGAAAGACATAAACTCTAGAAGATTCCAGGAGACTTGGGGAGAAAGTTGAGCACCAGCCGGCGAAGGAAAGACCCAGGCCGGCCGGCCTAGGCTCATTGGGCCGGCCAGCCCAGCCTGTTTTTAGGTCGGTTCGACCTCCCCTTTGACCGAGGGTTCCCTGAGGCTATTTAAAGACCCCTCCCTAAGGTTCACGGAGAGATCAATTCGGGAGACGACGCCAAGGAGCAGAGAAGATAGAGGGACACCTCTCGGAGAGCCGAGGGTCGTGCTAGTTGTCTAGGGTTTGCCCTAGCCGACGTGGGAACCTTGCAAGGAAGACCACGTCGGAGTTCTGGAGCTAGGATCATCAAGATCAAGGTAGGGCCCCGGTTGTGATCTTGTGATGTACTATCATTCGTGGTGAAGTTATTTGTGTTTCCGAATGTTTAGCGACCATGTTCTCCTCTTTCGATTTCGTTCTTTTCTTTGGGTTCGCTTCATCCTAGATCTATTATCGAGATAGATCACTTAGCATGATCTTGTAGTCATGGTGGCTAGAGGTTCATGGCGGAACTACCAAAGGGGGTTCGACTTGCTTCAGGGTATTTCGTTCAAAAGGGGGGCGTCGTGACAGGCCATCTCCACAGAGTAGGCGGAGTATCGAGGGATCGGATTGGAGATTTTGGGTTTAAAGAGGCTTTTCATTGAGATTCACATCTATCTTACTTCACTTTATCTAGCTGGAACTACAACATATGCATGATCTAGGTGATCTAGATTGGTTATCTCTAACTTTCTCTTGCTATCTTCGGTGTTTGTCGTGTTTTTAGTAGATTAGATTCGTTTTCACCATCTCACACAAAGGAATCTCTATGCTAGTAGATTTTTTCTTGTCTCTTTGGTTCCGTGGATTGATAAACCTTGGGGGAATACTCTGAGGGAAAAGCTACACGAAACCGTGCGCTTGCGGTATATAAATCGGGGGCGCTAAGGAGCGTCAACAAGCTTTTCTGGCGCCGTTGCCGGGGAACCATCGATTTAAGATCCAATCTTACTTGCATTCGTAAATATTTCTTGATTTTTCTTTTTGACCTTTTGAGATCTCTTATTTTTCTAAGCTAACTAAAAAAACGGATATATTCCACGAAAATCAATCTAATCTAGACTTTGCTTTATTTTTCTTTTATGTTTTAGATCTTGTATATTCATCTTTTAGATCTCGTATATATTTCTTTTTCACTAACCCCTAACAGGAGATGGACGGGAGCCTCTCCAACAAACCCGAAAATTTTGTGGATGATCCAGAAAAAAATTACAGGCAAAGGAGACGAGAAGCACGATCAAGGAAGCCGGAACTAGTAGATCCAGAAGTTGAAGCCGACGATTCATCGTCTTCACCTCAAGCAACTCCACCAACAAGTCCAAAGGAGGCGCCACTTCACCAAGGGATGGCGCTACCGGAGCCAGAGCGTACGATCGGAGAGCTATGTACTCCGGACGTTCGGGACTTGCCGATCCAAAATCTCGACAACATCGGAGTTCCGTTCGAGATCAAGACTTCAATCATAAGGATGGTGCAAAGCTCGCCCTTCACTGGAAAAGAAGACGCTAATCTACATCTTCAAGCGTTCCTCCAACTATGCCGCACCTTCGACATACAAGGGATGACTCAAGATCAAATAAGAGCGAGGCTCTTTCCGTTCTCTCTACTTGGGAGAGCGCTGCAATGGTTTCATTCTCTACCACCGCGCACGGTGCAAAATTGGGAGTCCTTGATGAAAGAATTCATGACGAAGTTCTACTCGCCGGGTAAGACCCAGATTCTGCGCAACAAGATTGCAACATTCGCGCAAGCCCTGACTTAGACTATTGAGCGCTTCAACAACTACATCCATGTCGTACCTCATCACAAGTTCTCAAGGGAGGATGTGGTCCAGAAGTTCTATCAAGGCCTCACTTCTGCATCAAGGGGGATCATTGACGCATCGGCCGGAGGTTCTATCATTGAGCTCACGCCTACTCAAGTTTTCAAACTATTCAAGAAGGTGGCGGACAATGACGCATGGGCATCATCGGGGCGCCTGCAACCACTACAAGCCGTGGGCACCGCGAAGAGTGTATTACAAGTGGAATGCGAAGAAGTGCTAGAAGGGAAGATCGACTCGCTCATGAGAAGGTTGGAGAAGATGGAAGTAGAAAAGAGAGAAGCCCAAGCTATTGATTTAAAGGCGGCCGAAGCAAGGTCTACATGTGAAGAATGTGGAGAGTACGGCCATGTACAAAAGAATTGCCCGGAGGAAGCCAAGATGCTCGACTACATGAAGAAGGGAGAATGGATTCCGCCGACCAATTTCCGCTACGGGCAAGGTAGACCCCAATTTAATGCAAGCTCTTCCATTCAAAACTCGGTGCCTCTTCGTATACAATTGAAGGAGTTCATGGAGGAGCAAGGCAAGATCAACAAGGACACCGTCACTAAGTTCAAGGCTATGGACAAAATCTTGGAGAACATTGATGGCAAGGTGACGGAGGTCGGGAGCTCTAACCTTCAAGTACTCAACATGATAAAGATGCTAGAAACACAAGTAGCCCAGCTCGACGGATGCCTATCTAGCAATGAAGGAAAATTGCCCGGGCAACCTCAAAGTCCGGAGACGGCTAAGGCAATTCAAACTCGCTCGGGAAAGGAGACCGAAGAACCCGAACATGCAGCGGGAGCAAGGAAGCCTAAGCCAAGAGTTGAAGTGGAGACCATCATCAAGGAGAAGGCACCTACTCCTACGCCAGAGATAGTCACCGAAGAGCCAGAGTTTGAGCTAGATGATATAGACACCAAGATTCTACCGCCAAGGCCACGATACCGCAAAGGTAAACATGAAGATGAGCAGTTCAACAAATTTGTTGACATGGTACGCAGGTTGAGCATCAATATGCCGCTCTTGGACGCTCTACAAGTTCCGACGTATTCTCGCTACTTCAAAGACATCATGGGAAACAAGCGCGAGATACCGCCAAGCACTGTCAAGCTAACCGAGGAATGTAGCGCGGCAATCGCTAATGAAGCTCCTGAAAAGAAGAGGGACCCCGGATGTCCTACCATCCCGTGTTCCATTGGATCTCTTATGTTCGAAAGGGCACTTTGTGATCTCGGTGCAAGTGTGAGCGTCATGCCAAAGAATGTGTTCGAGAAGCTACGCTTACCGGGGCCGGAGCCCACCGCCATGTGCCTAGAGTTAGCGGACAATTCCGTTCGTTATCCTTTGGGAATCGCCGAAGACGTGCTCGTGAAGATTGGAGAACACTTTGTCCCCGTTGACTTTGTGATTCTCGATATGGGAGAAGGGAGCAAGGCACCTCTCATACTTGGGAGGCCTTTCCTCAAGACCGCAAGGGCAAACATCGACGTTGGCAAGGGGGAGATAAAGTTCGACATCAATGGCACCACAAGCGAATTCAAGTTTCGTCCACGCCTCGAGGTATGCAACATGATCAATGTCAAATATGTTCCGCCTCACCGCCGTGTCACAGAGGAGAAGCCAAAGAAAGAAGAGGAGCTGAACAAGAAGGAAGCGAAGAAGGAGATAGAAGTCGTCGCGTCCATCGCGACAAAGAAGATCGTTGCACCCGTCAAGAAGAAAGCTAAAAGCCCGCCTGTAAAGACCAAAAAGAAGACTAACGTAGAAGACAAACCCGCACCAAGGATTGTGCGAAAGTGGGTACCCAAGACTGCAGCGCCATCACCGAGCGTTGGTCCGAAGTGAAGAAGAAGAAAGTCTAGCTATAGACTATAAACGAAGCACTTTGTGGGAGGCAACCCGTTCGTCGAGTCAAGAATAAAGCTGCTGGGAGTGCAACCCGTTCGTCGAGTCAAGAATAAGCTGCCGGGAGGACAACCCGCGAAAGGTTTAGGTAAGTGAGTCAAGAATTTTGCTACGCAAGAACATGATATACTTTTGAATAATTGGTAATTCTGTTAATCAATTCGATTTGGAT
The DNA here is from genome assembly GCF_016808335.1 of Panicum virgatum. Taxonomy (NCBI): domain Eukaryota; kingdom Viridiplantae; phylum Streptophyta; class Magnoliopsida; order Poales; family Poaceae; genus Panicum; species Panicum virgatum. Next base: position 2,708,007 of record NC_053141.1, on the reverse strand, counting down.
TTTATTCGCTCGGTCATTCCGATGTTATCTCTTATTTTAAACCAATGACATGAGCCAGCCTATGATTTATTTGCCTCTTCTTGAGAAAGCCACATACAAAATTCCATACCTATTTTTGGCGACCGTCCTGTCCATGACGGCCGGACCAAGTTGAGATGAAACACACGAGTAGAGCCGGGCCATGTTACTTAAATTCTTGATGCGTAGGTTCACACAAACATAGAGAGAATTTTCAGTTTCATTACCATAGGACTAGAATTTTCCTAACCTTAATTATTCTCTTTTTCAAAATTATCTCTCCCATTTTGGCAAAAATTAGAACCTAAACCCAAGACCCACGGTTGAATTCGAGATTGTTCGCTATCAATTCATGAAAGTGAACGGTTCCGGTGCAACCAAAATTAATGTAGTCGGGAAATATTTTTCGACTTACAAATGTAAAGATGTTTCAATTCCCCTCTAATTATTCATTTAAACTCATTGCATGCTTTGAGTCAATTCTGAAATTTCGAAGTTAGAGGAGGATTAAACATCTAAGCATCATTTGGAAAGGGTTTATGTGCTTGATTAACATCCATTGATCAAAGTGAGTTCACGGGAAAGAGTTGTGCTCTCTACCTACCACCACATGCAAATAATTCAAAGGAGGGAGCAGCCATGCATGGGAAGGACAAGTGATTTTCAGCAAAGATGGCACCATGTGATGAATGATTTAGCATGGGACAAGCTGAATGACACAAAGTGGAGAAATAATGTTGCAAGTGGACATTAAAGGCAAAGAAGGAGTGGTTCACATGATTTGGGCGGTGCAAAGCATACAAGATGTACTGGACAGAAGCAAATAATTGCACCACGAAGCCACCAGAGAAAATTGAAGTGGAGAAGAGGGAAAAACACCCTAGGCCGGCCGGCCTGGCCCCTATTTATGCCCTCTGATGCTCCCCTTTGGCAGGTATACTCCTTACTCAGTTCCTTACTTATGTTCTTCAAGTTCTTTGCCCAGAAACATCAGTTAGAGCCCTGAAAAAAATTCGTCCACCACAATCTACTCCAAAAATCTCAGAAAATTCACCACAATTCCTAGTTTGTTCCACTCTTCGATATATTGTTCTCCCACCGGCAAGAAACCCCGGTGTGTTTGTTTTTGAGTGTGTGCAGCAAGGAGTCACCATGAGTGGCCTCATGAAGTTCATCGCCGGGAGGAGAAGGACACGTTCATCAACATCCGACGCATCGGCAAGTTCTTTGCGGAGGCACTCGGTCTCCGAGTCTCCGCGGAGCATGGAGGAAGACAATCCCGCACCAAGGAGCGACATGTTGCTCCTTGGTGGGATGAGAGACCCGAGAAGCTCCTCCATGAGATTCACCGAAGGAATGCCACCTCCTCCACGGCGTTCGATAAGGTCATCCGCACTACCACCATACAAGCCCAAGAATTCATAATATGGGTTTATTATCTTGTCGAAGGAAGAAGAAGAAAGGCTCAAGTTCATGAAGGGAAGACTATGAGCAAATTTTGATTTTGATGATGAAGCATTGGTGAAGCTGGGATTTCATCATGACATCTATGAGCTATTGGAGAACATCGGTTGGAAGCTATTTTCCGACGGTGTCACGGTTGATATGCAAGAAGAAGTGGCTCTTGAGATGTTCATGACATTAGAAAAATCAACGGAAGTGGTGGATGGTGAAGAAGTTTCATGTCTGAAATTTAGGCTCAAGAATGAAGAGAAAGTAATCACCTATGGTGAAATAGGAAGCTTGCTCGGATTCAAAAATAATGCATATGAAATGGTGCAAGTTGAAGATGGAGAGCTTGATGAATTTTGGACAAAAATAGCAAAAGATGTCAACCGCCAAAGAAAGAATATAAGTAATGTTACCCTCCAAATATTCTACTCTTGGTTGAGCAAAAGAATTCTCGGGAGGATGAGAGAATCAAAGGTCACCAACCATGAATTAAGTTGGATGTATGCTGCATTGGTGAAGAAGCAAGTAATTGATCCCACCAACATCATGGTTGAAAGGTGGCTTTGTGAAGCATCATCCGGCACGGGAGAAGTTGGTTCGGGATGTTATCTCACAATGATAGCCCGAGCAATGAATCTGAGGTTACGAGTGATCCAAAAATTTTATGTCTCGGGAAGAGATATTGGGATTGATCATTTGAGGCAAGGCCATTATATCGGAGGAGATGAAAAGAAGGGATTTACTATTTCTGAGATGGATATTTCCCTCCCCGATCAAAGGCTGAAATTATTTGCAAGAGGGAGGACTGATTGGCGAGTTGAAAATATTGGGAAAAAGGTGAAGAAATCAAAAAGAGGAAGGTTAATTGAAGGGACATCGGCATCGGCACAACAAGAAGACTTGGAAGTAAACCTTCCACCGCCAAGTTCTGCTTATTGGAGAAATGAATTTCAAGGTGCATCAAGTGGACAGGGATACCCGCAAGGATGGACGAGTTAATGGGAAGCAAGCCAAGAACAAGCATGGGGGCACGCTGCGGCGGCACCCCCACCATTTAGCAACTACGGATACCCACCCTCGTCATATCAAGGAGAGATGCCCGACCCGTCATTTGGAGCACAATATTTTGACCTCCCTCAACCAGAACAAGGAATGAGAATTATGGGTGCTTATGCGAGAAGAAATATGGAAGATATAGATGCCATCCGGAGGCATACAACACAACTAGAAGATGGAACTGTAGGAATTGCATATCAAATGGGACTTCTAGGCCTGGAGCCACCGGAACAATTTAATGGAGGAGCATTTCAGCAGTATTATGATCAAGGATACAACGCAAGAGCCAATCAAGGAGATTGATCGACGGCATGACCATGAATAAAATGCTCGCACGTGTGGTTTGGATTTTCTATTTCTTTTCATTTATTTTCAGCATTTGTGCAAGCTTGTGTGTGCGTAGCAATGTTCTGTTTTATTTATTTCAGCATGTGTGCAATTTGTTTTCTTTTGTCTTCATCACCATGATAAATAAATGCATCACCTACGCTTTAATGTTATGGTTAGTAATGATGATAGAAAGTTTGTGCCATGTTAAAATATGATGATCGTTGCCGCTTTGTCTACTTTGTTGTGCTTGGTTTATGCATGATTAAACTAATGCTCTCTCGAACATGATCTGAAAATTAATTAAATGCCGGCTAATTCAATTGTGGAGGTTATGATAAATTAAGACCCATATCTTTTATTCTTGCTCTCTTACTTAAGCTTGTCAAGGAAAATTTAATTTGGATTTAATTCTGAGCTAACCTTGTCAATTATACCTTTTGCAATTGCTCTACCCTTCTACAAACCTAAATGATATATCATAACAAACCATAGAGCAAGAATTATTTTCAGGTGAATTAATTCAGGACTTATCTTCTTTGGTACGAGACTAAGAAGCTGACCATTCCGTATTTTTGCGTACCTCTCTTTTGCTAGCCATTCTATCCATGCATTGTGAGTTTCTATACCGGGAACATCGCAAACCTCGCTGGATATCCACCCTTAACCAAAAACATCTTTTTGTGAAACACCTCCTTGACCACAACCTATATATTGAGTATATATTTATTTCGACGGCAAAACAGTGGAATGAAGAGCAAAATTCAGTAAAACATAAGCTTGGGAAGCATCAAAGAGTTCGTAGAAGAAAAATCCGAAGAAGTGGAGGCCTACAGGCAGTAGGCCGGCCGGCTCAACACCCCTAGGCCAGCCAGTCTGCCCCTTTTCCTCCTCTGTTTGCTTCAATCTTTCACGAGGAGATGCTCCCTTGAATTCCAAAGTTATGTCCAGAGAATTGATAAAGGTTTTGTGCACTCACTCCATCAAGTTATCATCACTTTATTGCTTGAGGACAAGCAAAAGTTCAAGCATGGGGGGGAGGTGGAGTAAGTGCATTGTGTTGCCAGTGGTTCTGAGGAGCAAAAAGAAAGAAATAAAAAAAAGAGGAAGAAAGAAAAAATGAAATAAATAATGATGAAAAGCTCCTCGGTTCCGTTTGCTTCATTAAACTCCAGGTACTTTGAAGATTATTCTATACTCAATTATTCCAACCATGTGCAATCCGATAACAAGGACTTCAGTCGTGCCTTGGGATCAATCGTTGCCATTTGCACATGTCCACCATCTAAAGTGTGTGTTCCATTCTCTCCCTCTCCACAAAGAAATTATTTTCCAATGGTCTTTTTGACGAGTCTCGGTAAATCCATAAGAAGTATTTCTTGTTTTGATAATATCTTGATTATAATATCTTTTGTTAGGACTAACCTTTCCAGAGCTCCAGATAAAGCCTCACACATACATATGAGAGAAAGAAAGGAGAGAGTTCTAGCAAGTTTGAGAGACAAGATGAGCTGAAAGTTTCCATGAGCAAATTGCAATGAGGTTTGAATTATTGATCTTGGTTTAGAATTACTTATGGAACTTACTTTCTTAATTCTGAGACTTGTTTAATTTTGAGAGCATGTGCTTAATAATTGTGGGGAAGCATTTAACTTGTATCTACCTTCCACATTGAAAAAACTGGTTACAACTTGAACTATTAACTGCAAAATATTTTTTGGGAGCATTGTGTTTTCTCGTGTATGATCAAGTGCAGGGATTGGACACTGAAAGGCAGCGCTGATTTTTATCAAAGACTTACTCGAGGACGAGCAAGGTTTAAGCATGGGGGGAATGTTGGCGCTCCTTAAGTATCCATTTTATCCCCTGTTTAACTTTGATAATGGCATGAATTTAATATCAAAATCACTAACCATCCTAACCTCGGCCCAATTATTGGTCGTTTTCACGTTTGCACATATATTTTGGAGGTACTTCGTTTTTGCAGGTTTTTGACCAATTTTGGAGCATGAAATGGCGAGGCCCACGATCACGCGATGATACGAAGAATGACGAAGGCCAAAGCCCGAACAAAGGATCGAAGGCCATGATGATTAGAGGCCCATTCATGCACATCCACCCTCCAATGAAGCCCAAAAGACAAAGCCCACAAGATAAGATCGAGATGCTTCGGGGCTAAGCAAAGCAAAGAGATATTTAAGGAAGGATTTTCCATCCTATCCTTCTCCTCGAAGAAATCTCGAAGATAACGACGTCTAAAGGGGTGCAATCGTGAAAGACATAAACTCTAGAAGATTCCAGGAGACTTGGGGAGAAAGCTGAGCACCAGCCGGCGAAGGAAAGACCCAGGCCGGCCGGCCTAGGTTCATTGGGCCGGCCGGCCCAGCCTGTTTTTAGGTCGGTTCGACCTCCCCTTTGACCGAGGGTTCCCTGAGGCTATTTAAAGACCCCTCCCCAAGGTTCACGGAGAGATCAATTCGGGAGACGACGCCAAGGAGCAGAGAAGATAGAGGGACACCTCTCGGAGAGCCGAGGGTCGTGCTAGTTGTCTAGGGTTTGCCCTAGCCGACGTGGGAACCTTGCAAGGAAGACCACGTCGGAGTTCTGGAGCTAGGATCATCAAGATCAAGGTAGGGCCCCGGTTGTGATCTTGTGATGTACTATCATTCATGGTGAAGTTATTTGTGTTTCCGAATGTTTAGCGACCATGTTCTCCTCTTTCGATTTCGTTATTTTCTTTGGGTTCGCTTCATCCTAGATCTATTATCGAGATAGATCACTTAGCAGATCACTTAGCATGATCTTGTAGTCATGGTGGCTAGAGGTTCATGGCGGAACTACCAAAGGGGGTTCGACTTGCTTCAGAGTATTTCATTCAAAAGGGGGGCGTCGTGACAGGCCGTCTCCACAGAGTAGGCGGAGTATCGAGGGATCGGATTGGAGATTTTGGGTTTAAAGAGGCTTTTCATTGAGATTCACATCTATCTTACTTCACTTTATCTAGCTGGAACTACAACATATGCATGATCTAGGTGATCTAGATTGGTTATCTCTAACTTTCTCTTGCTACCTTCGGTGTTTGTCGTGTTTTTAGTAGATTAGATTCGTTTTCACCATCTCACACAAAGGAATCTCTATGCTAGTAGATTGTTTCTTGTCTCTTTGGTTCCGTGGATTGATAAACCTTGGGGGAATACTCTGAGGGAAAAGCTACACGAAACCGTGCGCTTGCGGTATATAAATCGGGTGCGCTAAGGAGCGTCAACACCCGGCTACGGCGGCAGACGCGCCGACACCGGGCTTGGCGACGGCGAGCACAGCGGCAGCGGACACAGCAACGATGAGCACCTCGGTACTCGAGGGCCCGACGTCTGTGCCAGATGTCCCCACCCCCAGCTCCCAACCTGCAGCAGAGGAAGAGCTGGAGGTGGTCTCTGGTAGGCGTCTCTTGCAGGGTCCCCCAGAGGAGGATGTGGTTCCCCTCCCCCGGGTGCTGGTCCGGGTCCGGCGGACGATAGAAGAGGCGACTTCTACTGCTGAGGCAGCATTTCGGCAGGAGTGGGCAGCTCTAGAGAGCGAGCGCCAGCGCCTCGGCGACTGGCACATCCGCCTGGAGGAGCGCACGAAGGCCGAGGCCTCCCGTGCTGCCACCGCCCGGTCCGATCTTGAGGCCAACCTTGAGTCCTACAGGAAAGGGCTCCGGAAGGTGTTCGACCGGGACCTCGCGACGGCGGGACGGGAGAAAGCCCTGGAGCTACGGGAGGAGGCTATTGCCAAGGAGGAGGCCAGCCTTGTGGCCCACCGATCCGAGCTCGAGTCTCGCAGCCAGGGACTCGAGGTCCGCAAGCAGGAGCTCGACAAACTCTCCGAGACCCTGCATCGATGGCGCCAGGAGCTGCAGGAGACCGCCAGCCAGCAGGCTACTGCCAAGAGGAAGTTCCTTCCACGGTGGGAATCTCTCACCACTAGCATGGAGCAGGCCCTTGTGCGCCAGCGCGAGTCTCTTAAGACCCTGAAGGAGTTAGCGGCGCGGAAGGAGGCCTCGCTTCAGGAGAAGACCTGCCAGCTGGAGGCGGCTCAGGCGGCACTGGATGCCCAGGTGCAGGAGGCGGTCCAGGAAGCAGCCCGGAAGTTGCAGGAGGACCAGCACATGGGGGCCCAGCGAATCATCGACTGGGCGGGCGAAGCAAGCTCAGCTCTGGTGCCACTTGGAATGAGTCCAATCCAAGTGGCGGAGCCACCAGCTTCAATTGCTGACACCCTCCTGGTGCTGGACTCTGCTTCAGAGACTCCGGCGCCTGGAGTAGATCCTCGTTGGCCACTTTGAAGCCGAGGGCCATGAGCTGTGCTGGATGGTGGCGGAGTACATTTTGACCTGCCTCCGGAGCCACGACCCTGCCATCTCGCTAGCCCCCGTCGTCGATGGTCCAGTGGCGGAGACAGAAGCCTCCGCTCGGGAAAGCGTTCGGGAAGTCGTCGACTTTGTAGCTGTTTATTTCAAGCGGGAGCCTGCAGATTCCTGAGCTGGACCATCACAGCAGTAGAACTTTTGTTTTTTGTGTTATGTAAAAACATTGTACTTGTTGAAATTTTAATAGAAGAAATTTCAACTTAGCTGTTTGTCAGTTGCTCTGGTTTGCGGTATGCAGCACCCCGGCGCCCTGGCCCCCTGGTACATAGGTTCAGTTGTTAGAACCTATTTGCCATCCAAGCCGAGAAGACGCTCCGGACCCCCCTATGAGGTTGAACAAGTGTTCTTGGGCATAGGTGTAGCACATATTGTAAGACAAACGAGCGACTTATTCCCTGAATAGCAGAAAAAACTACAGAGAGGAAAATCAAACTCGCTGGGATGGTAGTAATGATACTGCAACTTAGTTGTTTGACGCATGCAGAATCGATCCTTGGTATCTGGCTCAAAGCAAACGCTCCGGGCCCCCTGGGAGACAGGCTCAATTGTTTGAGTCTGTCTACCACCAAGATTGGACCTCGATCTGCATGAAGCCTTAAAGCGGATGCCTGGGCCCCCTGGTAGGTAGGCTCAATGGTTTGAGGCTAGCTACCACCAGTCAAGGCTTAACCTACATACCACTCAAAGTCAAAGCTTAGTAGCAGGCCCGCGGGACCTATTCTGAACCGACCCCCAAGCTAGTATGAAGTCCGGACAAGGTTAGAGGGCACTATTGGAATGTGATATCTCATATTATGAATGAAAATAGAATAAATGTCATTGCTCTTATCATGGATCAGCTCGCAGATTTGAGGCTAAACATGGAAATGAACTTATATTTTGCTCCATATATTATGTCCATCATCAAGGTTAAGACTAGTTTCAGAGGGATATGTGAAAGCAAGCACACACCTTTCAGGCCATTCAAGAATGACAATGCTTTTCTCTTGAGGCCTTTGACTCCCTTCCTTGGAGATGATATGGATGCTGAAGCACAGGGGCAAGATGATAGTGATGATGATGCTCACATGGGAGCAGCTGCAGCTCAGCATGCCATGCCACCACCGCATCCTCCAGCACAGCAGCAGTGGGCTCCTCCAGCTGGCTACTTTGATCCATACTTTGCATCCATGCAGGAGAGCATGTCCTCTCAGATTGCGGGGTTGGCTAGTCAGATGCAGACTCAGATGAACCTCAACTTTCAGAACATGCAGCAGCAGATGTTCCAGCCTATGATGGCTCAGATGCAGGGGTTTCATGAGAGTCTACACTCAGATATAGCTGCTCTTGACTCACGTTTTGAGGATTTGCCCTCTTCTGAGCAGTTTGAGCAGCTTGAGCAGAGACAGGAGCAGCTAGAGCAGCGCTTTGATGCCTTCAGCATAGCCTTCACTGGATTCTCTGATCACTTCTACTCGGTATTTCCGGCTCCAGTGCCGCCTCCAGAGTTCTACCCGCACCAGCCGTTTTACCCACCGCCACCTCCTCCACCAGCCGTTTGACTTTCTTGGCAATTGGTGCCAAAGGGGGAGAAGGAGCTTTGGAGTGCCTTGGATCTAGGGGGAGCTCATGGACTTCAGATCATTCGTTTTTGGCTTCCGCTTGCCACTCATGTTTATTTGTATCTTGCATGAACTCTATTTGAGACTTGTGTTTGGATTTGAACCTTGGTTTGTAATGTGTGATGAACTATGTTAGTTTGTGCTACTCTTATCTATTTATGTTCATCTTGTGGTTGTGAGGTTGTGCTAACCATGCTAAAGTTCATATCATATATATCTTGTATCTTGTATGCCTCGATTTCCACTTGTAGGGAAAACTCCGTCAAAAGTTTCAAATATATATGTGTACTTGGAATTCATGAAAATTTATATGCACATATCAAGGGGGAGTTCTCTCTACTCATCGAACTTGGTGAATTTATTCATACCACATTCTGAAATTTTCAAGAAAATGAGTAAGTTCTTCCAAAGTTCAATTCCAAGTCCACCTTATGCCTAGTGTATAAAGTTGACTTGAAAACTTTTATCACTCCAAAATTTAGTGTTGTCATCAATTACCAAAAAGGGGGAGATTGAAAGCATCTAGGCCCCCTATTTCGAGTTTTGGTAATTAATGACAACGGTTTGTGGATTAACGATTTCATTTGAGATAATGAGTATAGGTTGATCCATGGATGAAAGAGATTTGGGTGTGAACGTATGGAGTTTTGGAGATGATGAGCAAAGCTAGGGCTCAAGGCAAAGGTATAAAATAGGGCATTTGTATTTTACCGGTCACAAGGCGTTTAGTGGATGAAAAGTGACCGGATTTGTTGGATAGATAGCCGTACTATCAAGAGGGGTTGTGTACTCATGCTTGACGGGTCTTTAGTGCCATTTTGCTCAAAATGTCTAGTTGCATGCATGAGGGCTAACGGCGTTTTGAAAAGATTTGAAATAAACTAAGTTTGAGTGCTGACTGAGTAACGGCGGACAGTCCGCGCCTGAGGGGCGGACAGTCCGCGCCCGTTCCAGAGAGCTTGCAGAGGCTCTGGTGGGCTGGCGGACAGTCCGGCCCAGTTGGGCGGACGGTCCGCTACTGTTTTTTAAACTTGTACCAGAAAGGGTGTCTGTCATTGTGGGCTTCAAAGTTGAACGGCGGACAGTCCGCCCATGGGGCGCGGACGGTCCGCCGGCTAATCTCAGGTTTGTACCAGAAAGGTTGTTTCTCTGGTTTGGGCTCAAAAGTTCATCAAGAAGAAGAAGAATGGCCAAGCTTATTTTGTTGAATGGGATTCCGATGCAAGCTCCGATGATGATGATGATGACAAGCCATCCAAGGGAGTTGCCGGGATCGCCATCAAAGAGGCTCCATCACTCTTCTCTACACCACATTGTCTTATGGCAAAGGGTGGTGCAAAGGTACAACAAGATGGTGAACTTGATGAACTTTCATATGATGATCTTGTTGAAATGCTTAATGATGCCGATGAATTCATGACAAAGGAAAAGGCTAAGTTGAGGGACTTGAAGTTGAAGTTTACTTCTCTTCAAGATTCCTATGAGGAGCTAAAGATTTCTCATGAGAATCTCAATGAAACTCATGAGAAGCTTGAGGAAGCTCACAATACCTTGCTTAGTCATGAAAGAAAAGCAACATTGAGCATTGGTGTTAGTTGTGATTTAATTGATGATAAATCTTGTGGCTCTAGCTCTACTAGTTCTTTGTGCACTAAAATTGATAACTCATCTTGCAATAAATCTCTCATTATGGAAAATGATTTGTTAAAGAAAGAGGTTACTTGCTTGACTAATGATTTGAGAAAATGCTATGATAGTAGAGCAAAGTTTAATCATTGTTGGGCAAGCCAAAAGTTCACCTTGAACAAGTAAGGGTTTGGATATATTCCTAAGAAAGGGAAGAAGGCTTTTGTGCAAACCAAAACTACCTTTGTGAAGAGTAGTGGCAAGCCATATTGTGAAAAATGCAAGAAGGTTGGCCATGTTGAGAAGAATTGCACCAACAAGAAAGTCATATCCTTTGATTCAAGTTACATGCTTATGAAAAATTCAAATGGCAATGTTAGTGCAAAATTTGTTGGGATACCTATAAATGGTGCTAAAAAGAATGCCATTTGGGTGCCAAAAGTCTTGGTCACTAATGTGGTCACTAACGTTCAAGGACCCAAGAAAGTTTGGGTACCTAAAAGAGTTACTTCCTCTTTGTAGGTGAATTACAAGTCCGGAGGAAGACATTGGGTGCTTGATAGTGGATGCACTCAACACATGACCGGAGATCATATGATGTTTTCCTCTCTAGATGAGAATGTGGGTGGCTATAGTGACATCATCTTTGGTGACAATAGCCGGGGCAAAGTCAAAGGAGTTGGTACAATTCCTATCTCAAGCAATCATTCTCTTTCAAATGTATTGTTGGTTGATTCTCTCAAGTTTAATCTCTTAGCGGTCACTCAACTTTGTGATTTTGGATATAAGTGTAGTTTAACTAAAGATGATGTTGTAGTGACTAGCTTGGATGGAAAAGATCACATCTTTACGGGATTTAGACATGAGGATGTATATCTTGTGGATTTTGCTACTAAAGAGGCAAACTTGTCCACTTGCTTATTCACTCAATCATCTTTGGGTTGGTTATGGCATAGAAGGCTTGGTCATGTTGGCATGAAGCAACTCAACCGACTTTTGAAGCATGATTTAGTAGTTGGCTTGAAGAATGTGAAGTTTGATAAAGATAAGCTTTGTAGTGCATGTCAAGCCGGAAAGCAAGTTGCAAATGCTCATCCCACTAAGAGTGTCATGTCAACCGAGAGACCATTGGAATTATTGCATATGGATTTATTTGGTCCTACAACATATAGAAGTATTGGTGGAAATTGTTATTGTCTTGTGGTAGTAGATGATTACTCAAGATATACATGGATTTTCTTTCTTCATGACAAGGCCGATACATATGACACTTTCAAGAAATTCTTTACAAGGGCCGAAAATGAATTTGAGCTCAAGGTGAAGAAAGTGAGGAGTGACAATGGAAGTGAGTTTAGAAACACAAGAGTTGAGGAATGGTGTGATGTGAAAGGAATCAAGCATGAATTCTCAACCAAGTACACTCCGGAACAAAATGGTCTTGTTGAGAGGAAAAATAGAACCTTGATTGATATGGCAAGATCAATGCTCTCCGAGTACAATGTTTCGGATAGTTTTTGGGCCGAAGCAATCAACACGGCTTGTCATGCCTCAAATAGATTGTATTGCCATAGATTTCATAACAAGACCCCATATGAGTTGCTCATTGGAAGGAAGCCAAATATATCTTATTTTAGAGTGTTTGGTTGCAAATGCTATATTCTCAAGAAGGGAACTCGGTTATCAAAGTTTCAAAGCAAATGTGATGAGGGTTTTCTTCTTGGATATTCATCTAATAGCAAGGCTTATCGGGTCTACAACAAAACTCATGGCATTGTTGAAGAAGCATATGATGTTGAGTTTGATGAAACCAATGGTTCTCATAATGAACAAGAAAATCTTGATGATGTGAGAAGTGATGGTTTGAGAAATGCAATGAAAAATATGTCAATTGGTGATGTTAGACCAAGAGAAGAAGATGAAGATGAAGATGGTCATTCTATCTCTATTAGAGTTAATCCTTCAACTTCTATCTCAAATGATCAAGCACAACAAATTGTACAAGATTCAAGTAATGATGATTCTCAAGTACAAGATCAAGTTGGTTCATCTAGTGCACCTTCTTCATCAACTCAAGAACCCATTGTTCCTCAAAGAATTCATCATGTTCTTGCAAAGGATCATCCGGTGGATCAAATCATGGGTGATATTAGTAAGGGTGTCCAAACTCGATCTTGCATTGCTTCATTTTGTGAACATTATTCTTTTGTATCTTTTCTTGAACCTAACCGTGTAGATGAAGCATTAAGAGATCCGGATTGGGTGAATGCTATGCATGAAGAATTAAATAATTTCACCCGGAATCAAGTTTGGGATTTAGTTGAGAGGCCCAAGAATTATAATGTTATTGGCACTAAATGGGTTTTTAGAAACAAGCAAAATGAAGATGGAATGGTTGTGAGAAACAAGGCAAGATTAGTAGCTCAAGGCTTCACTCAAGTCGAAGGTTTGGATTTCGGTGAAACTTTTGCTCCCGTTGCTAGATTAGAAGCTATTAGAATTTTATTAGCTTATGCTTGCTCTCACAACATTAAACTTTTTCAAATGGATGTGAAAAGTGCTTTCTTGAATGGCAAGATTAGTGAACTTGTTTTTGTTGAGCAACCTCCCGGTTTTGAAGATCCCAAGAAGCCAAATCATGTATACAAGCTCTCTAAAGCTCTTTATGGTCTTAAGCAAGCTCCACGAGCTTGGTATGAAAGATTGAGGGAATTTCTTATCTCTAAGGGCTTCAAAATTGGTAAGGTTGATACTACTTTGTTCACTAAAGATATTGGTAAAGATTTGTTTGTTTGTCAAATTTATGTTGATGATATTATCTTTGGTTCAACTAACCCAAGTTTTTGTGAGGAATTTGGTGAAATGATGTCTAGGGAATTTGAGATGTCCATGATTGGTGAATTGAGTTTCTTTCTTGGACTTCAAATCAAGCAACTCAAGGAAGGCACCTTTGTGTGTCAATCAAAATATGTGAAGGATATCTTGAAAAAATTTGGTATGGAAGATGCAAAACCAATCAAGACTCCTATGGCCACCAATGGGCATCTCGACCTAGATGAGGGAGGTAACCCGGTTGACCAAAAACTTTACCGTTCTATGATTGGTAGTTTGTTTTATTTGACCGCATCTAGGCCCGACATCATGTTTAGTGTTTGCATGTGTGCACGATTTTAAGCCGCACCTAGAGAATGTCATTTGACCGCCGTCAAAAGTATCTTGAGATACTTGAAATATTCTCCTAATATTGGCTTATGGTATCCCAAGGGTGCTCATTTTGATTTGGTTGGATTCTCGGATTCGGATTATGCGGGGTGCAAGGTTGATAGGAAGAGCACTTCCGGTGGTTGTCAATTTCTTGGAAGATCTCTTGTATCATGGTCATCAAAGAAGCAAAATTCCGTGGCTCTTTCAACCGCCGAAGCGGAATATATTTCGGCCGGAAGTTGTTGTGCACAATTGTTATGGATGAAGCAAACTCTTCTAGATTATGGTGTGAAATTTGATGAAATTCTCTTGTTGTGTGATAATGAAAGTGCCGTGAAGATTGCCTCCAATCCGGTTCAACATTCAAGAACCAAGCATATTGATATCCGCCATCATTTTCTTAGAGATCATGTGAACAAGGGTGATATCAAGATTGATGGTATTGGCACGGATGATCAATTAGCCGATATATTTATAAAGCCTTTGGATGAATCTCGGTTTTGCAAGTTGAGAAATGAGTTAAATATCATTGACTTCTCAAATGTGGCTTGAAAACTAGCACATGTAGCATATGGTTCCTTCATGCACTCCTTGTTTCATTTTTCTGAATTTTTGAGGTATTTTTGAGCCATTTATGAGTTTTCATGATTTTACTCGATTTATTTTCGAATTCTTGTTGAAACTTGCTCATATGAGTCTTTTGAAGGTTTTCATGCAATATTTGAGATTTTTGGATGAGCAATGATCCCAAATTGGAGTTGGAATTAAGAAAATTGGCAGAATTCAGACTTGTCAGATTTTTGGTAGCGCGGACGGTCCGCGGGTAAGGGGCGGACAGTCCGCCGTTCATGGGACTTGTTCACCAGAGGCTCTGCAGAGAAGTTCTCAACCGCAGAAATACACTGCGGACGGTCCGCCAAAGGAACGCGGACGGTCCGCACATGTTGGGCAGATTTTACCAGAGGCTGTTTTATTTGGTTTGCAGTGTAAAAATTTCAAAGGCGGACGATCCGCCGGGATATCGCGGACAGTCCGCGACTGGACAGAAAGGTGGGGTCGGCCCGACTTGACTTATATTGGATGTCCCTCTCACACCCCTCCACCAAACCGCACACAAACATCAAAAAGGTCTCTCTCTTTCTCTCTCAAGCACGTGGGGGAGACGACAAGGTCAAGCCTTTTTGGAGTGGTTCCCGGACGGTCCGAGCACATCCCCGGACTCTTCTCAAGATTGTGCATCATGTCTTCTCGGTATTTCAATGAATCCCTAACTCTTGTTCTTGGTTTTCTTTATTGGAAAGAGTTAGGGTTAGATGCTCCGATCTATTTTTGGACCATGGATTCTTGAAAATACTTGGGGGATCTTATTCCTAGTGATGAGGAGATGCTATAGTTTAATTTTGGTTGGTGGATTTGAATTGAAACTCAAAATGTGGGTGAATCAAAGATGAGGGCGATTTTGTGTTTCTGCGAAGAACAGATGGATCGCGGACAGTCCGCCTGTTGGACGCGGACGGTCCGCCGTGGTAGTTCATGAACCGCGGACGGTCCGCGTTCATAAGAGCGGACGGTCCGCTAGTATCAGATTTTTCAGATCAGTGCTGAATTGAGTTATATCATTAAGGATTGATTCTATGACTTTAGTAATTATTCTTATGGTTAAATCTTGATCTCAGGCCACCCCGGAAGATCATCAAGGCCACTGCTACAAAAATTAAGAAGGCAATGACTTCTAAGAGGCAAAGAGACAGTGATGACTCGGACGATGTGAATTATGCTCCAAATGTTAGTGAGATGGCTGCTGCATCTTCAGTGGGAGATATTGGTGATGAGTCCTCAGAGGAAGATACTGAGGGGGTTGACAATGATGTTACAGATTTGATGGGGCTAGATCTACCTAGCCGACAGTGGACTGCAGAAAGCTATGCAAATGCAAGAGCAGTGGATCAGTTCAGCTTGCCTCGTGACACCAACATTCTCTTCTTCAAAACCGAGGTACAAAAAGATGTTTACTTTGGTCATCTAGTTAAAAAAAATGTATTCAAACATCAGACCATTGACCTAGGCTATATGAGACAACATCAAGTCATGTCTGATCGAGTGGATAGATTTCAGCAAATGGGGATAGCTAATTTTCTGCAGCATAGGTGTGATTGGAATGAAACAGTAATACGCCAGTTCTATGCCACTCTCGAGATAAACATGGTTGAGGAAACATTTAGGTGGACAACTGGCAAAAGAACCTATGGAGCTACATTTGCACAGTTTGCTGAGGCAAATCAATTAGATTATAATTTCATCACTAGTGAGTAAAGTGTGAATGTTGTGTTAGAAAACTCACTAGATGAGAATGACTAACCCATGTTCTATGAGCCTGCACATCTTGGAATTGCTAGAACTTTTGGGGGTACTCAGGGTCTGAGGCATCATCCTGCAGTGATCAATAAAATTGTCAGAGTCACATTCATGCCTAAGAGTGGCAACAAGGACAAGGTTAGAGGGCACTATTGGAATGTGATATCTCATATTATGAATGGAAATAGAATAAATGTCATTGCTCTTATCATGGATCAGCTCGCAGATTTGAGGCTAAACATGGAAATGAACTTATATTTTGCTCCATATATTATGTCCATCATCAAGGTTAAGACTAGTTTCAGAGGGATATGTGAAAGCAAGCACACACCTTTCAGGCCATTCAAGAATGACAATGCTTTTCTCTTGAGGCCTTTGACTCCCTTCCCTGGAGATGATATGGATGCTGAAGCACAGGGGCAAGATGATAGTGATGATGATGCTCACATGGGAGCAGCTGCAGCTCAGCATGCCATGCCACCACCGCATCCTCCAGCACAGCAGCAGTGGGCTCCTCCAGCTGGCTACTTTGATCCATACTTTGCATCCATGCAGGAGAGCATGTCCTCTCAGATTGCGGGGTTGGCTAGTCAGATGCAGACTCAGATGAACCTCAACTTTCAGAACATGCAGCAGCAGATGTTCCAGCCTATGATGGCTCAGATGCAGGGGTTTCATGAGAGTCTACACTCAGATATAGCTGCTCTTGACTCACGTTTTGAGGATTTGCCCTCTTCTGAGCAGTTTGAGCAGCTTGAGCAGAGACAGGAGCAGCTAGAGCAGCGCTTTGATGCCTTCAGCATAGCCTTCACTGGATTCTCTGATCACTTCTACTCGGTATTTCCGGCTCCAGTGCCGCCTCCAGAGTTCTACCCGCACCAGCCGTTTTACCCACCGCCACCTCCTCCACCAGCCGTTTGACTTTCTTGGCAATTGGTGCCAAAGGGGGAGAAGGAGCTTTGGAGTGCCTTGGATCTAGGGGGAGCTCATGGACTTCAGATCATTCGTTTTTGGCTTCCGCTTGCCACTCATGTTTATTTGTATCTTGCATGAACTCTATTTGAGACTTGTGTTTGGATTTGAACCTTGGTTTGTAATGTGTGATGAACTATGTTAGTTTGTGCTACTCTTATCTATTTATGTTCATCTTGTGGTTGTGAGGTTGTGCTAACCATGCTAAAGTTCATATCATATATATCTTGTATCTTGTATGCCTCGATTTCCACTTGTAGGGAAAACTCCGTCAAAAGTTTCAAATATATATGTGTACTTGGAATTCATGAAAATTTATATGCACATATCAAGGGGGAGTTCTCTCTACTCATCGAACTTGGTGAATTTATTCATACCACATTCTGAAATTTTCAAGAAAATGAGTAAGTTCTTCCAAAGTTCAATTCCAAGTCCACCTTATGCCTAGTGTATAAAGTTGACTTGAAAACTTTTATCACTCCAAAATTTAGTGTTGTCATCAATTACCAAAAAGGGGGAGATTGAAAGCATCTAGGCCCCCTATTTCGAGTTTTGGTAATTAATGACAACGGTTTGTGGATTAACGATTTCATTTGAGATAATGAGTATAGGTTGATCCATGGATGAAAGAGATTTGGGTGTGAACGTATGGAGTTTTGGAGATGATGAGCAAAGCTAGGGCTCAAGGCAAAGGTATAAAATAGGGCATTTGTATTTTACCGGTCACAAGGCGTTTAGTGGATGAAAAGTGACCGGATTTGTTGGATAGATAGCCGTACTATCAAGAGGGGTTGTGTACTCATGCTTGACGGGTCTTTAGTGCCATTTTGCTCAAAATGTCTAGTTGCATGCATGAGGGCTAACGGCGTTTTGAAAAGATTTGAAATAAACTAAGTTTGAGTGCTGACTGAGTAACGGCGGACAGTCCGCGCCTGAGGGGCGGACAGTCCGCGCCTGAGGGGCGGACAGTCCGCGCCCGTTCCAGAGAGCTTGCAGAGGCTCTGGTGGGCTGGCAGACAGTCCGGCCCAGTCGGGCGGACGGTCCGCTACTGTTTTTTAAACTTGTACCAGAAAGGGTGTCTGTCATTGTGGGCTTCAAAGTTGAACGGCGGACAGTCCGCCCATGGGGCGCGGACGGTCCGCCGGCTAATCTCAGGTTTGTACCAGAGAGGTTGTTTCTCTGGTTTGGGCTCAAAAGTTAAACTGCGGACAGTCCGCTCCTGAGGCGCGGACGGTCCGCAGGCTAATCTCAAAATTGTTCCAGAGACGATGTTAGTCTCTGGTGGGTTGGAACTCTTAACTGCGGACGGTCCGCCCCTGGGGTGCGGACGGTCCGCCAGGGCTTAACGCTAGTTCTGACACGCATTAAATGCACTCTGACTCACTGGTTTATAACGGCGGACAGTCCGGTTTTTGAACCGCGGACGGTCCGCGACTTCGCAGAAAAGAGTGTAACGGCTAGTTTTTGAAGGGGTGTCTATATATACCCAATGCCCGGCCATTGGGTGACACTCTTGGCCATTTGGATAGCATTCTTGACACATTAGAGCTAAGGCATCCCTCTCTCACACACACTTGCTTAGAGATTGCATTTTTGAGAGTGTGAGAGCTTCCTAGTGCATTGCATCAAGAGTTTGAGCTTTGTGGCATTAGGGAAACTTCAAGCAAGCGTCATCAACTTGTTACTCTTGGGAGTTGCCGCTCCCTAGACGGCTTGGAGAAGTGGATTTCGTGGAGCACCTCCAAGGAGATTGTTGAGGAGCCCCGATTTCGGTTGTGAGAGGTTTTGTGCTCACCTCCCCGGAGTGGTGAAGAGCAACTCTAGTGGAATCGAGGTGTGGAGCGGTTCTTTGATTCAAGCCGGCTCAAGATCAAGAGGTTCTTGATAGAGGAGCGGTTGATTTTTGGAATCCACCTCAACGTGGATTAGGGGTGACCGGCAAGTCATCGACACCACGGGATAATTTCTTGTCAAGCTTGGTTACTTCTCTTGCTCTCTTTAATACTTGCTTTTACTTTGAGCAATTTACTTTACTAGAGCTTGATTTGTGTCTTGTCACCCTAGGTTGCAAACCCATCTAGAGATAGTAATAGCATGACATAGGGCTTTCCTTTGTTACTAATTAAATTTCTCTAGTGTTATTGGTTTTAGATTTTAAACCGCCTATTCACCCCCCCTCTAGTCGGTGTTCTTGATCCTACACGATCCTTTGAGATATGGAGCTGGACCTGCCGTGTAGGACTTAGGAAGCCAACCCTTGAGCTAGAACGAGGTCCGGACCCCTAATTACCCAGCTCCGGGTACTAGAGCACTCGTTACAGGGTGGTGGAGCGTGTAGGCTTTGGGTACGGAACTGGCTAAGCGGCTACACAGGACTCCGGACCACCCCAGGAAACAAACACCCCCTCTCCAGAGCAGGTCCCTAGGAGTCCGGACCCCTCTCCCAGCAGCAAGGGCGTCCGGACCTGTACGGGCAATCCGGCAACTCAATACAGATCTTAGTTGTAGCGACAAGAGTGGAAGTCCGCGCGGGGGGTTAGAAAGGGAAAAGTTCGAGAATCGAAATGCGAAATAAAATTTTGACACAAAGACAGAACTGGAAGCAAATCTTTCCTGTGCAACTTGATATACATGGCTTGCGCGATGGATGCCAGAGGCCGGGTTTATGAGGGCAGACCTCCACCGCTCTGGGCCGCGCGTTAATGCTAGCCGATGGTGCGATGGATGCCAGAGACCAGGTTTACGAGGACGGACCCCCACCGCTCTGGACCGCACGCTGATTCTATCTCATTACAAAGAAAAGATTAATTTTATGCTCTGTCTAAGCGTAAAACTTACGTAGATGCTCTATGTCCCATGGGTTGGGCAGCGGCACCCCTTCTTCTATGGCAAGGCGAACGCATCCGGGCCGGCATACTTCTGTAACCTTGAAGGGACCCTCCCAGCTGGGGGAGAGTTTGTGGAGCCCTGCTCGGTACAGGATCCGCCTTAGGACTAGGTCTCCAGCCCGGAGCTCCCTACTGTGCACGAACCGTTGATGATAACGCCTGAGCGTCTGGTTGTAGCGTGCATTTCGGATTGCTACTCGCCACCTTCGTTCGTCAACAAAGTCCACGTCGTCACGCCGTAGTTGTTCCTGCATGGCTTCATCAAAGGCCTGGACCCGTGGGGAGCCCAGGTGGATTTCCGGGGGAAGGCATGCTTCGGCCCCGTAGACCAGGAAGAATGGGGTCTCCCCGGTGGCTCGGCTAGGTGTGGTCTGGTTGCCCCATAGCACGCACGGAAGCTCATCAACCCATTTTGCACCATGCTTCTTCAAGCAGTTGTAAGTGCGGGTCTTGAGTCCCCTAAGGACCTCTGCATTCGCTCTCTCGACCTGTCCATTGCTGCAGGGATGTGCCACGGACGCAAACATAGCTGGATGCCGATGTCCTCGCAGTACTCTTGGAAGAGTCTGCTTTTGAATTGGTCCCGTTGTCCGCGATGATGCGGTTTGGTACGCCAAATCTGCACACAATGGACCTGAGGAATGTGATTGCTGATTTTTTGGTGATGTTCACCACAGGGGTAACCTCCGGCCACTTTGTGAATTTGTCAATGGCGACGTAGAGGAACCGGTACCCGCCGACGTCCCGGGGGAACGGCCCCAGGATATCCACGCCCCATACGGCGAACGGCCATGAGGGCGGGATCATTTGTAGAGCTTGAGCTGGTGTGTGTATATGCTTTGCATGGAACTGGCATGCTTTGCAGGACCTTACCAGCTCAGCTGCATCCTGGAGTGCTGTCGGCCAGTAGAAGCCATGCCGAAAGGCCTTACCAACAAGCGTGCGAGATGAGGAATGACTTCCATACTCGCCTCCATGGATCTCCGCGAGTAACTCGCGGCCCTCTTCCCGGGAAATGCACCGCATGAGGATACCATTGGCGCCACGGCGGTAGAGATCCCCTTCTACCACCGCGTAGCGTTTAGCCAATCGTACTATGCGCTCAGCGGCCACATCATCATCAGGAAAGATATTGTCTTTCAGGTAGTCCTGGATCTCGGAGATCCATGCATCGGGACCTCACTTAGTAGGTGGGAGTGGCTCTATGAGGTCTCTAGGGTCCTCAACAACGCACACAACCCTGGGCAGGCACCACGGATGGAATGCCGCCGGGACCGCTAGCTTCGCGGTGCTAGCTTGATCCCCTTCACCCAGTTCAGCAGGCTGGGCGGTAGGTCTCAGCAACCGTCTTTCGAAGACGCCCTCAGGCATGGGTGCCCAGATAGATGCTCTCGCGGAGAGATCATCTGCTGCTGAGTTGAATTCGCGGGGAACATGCTGCAGTTCCAAGGTGCCGAAATCCTTCTCGAGCTTCCTCACGTGAATGAGGTATGCCGCGAGCTAGGGATTGTTGCAGCTGCAATCCCCCCGGACCTGCTTGATGATCAGCTAAGAATCTCTCTTCACCAGGAGCTGCCGGACCCCCATAGACAGGGCTTCTGTCAGGCCAATGATCAAAGCCTCGTACTCAGCCATGTTGTTGGTGGCCTTGAACTCAAGGTGCACCATGTACTTTAGCTGATCTCCGTTTGGGTCGATGAGGACCACACCAGCTCCAGCCCACTGCTTGCGGACGGACCCATCGAAGAAGAGTGTCCAGTGGGGCTCGGTGAAGACTGGTGTCCTGACTTCCGGCTCCTGGGGTCCGGCATTGAGGATCGGACCTCCAGAATTGCTTGGGGAAGGAGTCCATTCTGCTATGAAATCAGCCAGGATTTGGCTTTTGACTGCATGGCGGGGCTGGAAGTCCAGCTGGAACTAAGCCAACACTGCTGCCCACTTGGCGATGTTGCCCGTGGCATTGGAGTTGTGCAGGATCGCTCTCAGCGGATAAGAGGTCACTACGACAACTCTGTGTGCCTGAAAATAGTGGCGCAGTTTTCTAGATGCAATAAGTATGGCATAGATAAGCTTGTGCGTCTCAAGATACCTGGCCTTTGCCTCGTGGAGGACTTCACTGACATAGTAGACTGGCTTCTGGATGGTCCGGACCCTAGCCACCGGGTCCGGCTCGCCCTTGTCCACCACGTCAGGTCCTTGGGCCCCCAGCGGTTCTGGGTTCTCGCTGGGTCGAGGCTCCTCCGGACCCCCTTGTCCGGGGTCCGGACCTTCAGACAGAGGAGTGGCTGCCGGACCCCCATGTTCGTGGTCCGGCTCACCATCCTTGGCCGGGGGGACCCTGGTGTCCCCCTGGCAAGCTTGCTCCGTGCTCTCGGCCACCAGCATCATCCTGACCGCTTCTGCAGACGCAGCAAAAATACAAAAATAGCATCTCACCTGGCTCTGGAGCCACCAATACTGGCAGTGAGGTGAGGTGCTGCTTCAGTTCCTGGAAGGCTTGTTCAGCCTCTTCAGTCCAAGAGAATAGACCGGACCTCCTCAATAGCTTGAAGAAGGGGAGAGCCCTCTCAGCCAGCCTCGTAATGAAGCGGCTAAGAGCGGCTAGAGATCCAGTAAGCTTTTGGACATCCTTGATGCGGCCAAGAGGCCTCATCGGCTCGATCGCCTTGATCTTGGCTGGGTTTGCATCAATGCCTCGATGTGAGACCAGGAAACCCAGCAGCTTCCCTGCTGAGACGCCGAAAAAGCACTTCTTGGCATTCAGCTTCGTGCGCGTGGCGCGCAGTCGGTCGAAGACGAGGGACAGGTCCTCAACTAGTGTTGACTCTACCTTAGTCTTGACTACGATGTCATCGACATACACCTCAACTATATCTTTAATTAAATTGCAGAAAGTTTTGTTCATAACTCGCACAAACGTGGGTAAGGCATTCCGCAGATCATATGGCATGACAATATAGCAACAAAGTCCATCTACTGTTACAAAAGCAGTATGTTTCCTATCCTCTCTAGACATCTGTATCTGGTGGAAACCAGAGTAAGCATCAAGGAAAGACAAAAGGTCACACCCGGAGGTGGAGTCCACAATATGATAGATACGTGGAAGAGGATAGGGGTCTCTAGGACATGTCTTGTTGAGGCTGGTGTAGTCGATGCACATCCGAAGCTTCCCGTTGGCCTTTGGGACGACGACCGGGTTGGCCAACCACTCGGGGTGGTGGACCTCCTCGATGAAGCCAGCGTGTAGCAGCTTGCGGACTTCTTCAAGGATGAAGTTCTGTCGCTCCACGGACTTCTTCCGAGGTTTCTGGCATACTGGTGTGGCGTCAGGGTAGATCCTCAGATGGTGCTCGATCACTTCCGTGGGGATCCCGAGCATTTGTGACGGTTCCCAAGCGAACACGTCCACATTTGCCCGGAGGAAAGTTATGAGCGCGTCTTCCTATTTCTCCTCCAGGTTCCCTGCGATGCGGGTGGTCCGGGAGAAATCCTCTCCGACTTGCACGGTCTTCACGGGAACATTGTCCGGGTCGGACGGTTGAACCTTAGGTGCCCTAGCAGACACCTTGGCTCGCGAGGCGGATGGGTCCTCCTCGGAACGTGCAGCCTCTGCTGCCAGAGCATGCAGTTTCTCAACTGCAGCGACGGCAGCGGTGCGGTCACCCCGCACGGTGAGGACACCGGCAGGGGAAGGCATCTTCAGGACCAAATACCTGTAATAGGCAATGGCCATGAAGCGGTAGAGAGCCGGTCTGCCAATGATGGCATTGAATGGGAGGTTCACCTCCGCAACATCGAACTAGACACTCTCTGTGCGGAAGTTCTCCTCGGTCCCGAACGTGACCGGCAGAGTGATGCTCCCCAGAGGGAACACCGGATGTGGGTCCACTCCGGAGAATGGGCGAGAGGGAGTCAGCTTCGACTCCGGGATCTGCAGCTGCTTGAACGCTGCATAGTTAATGACGTTGAGGCCAGCCCCACCATCAATCAGCACGTGATAGAGTCTGATGTTGGCTATGACAGGGGCGGTGACTAGAGGTAGTGCACCAGCCCCGGCCATGTTCTTCGGGCAGTCAGCTGGCCCGAAGGAGATGGTGGTGTTCCTCCACCTGTGGTGCGGCGCCGCCTTCGGGACCCCCGGCTTCGCCGAAAGGACCTCTCGGCGAAGGGTCTTCACATCCCACCGGGAGACAAGCTCCCAGCTTCCGCTGTACATTACGTACAGCTTCTTGCGGCACTCCTCGTTGTCAGAGTCGGAGTTGTCGTGGCTGTAAACGCCCTTCAGCTCCCGAGTGGGGGATTGGTACCCCAGCTCCTTCTCCCCGGCAGCGGCCTCACTGTTGGAGACTTTCTCCTTGCCAGACCGCTGGCGAGGAGGGGGTGAGCCGTCCTTGGAGGCCTGCTCAAGCCGCCCACTGACCCGCTTCGCGAGTTTCTGGATCTCGCGGCAGTCAGCGGTGCTGTGGCGAGCGGTGGGATGAACTGGGCATGAACCTCCGTTGCCACCTTGCGGGCGCGGACGCTTGCCATGCGCATTCTGGCCCCCAGCCGCTGCCGCGACCCCGGCTTGTGGCTCCCCGCGACCCCGGTTCTTGTTCTTCTTTTTCTTGCCACCGCCCTGGACGGTACCTCCGGAGCCACCAGCCTTGGCGTCTCCGTCTTGGGGGGCTCAGTGCCATGCTCAGCCCTTAGCGGCTCTGGCACCTTTTACGGCTTCAATGATATTGCCCATAGTCTCACAACATCTTTTACGGCTTTAATGTTTGGATATATTGCACCTTGCACTACCTCATTCCCTCTGTACTCCCACTCCTGATTTCGTACGTCTTCTGCGACATGATTGCCAAAACCATACTCCTTCCACTCTTTTGGCAATGACTACTGCTGGTCATCAGATGAGCCCTCATATTCTTCCATCTCTATTGCGGTTTGGTCTTCTACCTCCATCTCGTCCACAATGTTATGTATCCTCTCAACCTCATCAGCAAGGCCCTGTGTTCCGATGTTTTGGTTCTCTATCTCTTCTAACTCATCTTGCTCCACATAGTTGGTCTCTCTTCGAATACTCGGAGTTGCTTGATCTGCACTATGTTGGATTTCATTTTGTGTCTTCTCCCGGATTTGAACAAGAATGGCCAGAGGCCACCCACGCTCTAGAGCTGCTTGCATGTACTTATACCAGTCATCAGTGCTGTGTATCATCATCAATTCCCATAAATCACTTTCTACCTCCCAATTAACAAGAGACTGGACGGTCATCACATGTGTCAACGGATCAACACGGAACCCACGCTGCAGCCACTTACATATGGAACCAAAACTCCTTTCCAGAGGTTTATCTATGGCGCTAGATGTGCACTTAAAGTCAGAAAGGTCTACTCCATTTTGCCCATACAAAATATTGTAGTCACCATAAAATACTTGAAACTGCATCTTGCTCGACATTTTTTATATCACAGAATACTTATCGAGTTATACTCTTTACTTCACAACCTTATTCAATAATCCGTAAAAACTAAGTACGGATTTCAACTACAGCATATAAGTATTCATAACTATGTGATGACACTCAAATTCTATACTGCATATGTGAAATTCTATTCTAAATCGTAATTAATTTATAAACACGTCTCTAATAGTACTGCAATTGTAATAATAAACGTGTAGTACTAATTTTCTAAACTAATTTACTACTACGTAACTAAAGTATCATTAAACTCATACTTAAATGGTTCTACTATAGCACTAATTAAATTAAATTACTCTACAATACCAATGGAAAAATACATAAGCTAAATGTACTAACCTGCAGATCACAAGTGCGCAATCCGGCAAGGCTTCGTCGCTTCCCTTCTCCTCACCCCTCTCTTGTTTTTGGATTTTTGGTGGAATTTTTGAGCTCAAATGAGGAGGGAATGTGGGTAGAATGCTTATATAGGGGGTAAGACTCGGTCGCCCGGGGGGGACAGGCCCCCTGTCGCGCCTGTGGATGGCCCCCGATCGCCCGAGGGGGAGGGCGACAGCCCCCCCCCCCCCCCCCCCGTCGCCCGTGGGGGGGGCGACAGGCCCCCTTGCACCCGCGCGCCCCCGGCCAGGGACTTCGTTGCAAATTTGAAGAAAAAAATTACATTTAGGGGCTGTCCCCCCAATAGAGCGACCGGGGTATATTTTTGAAATTTTTCAAAATGGACATATATTTTTGAAATTTTGATTTTTTTTTTAATATAAAAAAGAAAAAATCGCGAAAGTGCAGTATGTGCTTTCATCGTTTTTTTAGCCCATTAAGCAAAGCTCACTACGATAGATCAGTCCTAACGGTCTGAAATGTGCAGCCCAAATAGTGTTCAACGACACTACAATCCCCTCCCTATGTGCAATGGCATACCTGACACTGGTACTTTGAAGTCTTGAACAGATACGCGAAGCTCTTGCTCAGGGTTATGCACCTACCTCTGAGGCGGCTCTTTTGTTTCGGATATTATTTTTGTTTCAAACGTGCCTATGTCATTAAGGAAAAAAGCAATATCATCAATACAAATATTAATAGGCAAAGACTGTTAAGCCAGTTACAAAAGCGCCACCAAGATAAGGCCAGCAAAAACAACATGGGAGGGAACACACACAAACCTACAAACCTAAACACGACCAAACAACTGAACCTGCTAAAAGATACACCAACTTCCCATCCCGCGTGAACTGAACCTTATTGAAACACTTAATTTCGTTGCTGCATGGAAATGAAATTTGGGGAAATCCCCTTGGTGGAAAAGTTATGCACCTACCAGTCAATGATGATCAGCGTGACATGAATTTTATTCACATCTCCTAGGGCATGTAAACGATACTGGAGCCATAGACATTTGCAACAGAAGGATAGCAAACCATATTCTGGCACGCAGCCATGCTCATTACATCACAAAGTTACAGCCAGAAATTAAAGAAGACTGTGCTGAATATCGATCATCCACCTTGAGGAACGAGAGTACTCTATCCTGCTTGTGATGAGTGAATTGTCAACCGTGCGGTGTGATCGTGCGCTTGGTCTTTGGATTGCAGGTACATGGGCGTCGAGTGTCGACGGGGAGCTGCCGTGGAGGTGCTGTGGCCGATGGACCGTGCGGTGGACGGCGGTGAAGGGCAGCCGGGACCGGAGCTCGGACCGGGCGGCAGCTGTGGCGTCCACTCCTGGATCGAGGGCGCAAGCGGCGACGGAAGGCGGGTTTCTTGGTTTGCGCCACAAAACCAAGGAGGCGGACGGCGGTTGAAGACGCCAAGTCGTGGAGGCACGGGCATCGGTCTCGGGACTGACGGAGGCGACGGGCGTCGACGGCGTCTAGGGCCTCGCTGCGGGCGAGGAGGTGACGGGCGTCGGGCGGCGTCTAGGGCCGTCAGCAGGCCGAGGCGAGAACGGTGTCTAGGGCCACGGCGCGGAGGCGGGAATCTTCCCGCACGTGAGGTTTTGGCGGTTTTCTCAAAACCGGCCACCTACCCGGGTTTCGCGGACCCTCCAAAACCGCGGACTGGATCTTCATCAAGACGGCGGCATCGCGGAGAAGACTTCGTTTCGAAGAAAGAACCTCGGCCGTCGAATGAGATCGTTGTACAGGGGGTGCTGCAGGCCAACCGGTCTGACCGGTCCCTGGCACCGGTCTGACCGGTCTAACCAACCGGTCTGACCGGTCCAGCGTACCGGTCTGACCGGTCCCGCGGGTATAAATACCCCTTCACTTGTGTTAGGTCAATTGCGGCTTTTGTAATCTGTTCGTGGACTCTCTGTTTCTCCAGGCCGCCGCCCCTGTGTTCTCCTCCCCCAGTTTCTCTCTTTAGAGTAGATTTGTCCATGGATTTGTGAAAGTTTGTATTGGATTTGATTGGGAAAGGAGGCCCTATCCTCCTTGTGCCCTCTGGGCTTTTGAATCAATCCAATCCCGTCCCTCTTGTGCTTTTTGTGATGGATTTTCGTTTTGATTTTGATGCACTTGATTGCGACAGTTCGTAGGGCTCCTTGGAGTGATTCCTGTGCTTCTAGCTTCGTGTCAATCCCTCTGGAATCATGAGCTCTTCAGAATTGAAGTTTTCGAGTATTTGAGAAAATCCCAATCCCTTTTGATCTCCTCCATAATTCTCTAGATTCGTTGATATTTAGGCCGAGATCTTTTGGGGATATGTTCACGGGGTAGGGGCGAAGCAATCCCCCAAGTTTCACCGATTTTCGTAGTCGTTTGCTCGAGATTCAACGTTTGAATCAAATTTCTCGGGGTTTTCTGGGTGCTACCGGTCAGACCGGTAGGCACGACCGGTTAGACCGGTCCAGCGCACCGGACAGACCGGTCGAGCGCACCGGTCAGACCGGTCCAGGCAGATCAGTTCTGCAATTTCCCGATTTGCTTCCGAGTTGCTTTGTGGTTTCGCTCGCTTGTTCAAGGTCTTTCGTGTTGGTTTAGCTTTTCCATAGCTATTCCAAACTTTGACCAGAACGCTTGAGGGATCGAGTGATTTTCGGGATATAGGCCGACGATTCGAATTTCGAAGAAATTTTGATCGGCTCCCATTCACCCCCCCCCCTCTGGTCGCCGGCTTCGGTCCCACAATTGGTATCAAAGCTCGGTTGAGGTTTTCAATACCTTAACCGGTTCGAAAACCACTCGGCGGCCATGGCGAGTCTTGGTAAGATCCCGGTGTTTTCCGGCGAGGATTATGCCTACTGGAAGGTTCGCATGAGAGCCTTCCTGCAGAGCATGGGAGCCGAGGTCTGGGAGATTACCAAGAACCAGCTTTACGAGGTGCTGGCTGTTCGGACCACGCCTCTTCAGGTGACCCAGCACGAGGCTAACGCCAAGGCCGTCAATGCCTTGTTCGCAGGCGTTTCTCGTGCGGAGTTCTCATGCTTCTAGGGTTTTAAGGAAGCCCACAAGATTTGGACGTGCCTTGAGAACTACCACGAGAGTACACCTCAGGTGAAGGCCAGACTGTTCGAGACTCACCGGCGTGAGTACGAGAACTTCACACAGGAGCCGGGTGAGAGCATTGACCTGATGTTCAGTCGTTTTCAGTCGATTGTGAACAAGGTCAATGCGAACAGATCTGCTGGTGCCCTTGAGTACACAGAGCACGAGAAGGCCCTCAAGTTGCTTTACGCACTTGATCGCTCTGTGTGGGATCTCAAGGTGAACACGATCATTGAGTCTGCAGGCTATGAGACTCTGACCGTGAATGAGCTTTTCAGCAAGCTCAAGGCCACGGAGGTGGATAACCAGACACGAGCCAAGCTCAATGGTGCCCCTCCTTCCAAGAGCGTCGCTCTTGTGACTGGCCCAGGTGGATCGAGCTCTAACGCTAACTCTGCTCTTGGCTTTTCTCTTGCCTCTTTGCCTTCTGTTTCAGATGAGCAGCTGGAGACGCTGGGCGACGACGACTTGTGCCTCCTCATCAGCAAGTTCCAGCGTGTCTACCACAACAGGCAGAGGAAGAAGAACCCCGGGTGCTACAACTGCGGCGATCTGAACCACTTCATCGCCGATTGCCCCAAGAAGTCCGGCGGTGGCCAGAACAACTCCTTCGACTACTACCGCCACCGCGACCGCGACAAGGGAGGCTCCAACAAGGAGCGTCGGCGCCACAAGCACCGCAGTCGTGACCGGGGAGGACGCTTCGACAAGGAGTCGCTAAAGAAGCGCTTCCAGTACAAGGCCAAGAAGCGGGAGAAGGCCTTCCTGGCGCAGCTCAGCGACCTCGACAAGAGCTCCGACACCGACCCCTCTTCTTCACCGACCTCCGACGACGACGACAAGAAGAAGAAGAAGAAGAAGAAGAAGCGGGACAAGGAAGCCACCGGCTTCATCGGCCTTTGCTTGGCGGCCGGTCGGCGCAAGAGCTTCTGCACCATGGCGGGCGAAGCCGATGGTGCTCGTGCGTCTTCAGGTGGACACGCTACACCGACGGACTCCGGCTCTTCTCCTGGATCCGAGAGCGATTCAGAGGTAAACTCCACAATCGACCTGCTTGATACAGAGTTAGGGAGTTGTACGCCGCTCTCGACAACCAGAAGAGGCTGCTTAAGGAAGCAGCCAGAGAGCGTAGAAAGCTTAGGGCTGAGCTGGCTTAAGCTTAGGGCTGAGCTGGCTTGTGCTAGGGAGAAGTCTAGTGAGGATGAGTGCACTGGCTGCATATCTCACATGAACGATCTTGTTGCTCTCCGTGCCAAGCATGATAAGAACGTCGCGAACCTAGATGTTGCTAAGACTTCGCTTTCTGACGTGTCTCACGAGCTAGCCAAGGCCAAGTCTAGCTCCCATTGTTAGTGATGTGCTTGAATGCGATGAGTGTCCTATTTTCAAGTCTGATCTAGCTTCTTTGCAGTCCAAGTTTGCTACTGTCGTCTGTGAACTAGAGGAGCTTAGATCTAGGCCTGTTTTGCTTGGCGCTTGTAAGCTTTGTCCCACGCTTAGGTTGGAGCTAGAGGAGAAGAACGCTTTGATCAAGTCTTTTGGAAAGACTAAGGTCATAGAGTCTAGCCCACCTATTGACTGCTCTGTTTGCCCTGGTTTGATCTCTGATTTGGATAATCTTGCGGTAGAGAAAGCCAACCTGGAAAATGAGAATACCTATCTTAGGGCGATTCTGAGTTGGGTCTCTAGCAGTGAGCCGCAGTTGGGCATGATGATTAAACAGTTCAAGCGTGGTGATGGGTTTGGGGTCGGTTACACATACATGAAGTCAGACTTTGACAGGTTGTATGGTAAGATTGGCAAGGCTGCTGAAAACACTGCTAGCACGAGTACGCAGCCTTCGCTTGTTGACCCCACGGATGGTGTGCTTAAAGAACCACTGAAAGCACCTCCGCAGAAGCAGGTTTGGGTTCCAAAGCCCAATGAGCTGAGGAACTCCCTCGACATGCTCCCTGCTGCCACAGCCCAGGTTGCCCAGAAGAAAAGGGCTGCTCCTCCCCGTCCGCAGGCTAGGCCTCCTCCTCCCAAGCGTGAGGTGAGGTACCACTGCGAGTTCTGTGACAAGGAAGGTCACCTGGAGAAGTTTTGCTTCAGGAGGAAGCGGGCTGTGAGGAGAGAGCAGGAGAGACTGAACGCGGACATGTACTCTGCTCGGGTGCATGATCCTTCTCGGCGTGGTGATAGGTGAGATGCTAGGGCGCGCCGTGTAGGTGGAGGTCAGGGAGACGGTGGTGGTTACCGTGCTCCAGCAGGTGGTCGCTTTGCCGGCCGTGCTCCTGGTCATTTTCAGTACAGCTATGGACCACAAGACCGAGGCTTTGGAGGAGGTTTTGAGGCTCCACGCTTTCCTCGCGGTGGTGTTCGTCAGTCACGCGGTAGACGGGACGGGGGATACGCTTTGTCTGGTTTTGCTAACCCTTCTGTAGAGCAAATGGCTCGACACTGGTTTGCTTCTCACTTTGCTAACCCCAGTGTTGAGACATTTGCTCACCCTTTGTCTCACTACTGATGTGCAGGTCGGAGGCTTGGAGAACAGGTGGATCATGGACTCCGATTGTTCGTGCCACATGACCGGAAATGACAAATGGTTCTCCAGCCTCACACCGATGCGCTCAAAGGAGTACATTGTGTTCGGGGATAATGGAAGAGGAAAGGTACGTGGACTTGGCGCTGTTCGAGTTTCTGATCGCTTTACCCTGAGAGAAGTTGCTTTGGTTTCGAATCTTGGTTTTAATTTGCTCTCTGTTTCGCAACTTCTTGATGAGGGGTTTGAGGTTCGCTTCAAGGAAGGTTGTTCGCGTGTTTTGGATTCCAGGGGAGATTTGGTTTGCCGGATTACACCTCGCGATCGAGTTTTCTTGGTTGACTTCTCTGGAACTCCTTTTGGCCCTTCTCATTGCTTGATGGCTGGTCTTTCTTCTGATTTGTGGAAGTGGCATAGGAGACTAGGACATTTGAGTTTCGATTTGTTGTCGAGATTGAGCTCACTTGGCCTGATCCGAGGATTGCCCAAACTGAAGTTTGAGAAGAACCTTGTTTGCCATCCGTGTCGCCACGGGAAAATGATTGCCGCTTCTCATCCGCCTGTTAATCAGGTGATGACTTCTCACCCTGGAGAGTTGCTACACATGGACACTGTTGGTCCTTCCAGGGTGATGTCTGTTGGTGGGAAGTGGTACGTGCTTGTGATTGTGGACGACTTTTCTCGCTATTCTTGGGTCTTTTTCATGAGAACCAAGGATGAGGCTTTCGAATTTGTTCGAGACTTGATCTTGAGATTGAAAAATGAGCTACCCCAGGCCATGCTAGCGATCCGCTCTGACAATGGCACAGAATTCAAAAACGCTCGTTTTGATGTCTTTTGCAGTGATCAAGGGCTTGAACACCAGTATTCTTCTCCCTACACTCCACAGCAGAATGTTGTTGTAGAGCGGAAGAATCGGACGTTGGTTGAGATGGCGAGGACAATGCTCGATGAGCATAGGACTCCTCGCAAATACTGGGCTGAGGTGGTTAACACCGCTTGTTACGTGTCCAACCGCATTTTCTTGCGTGCTTTCATGCACAGGACTTCTTATGAGTTGCGGTTTGGACGCCAGCCCCGTGTTGACCATCTCAGAGTTTTCGGTTGCCAGTGCTTTGTGCTGAAAGATGGAAATCTTGATAAGTTTGAGTCTCGCTCGTCTGACGGTATTTTTCTCGGATATGCTTCTCACTCTAGAGCGTACCGTGTGCTGATTATTGATACTAACATCGTCAGAGAGACTTGTGAAGTCACTTTCGACGAGACTGCACCGTGCAATTCTTCTGTCTTTGAAGTTGCAGGAGATGATGAGCTCGGCACCTCCATCTTTGAAGATGAGGAGGAAGAAGCTGCAGATGGCGAGGCTGAGGCTACCACGCGTGCTGTGGACCCAGCTATCTCTGCTACGAGCTCGGACGATGAAGACGGCCCCGATCCGACTACGTCTACTTCACGAGGGTTGTTCGAGGAGGTGACTCAGGCTACACCAGCTGATCCTGAGGAGACACTAGCTTTGGTTGAGGAGGAGGCGACTTCGACACGGGAAGCACCGCGACATATTCAGCGTCGCCATCCACCTCAACAGATGCTAGGTGATCTCAACGAGCGAGTCACCAGGTCCAAGGTAACAAGTATCGCTGGCTTTGCTCATTCAGCATTTGTTGCCTCTTTTGAGCCCAAAGATATTGGACACGCTCTTTCTGATTCTAATTGGGTCAATGCCATGCATGAGGAACTTGAAAATTTTGAAAGAAACCAAGTTTGGGTTTTGGTCGAGCCTCCACCTGCTTGTAATCCCATCGGAACGAAGTGGGTTTTCAAAAACAAGCAGGGTGAGGATGGTTTGGTTGTTCGAAACAAGGCTCGTCTTGTTGCCCAGGGCTTTTGCCAAAAAGAGGGTATTGATTTTGAGGAAACCTTTGCTCCTGTTGCTCGTTTGGAGGCTATTCGAATCTTTCTTGCATTTGCTGCTTCCAAGGGTTTTAAGGTTTTCCAAATGGATGTTAAATCTGCCTTCTTGAATGGTTTTATCGAAGAAGAGGTTTATGTAAAGCAACCCCCTGGTTTCGAAAATCCCAAATTTCCAAACCGTGTTTATAAACTTCAGAAAGCTCTTTACAGTTTGAAACAGGCAACTAGAGCTTGGTATGATAGATTGAAAACCTTTTTGCTGGCTCAGGGCTTTAAAATGGGATGTGTTGATAAGACTTTGTTCCTCATGCGATCTGGCACTGATTTCCTTTTGGTTCAGATATACGTGGATGATATTATCTTTGGTGGCTCTTCTCACGCTCTTGTCTCCAAGTTTTCTGAGCAGATGTCCAGGGAGTTCGAGATGAGCATGATGGGTGAGTTGCAGTTCTTCCTCGGGCTGCAGATCAAGCAAACTCCTCAGGGCACTTTTGTCCATCAAGCCAAGTACACAAGAGACTTGCTGCGGAAGTTCGACATGAGTGACTTGACTCCTCAGCCGACTCCGATCAGCACATCTACGGCGCTTGATGAGGACTTGGACGGTGAGGCGGTGGACCAGAAGGAGTACAGGAGCATGATCGGCTCGCTCCTGTACCTGACGGCTACGCGACCGGACATCCAGTTCGGCGTCTGCCTCTGCGCGCGGTATCAGGCTTCGCCGCGCACCTCCCACAGGCAGGTGGTGAAATGCATCTTCAGGTATCTGAAATTCACCCCTGAATTTGGTCTTTGGTATTCTGCGGATTCTTCTCTGGTTTTGGTGGGCTTTTCTGATGCCGATTTCGGTGGGTGTCGGTTGGATCGCAAGTCGACATCCGGCACTTGTCAATTTCTCGGTACATCTTTGGTGTCTTGGTCCTCTCGCAAGCAGGCTAGTGTAGCGCTTTCTTCCACAGAAGCTGAGTATGTTGCCGCTGCTAGCTGCTGCTCCCAGATACTTTGGATGAAACAAACCTTGCAGGATTATGGCTTGAGTTTCGGTAGGGTTCCCATCTTTGTAGACAACATGTCAGCCATTAGCATTGCAAAGAACCCTGTCCTACACTCCAGAACCAAGCACATAGACATCCGATTCCATTTCCTGCTAGACAACCATGAGAGAGGACACATAGACCTGATCCATGTCCCTTCAGAGAGGCAAACCGCAGATATTCTCACCAAACCGCTTGAGCAGGACACTTTTGCTCGCTTGCGAGGGGAGCTTGGGGTTTGTTACCCCTTTTGATCGCTGACTTTTGTTTTGGTTAGCTTGGTAGGTCTTTGTTTTGCTTCTCTTTGTTTTCTAGGTTTGGTAGTTGCATTGTGCATATGCATTGTACATGTTTGCATTTTGCATTGTCTCACTTGCACTAGCATTCTTGTATACATTGCTATGATCTTCTAGTGCTTACTAGTGTGAGTTGATAAACTTGATCATGTATAGCTTGCTCCATTGTGTATATGACATCATCTGAGTCAAGCTATTTTGATTTGAAAATCTGAAAACATGATCACCCTGTCTTGGCTACTAGCATGTTAGGGCGTATTGATGTGCTTTGCTATCTTATTCATGCTAGTGTGCCTTTTCGTTCAGCAATTCATACTTGAAATGATCTAAATCTGATAAAATTGCTTGAACTGTTCTTGAAATGGATTGGAAAGATCCAGGTGGGATTGCTTGTCGCACTGATCGAGCTTTCGGGACGGCTCACTTTGCACTTGTGAGAACCCGGGCAAGGCTGTGCATGACTGAAACGAGTGCTTTAAGCTTATGATTGTCTGTTGGCATAGGCTTGGCCTCGTTGCTAAGTAAAGCATGACAAGCTTTCAACCCCTGGCACTTAGAATTGCTTGATATAAAAATTGATTGAAAAATGAATGTTGGCAACTTGTTTTGGCTGATTTTGCTCACCTGTATGAGTATGAGTAGCATTGCTTTTCATTCCCTACTTGTTAGTGCTAGATCATGGGTGATGCTTTTATTTCTCATAAACTGAACTTGCCTAGCTCTAGACTGATTTGATATACCCTGTTGAGCTAGATGTAGGTCTTGTTTATGGATGCACACATGCTTGAGACTAGATGTTGCTCATATCTTTGTATCCCTGAATGCTTTCACTTACACCTCCTGCATCACATTCATTGCATAGCATCTGATCAGGGGGAGTTTTTGCTTCAGGGGGAGCTTTAGGTCTTTTTAGGCTTGATGTGTGCATGTGCCAACAAGGGGGAGAATTTTGAGAGAAGTGATCGAACAAGGGGGAGACTTGTTTGATTTTTTGAAAAACTTGTTGTGCATAGGACTTTGAGAGTGCATCATTTTGGGAGAGTTGCACTTGTGAGAGGGAAAAACTTTGCTTGGGGAGTTTCTGCTTTGGTTTCGGCTCCTGGTTTTCTTGTTTTCCCTCTGCTTCTTGCATGACTGCGTCGAGCGTTACCTCTGTCTTTGAGGAGTCATGTTGTGGCTCTTGATCGATTGCGTCGAGCCTTTGCCCTTGTCTTAGGGGATCGATCTTTGCTTGAGTAAGTGACTGTTCTTGTCTTTCTGAGCTTTTTGTCACTCGCTTGAGTTCTTCTCTTTCATGCTTCTTTGTTCTTTTTTTTTGTTTCACTTCTCTTGGTTCGTCTGTGGTGTGTTGACAATGCACTCATCAAGGGGGAGATTGAGAAACGAGAGTACTCTATCCTGCTTGTGATGAGTGAATTGTCAACCGTGCGGTGTGATCGTGCGCTTGGTCTTTGGATTGCAGGTACACGGGCGTCGAGTGTCGACGGGGAGCTGCCGTGGAGGTGCTGTGGCCGATGGACCGTGCGGTGGACGGCGGTGAAGGGCAGCCGGGACCGGAGCTCGGACCGGGCGGCAGCTGTGGCGTCCACTCCTGGATCGAGGGCGCAAGCGGCGATGGAAGGCGGGTTTCTTGGTTTGCGCCACAAAACCAAGGAGGCGGACGGCGGTTGAAGACGCCAAGTCGTGGAGGCACGGGCGTCGGTCTCGGGACTGACGGAGGCGACGGGCGTCGACGGCGTCTAGGGCCTCGCTGCGGGCGAGGAGGTGACGGGCGTCGGGCGGCGTCTAGGGCCGTCAGCAGGCCGAGGCGAGAACGGTGTCTAGGGCCACGGCGCGGAGGCGGGAATCTTCCCGCGCGTGAGGTTTTGGCGGTTTTCTCAAAACCGGCCACCTACCCGGGTTTCGCGGACCCTCCAAAACTGCGGACTGGATCTTCATCAAGACGGCGGCATCGCGGAGAAGACTTCGTTTCGAAGAAAGAACCTCGGCCGTCGGATGAGATCGTTGTAAAGGGGGTGCTGCAGGCCAACCGGTCTGACCGGTCCCGGGCACCGGACTGACCGGTCTAACCAACCGGTCTGACCGGTCCAGCGTACCGGTCTGACCGGTCCCGCGGGTATAAATACCCCTTCACTTGTGTTAGGTTAATTGTGGCTTTTGTAATCTGTTCGTGGACTCTCTGTTTCTCCAGGCCGCCGCCCCTGTGTTCTCCTCCCCCAGTTTCTCTCTTTAGAGTAGATTTGTCCATGGATTTGTGAAAGTTTGTATTGGATTTGATTGGGAAAGGAGGCCCTATCCTCCTTGTGCCCTCTGGGCTTTTGAATCAATCCAATCCTGTCCCTCTTGTGCTTTTTGTGATGGATTTTCATTTTGGTTTTGATGCACTTGATTGCGACGGTTCGTAGGGCTCCTTGGAGTGATTCCTGTGCTTCTAGCTTCGTGTCAATCCCTCTGGAATCATGAGCTCTTCAGAATTGAAGTTTTCGAGTATTTGAGAAAACCCCAATCCCTTTTGATCTCCTCCATAATTCTCTAGATTCGTTGATATTTAGGCCGAGATCTTTTGGGGATATGTTCACGGGGTAGGGGCGAAGCAATCCCCCAAGTTTCACCGATTTTCGTAGTCGTTTGCTCGAGATTCAACGTTTGAATCAAATTTCTCGGGGTTTTCTGGGTGCTACCGGTCAGACCGGTAGGCACGACCGGTTAGACCGGTCCAGCGCACCGGTCAGACCGGTCGAGCGCACCGGTCAGACCGGTCCAGGCAGATCAGTTCTGCAGTTTCCCGATTTGCTTCCGAGTTGCTTTGTGGTTTCGCTCGCTTGTTCAAGGTCTTTCGTGTTGGTTTAGCTTTTCCATAGCTATTCCAAACTTTGACCAGAACGCTTGAGGGATCGGGTGATTTTCGGGATATAGGCCGACGATTCGAATTTCGAAGAAATTTTGATCGGCTCCCATTCACCCCCCCCCCCCTCTGGTCGCCGGCTTCGGTCCCACACACCTTCCGCCACTGCAGTCACAAGAACAAAAATAATCTCAACATGGCTGTTTACGGAGCACATTTTGTTATGACCGGTGGTCAAACGTCAGCGGCAAAGGCACCAGCGGCGGAAACGTAAAGTGTAAAGAGAGGGAAAGGTGTGTGCGTGGGCCCAAGAGGCCAGTGAGTGTTTGGGAAAGGAGAATATATCCCCAGTGTCTTGTAAGGCAAATGGTGAACAAATTGATTGCGAAAACGATTTCCGAGGGGAAGGCGACCTCCGCCTGGTCCTCCTCCTGCCTATCCTTCTCTTGTGCGTGATCTCACATCGCCAGCGATCACCGGCGGCCACAGGTCGTGACAAGTGGTATCAGATTCGGTTATCCTTGGCATCCTGCTACTCCGTGCTTCTTCTCTGTTCTTCTTCCCCGCTCTAGTCGAGTCCACCTCTCCGGCGATCTGACCTGCTCCGCCGCGTATCCTTGCGATTGCGGTGTCCACGCCAAGCGTCGGTTAGCCGATCTGGCGCCGCCGCCCTCATATTCTGTGCGCCGCTTAGGGTTTAGTTGGGGACTCGCTTGCGATTGGAGGACATCTTCGACGACGGGTGGAGCTGTAATCCCGATTATTCCGGCGGCCTTGATCCGGCAAACGATTCGGGTTGTCGAGTTGATTTCGCCTTGCACATCGCGGGGTGAAGTCCTCCCGTAATTCCCAATCACGCTAGATCGCTTGCGGGGGATTCAACCACGGCGTCACCAAAGCCATCTGCTCAGACGCAATTCGTCTTGAGCGCGATGGAAGACGCAGCGCGATGCGATGGCGCACGCTGGGACGAGGCGACTCAGCGTGAGGACGAGCGCTTGGATGAGGTCTCTGAGAACTTTGATCTGTTGTTTTCTCGCGTGGAGGTGATTGGCGCCAATCAGCATCGATTGGAGGCACAGATGAATTTGGGCAACAAGGTGATGGAGCAGATCTTGAAGGATCAGCAGTTGTTGGCCAAGCAGATCGAGGTTACTGGTCAGGCGGTGGCGCAGCTTTTGAGAACCTTCAATTTGAAATTGCTATGCACAATGATGCATTTGATGACACATTTTTTGTGACTCAGTTTGTCAAGGGACTCAAGTTAGACATTGGTGCAGGAGTGAGATCTCAAGTTCCCAAAGATGTAGATGAAGCAATTCTATTGGCAAAGGTGCAGCAGCAAGTGCTTGATAAAGGGAAATACAAATGGTATAAATCAGCTGTTAATACCAAGCTTCCAGGAGGGACTCAAAAAGTGGAAAGCAAATCAGGTAGTCAGCCATCTTCTCTGTGGAAGGAAAGACAAACTCTAAATTTTGCACATTTATTCCGACACACGACAACAGAAACCAATGATTGACACACACTATGGAGGTTGTTGCCAGGACGCTGGCCCTCATATGAGCAGCTGTGTCACGGATCAAACTTGGCTTGCCTGTACTTTTTCTTGGAATAGCCACGAACGAGGCTGCTGACATGGGCCATCTGCTCGGAGGAAAGCCTACTGCTCGTGGGCATGGCCAGAGCGTCCCGCGCCATCCGAGCAACTGTCGGGTACTTCGAACTGTGAACCTTCCACCAGTGCAGGATGTCAAAACCGTCAGTTGGAGTCTCGAGGGGATCTTTCAGGTAACGGTCGAGTTCCTTCTCGGCATCCAGGTAGCTGCCAGCATCAGCTTGGCCATCCTCTGAACACCGATGCTTGTCCCATGCTTGTCCTAGCGGATCAGCGCAGCTGCCAATGACAAGATCTTCCAAGGAGCGTTGGACTTCCTCCACAGCACCCAGGTCACAGCCAACATCATCCATTCCATCATCCCCTGAAAGGCAATGCTCATCCCATGCTTGTCCTAATCGATCAGCGCTGCTGCCAGCGGCCATCTCAGTGACACCATCTGCACCATTGATTCCACCATCATCTTCAATGTAATCAACATACAGCTTCTTGATCTTTCTTGTGACCTCAGAGATGTACCGTGCACCCCCAGAACCAAACGCTCTGCTGAAGATGAACTTTATGTATGTGAGTTTGTACCTGGGGTCCATCGCTAGTGGTACTGACCATACAAGGTATTCACCTTGGATGACCCTGTCAAGAGTGCCCTTTGCCTCTCTAAGAACATCCGCAACACCGTCTTCTTTATTGATGAAAAAATCAGATCCGTTGTGCACAATTGAATTGCCTCCATCAGCCCGTTCTAGTTCGGAATGCAAAATTTCCCTCACCTTAAACAATTCTACAAGACATTGATTTGAAGTAGGATAACTGGAGGTAGAAATCCTTTTAATGGAACGGTACACTTCCCCCCAAATTTTGCACAGTAGTTCTATGAGTTCATTGAGTTGTGAGTAGTCTTTGTCCGCGACTGCGCAAGAACCATGCTTGCGAAGAAACTCCAAGGAACAGTAGCATGAATACCAATGATTATCGTCGTGTGCCTGTAGATGGTCTAAGCCAATATGTGAAAAAAGTTGTTGGCGCTTTTCCCTAGTCAAACCCAAACCATGAACTTTTTTATACATATCCATAGTGAAATTTGGATTTAGAATAATGCTTTTCCCAACAGTGGAGTGAAGCGCATTATCCATGAAGCGGGTATAATCCACGGAATATAATTGCTGCACATGTCTCTTCACTTCATCACTGCCCTTTATTCCCCATACCATGACGAACAGTCTTTCCAAAATATCATGCTCTAAAATACCACGCAAGATATCATCATTTGCCCGCTCAGTGAAATCAGAGAAATCAGATTTAGGAGTAATTTCTGGAACTCCCAATAATGGGCCATATAAGATAGGAATAGGCACCACCAGGTAAGCATCCAGGATCATCTTATTTAGATTCCATTCATCATCGATGAAGTGACACGCTGTATATGTGACTTCCCCATGAACGGTTTTAGTTGTACTAACTGCTAAACTGACCTTCCCATGAAAGCGGCTTAACCTGGAAAGCAGATTCCTCCTTGCTTCATCAAAGATATCATCGCACATCTCCTCGATGACGAAGCGTGATGGCAACTTGAATTCAGGGTTGAGGATTCCCAGAAAACTCCTGAAGCAGTCATCCTCGATGAGCAATGGATCATATCCGTGCAATGCGATCAACTGAGCAAGGTGTTTTCTTGCTTCTTCTTCTTCTCTCAGGCCATGCTCACGATCTGGTAATTCGTCATCATGCTGTGACGGAGCACAGGGAGATTGTGGTGGAGGATCAGTACAGGGAAACGGTGGCGGCGGATCAAAGTGAAACGGTGGTGGAGGATCAGTACACGGTAGTGGTGATGGCGGATCTAAGGGTGACAGCAGTGGAGGGTCAAACGGTAAAGGTGGTAGATCACAGGCCACGTTCGTAATCAACTGATCCAGCTCATCTGCCCCATTCCCGCCCAGCCCCTTGCATTTCTCGACATGCCTACGCAAGCTGCTCGTTCCATTTTTAGTAGGTGCAACGAATACCCGGTGACATCGATTGCACTCCGCTTTGCTCTTCCCATCGACTGTCGTGAAATGTTTGAAATGCTCCCACACGACGGACCGTTGCTTAACCCTACGGCCCACGGCCTGCTCGCATGGAATTTGCTCTTGTCCTTCAGCGCTCCCCTCTGCCATGTTCATCCCAGGTACCAGGTAGAACTGGTAAAAGGGAAGGAGAAATTTTGCTTGACATGAGATGCGGTATTAGTCAGGTCAAAAGGAACAACAAGGAAGAAAGGTGTGAAGTTCCCCGGACATGTTCGGAAAGAGGACATGCATCCACTCAGATGTACAAGTAAATCAGCTATGAGCCAAGTTTATCATAGCTCGACTAAAGTTAACTGAGTATGTAATAAAAAAAATAGTGTACCCAGGAATATTTTTTGAGAACTTACAGGGTGATTAGTCTTGCAGCGAATTCCCGGACATGAGGATGAAACTAATCCAGCGGTCAGAAACCAGTGGCCTGTGTAAGCAATGCAGCAAATGAACCAGAGGAACTTGGGCAGGGTATAAGAGATTGCGTGCATGGGCTGGGTCGCAGAGAGACCAATTTGTTTGCTCTGCGCCAACTATGAGCAAAGGTGATAAAAATTAAGTTCATTGCTTCTACCGTCTGACTGGATCTGTAAGGACATCTTGTTTCTGCAAGAGAACTAGCGTCCAACACTCGACAAAAAAAGAGGAAAGGGGGAATGGAGTTGCAGCCACACTCCAGAATACTACCGAAACCTTACATGGACCGTAGCAAATGGACGTACATACAGGCAAAGGACACGAGCTCCCATTGTTGTTCTCTCCCCTTCTTATTGATTTCTTCACATTGTTTTGTCAATTCTGGCAGGTGTTAAACCAGTTGCTCGTTATTAATTATTATCCAAAATAGAGTTGCAACCTGATTTGAACTGAGAACTAGTACTTGGAAAAAATATTAGCAATTGGCAGGTGTTCAGGATGGTTGGCATGCTGATGCGTGCAATTAGTTTGGCAAAAAGAAAAGAGCTATTATCAGATATGATCAACGCCGCAGCCTAGAACAACATGAATCTGCTGCTTTATGTACAATAACTTGCAAACATGTATGTGAAATCAGTCCTTAACAATCCAAAAGTGGCCTAACGTTAAACTGAAACAACGAGATGAATCAGTAAACATGATTTCATTTTATAGCACCCAACCAAAATGGTGTACGCAAATGACCGCACATGGAGAGACCACATCACCAGAAACATCCTCGTGCCCACGACGCCGCACCGCTAATCTCCTCCGCGGCGCCTGCCCCCTCCCGCGCGGAAACCGCCTCAGGACTCCTCCCTGCTCACGTCCTTTTCGCCCGGGTGCGGGCCTTCGCGTCGTGGTACTGGTACTCCGGGTTGGCCGCCGGCGTCTCCACCCCCGCGCCGGCGGTATCGAGAGGGCGACTGGCGAGTGCGGTTGCCAGAGGCGGGAGGGCGTCCCAGGTGGAAGGATACCTTGGATTGGAGGGGAGGAGGCGAGGCGGATGTGATGAGAATTGAGAAGACGGCCGCGGCGGCGGAGGCGGCGGCGGCCATTCTGGTGGGTGCCCGCCAGTGAGCAGCGACGGATCGGAAGCATGAGATGGTGGGCTGGGCTAGCATGAGAAAATAGGGAAGACGAGGACCGGCCCAGTAAGTTTCAAATTTGCAGCCCGGATGCTTCGCTACATGTATATCTATATAATGCAACCCACTAAGTATCATAATTATATTTCTCTCAATCTTCATGCTGCCACATCATCGATCCACTAAATGTCATGCTCAACCCACTAAGTGTCATGCTGCCACGTCATCAACCCACTAAGTGTCATAATTTCTATTTCTCTCAATCATGTTTTCCATATATTTCTACTATACTGCAGTTCATCAAAAATATAAATAAAGAAGAAGTCCAACAGCCTAACTTTTTATTTATCAGTTAAATATTACTCTATGTAACATATAGGTGTTAAAATTCCCTCCCTTTATTTCCTTTTATTATTACCTCATCAACATTATTTTCAAATATTAGTTTATCTAATATTAATAAATAAATAAATAAATAAATAAATAAATTCACATTTGTTTCAAAAAAAATGCAAAACAATTTGTCTCATATGGTCTTTCTGTCTTCTAATATTGAAGCATCTCACTAGGAAACATTAATTTATATTTATCTCAAATCTTATTGAGCCACCAACAATGGAAGAAGCACTCATTCATCCACCTTCTGACTTTGTCTCTTCATTTCTCTCGTATTTATAACTTGATCATCCAAACTGCAGTTCCTTAGGTCTCTCTTTCTACCAATGCCACCACCACCCTTTCCATTTCTCACGATCTGTTCAGCCCCAACGCTCTATATATT
This sequence comes from Panicum virgatum, assembly GCF_016808335.1. Classification (NCBI taxonomy): domain Eukaryota; kingdom Viridiplantae; phylum Streptophyta; class Magnoliopsida; order Poales; family Poaceae; genus Panicum; species Panicum virgatum. The sequence continues at coordinate 2,664,535 of NC_053141.1, read as the reverse complement.
TTGCCCGGTCGAAGCCATCGCAACATTACACTCTCTACTCCATTATTCCAAGTTTAACATTTTTATCCAGAAGTCCCGCAGCAACGCGTGGGGTATTCAACTAGTTCTCATCAAGCATAGCGCATACTCCCTACGTTAAAAAAAATACAAATTGCTTCCCAGAAGTTAAACAATTTTAAATTTATTCAAATTTATATAAAAATTATAAATATTTATGTCTTCAAATAGATTTAGGATGAGAATACATGATTAAATAATAATATCTATTTTGTAACATAAATATTAATAATATTTCGGATAAATTTGATTAAAGTTCAAATTGTTTAACTCCTCCGAAAGCAAGATTTGTATTCTTTTACGGCGAATTGAGCAGTACAAGTGCGTTCTCTTGGACATAACAAAACAACAAAATATAAGAAGAAAAACATGTTACACATGGCGAATTTCGAATGGCGACAGCAACAGCCAATCGTGGCATCTCTATCGCTTGAGTGAGAGGAGGGTCTTGAAGATGCCGATGAGCACGCCGGTGACGGAGAGGAAGGCCGCGATGAACCTGTAGTTGTTGTAGACGAACTTGTGTGCGGCAATCCTCAGCGACCGGTGGCGCTTGTACGAGTCGATCCCCTCCAGGGCGGCGAAGTAGCGGCCGCCGAAGCGGAGGTGCTGGCCGAGGCCCTTGAAGAAGCCCAGCGCCTGCTTGTTGCTCAGGGCGCCGTGCAGCACGCGCCGCCGCCGGAGCTCGTGCACGTCCTCCTTCCGGTCCACGAGCATCGCCAGCACCGACAGGTACGAGCTCACCACGAAGCCGTCGGAGTCCCTGCTCGCGCCGGCGGTGCTCGCCTCCAGCGCCGCCATGTTCACGAGCCAGCACGCGGTCACCTCGCTCAGGAACACCGGCGACAGCAGCAGCTCGCCGGCCAGGCCGCACCGCCGGACGCGCGCGTCCCCGAACCACTGCTCCGTGCTCGGCGTCGGCACGACGCCGATCTCCGCGAGCTCCACCGCGCTGCTGGACAGCGACAGCGGGAACGCCTTGTACTTCACCATGTCCTCCGGCATGCTCCCCACCTGGGTGAACCGGAGGAGACCAAGGAGATGCGCCGGCTTGTACTGCTGCTCGCCGCCGCGGCTTCTATCGGCGGGCTTCGTCGCCCGGCCGCCGGTGCATGTGCATCCCCATGGCCATGGCAGCCGCCGCCGGCCGTTCTCGGACTTCGCCATCGCCTTGCCGGGGAGGAACTTGGCTCCCATGTCGTGGACGAAGCGGTGCACGTCGACGGAGATGAACTCCGCGAGGACCTCGAGCACCAGCCAGGGGATCTGGTTCTCGAGCAGGAAGATGTCCTTCTGGATGCTGGGCCCCGTAGACAGCGTCATCCGGTTACGCAGCACCGGCGCGGCGTCCTCGCCGTCGACCATGTACTGCAGCAGGAAGCAGCCGTCGAGGAACATCATGGCGGTGAAGTCGGCCTCGCCGACGCCCTCCACCGAGGGGTCGGCGGCGGCGTAGCAGCCGCGGGCGGCGCCCGCCACGGAGCGCACCCTCTCGTACACCTTCGCCGTCGAGTGCCCGGAGCTCCGGCAGAGGTGGTACGCCGCCGCGAGCTTGACCTCCTCCATGTCCTGCAGGCGCGCCGCGCCGTGGTGGTACGGGCCGATGGCCACCACGCTCGGCGCGATGTAGCGGCCGCCGTCGCCGTCGCCGCCGTCGATCCCCCGCAAGCCGCGGGGGAACCGGTGGATCTTGGTATCCACATAGGCGAACTCGGCCTCGAGCTTCCGCGTCGTCCTGGCCATCCTCTCGTCGATGGCCAGTATTTCTTGCAACGCCGGCACGGCATCGTCGTCGTCGTCGTTGACGCGCACTGCTCGCCCCGGGGCGACGTCGTCGTCGATGAGAATTATTGTTCTTGTGTCGGCGTCCATGGCGGCGGCGCTAACACAAGCACTCCAAAGGTCGAATGGCGGCAGTCACACCTGCGATGATCTGATCTTGTCATGATGCAGACATCACCTTATTATATGGTTCGATCTCTAGCCTGATTCCTTTGCTGCAAGCTAGGGTCCGACAGCTGTCAGCTGTCGGATACTCGGAGTGAAGGCTGAAGCAAAGCATGAAGCATGCATGGTTGTTCTTTATCCCTGGATCCCTTGCCAAGATAGTTGCCTACTTGCACGGCACCAGCTGACATCTATCGGATGCTCCACTACATGTCTTTTTCTAACACCGTACCTCGACAAGCATCTGGGAACAAAGCAGCGACAAGACGGCGAGGAGGAGAAGCATGCCATCCGAAGGACAAATAATGGTTTTTCAGTGCCAAAGTCCTCTTTTCTTGCCACTCACAACCTCAATATCATGGTCTGCCATCACGTCGCAATGTGCACAGTGCACTTACACATCAATAAAATACGTATATATCTTCAGTTAGTCATAAACTTACATGTACATTCTTTTTTCTAAAAAAACTTCCATGTACATCAACCGACATTCTGATTGTTCAGTATCGCCATGGAACAGAGGGAGGTGCATGACAACGCTTCCTAAAGAAACTACTATTTCGAATACAAAAGGGAGGGGGAGGGAGGAGACGGAGAGGGCACGGCATGCTGTCTACTTTTATCAAGCATCGTTTCTGGCCCACAACATGATAGTGTATGCTAATGCAGGCGCTTTGGTACGGTGCCTCCATGATGAAACACGTCGATCTTCTTTCCTCGAGCATGGGTAAAGTTCGCTAGCTTGATTTGCCGCGACCTCAAGTTATCTTTGTTTTTCCCAGATAACTAACTAACAAACGTGCTTTAATTATTTGGATGTAAAAGGCTCGGGCTAACACCTAACAGCAAGCGGTAGTTTTTTCCCCCATCGAGTAACTAATAAACGTGCTTTAAAACGGAAGCATACATATTCTTTACCTGAACATATATAGCGAGAGACCTGCTGATCGATCTTTTATTCAGATTCCTTGCCTTAACCTTTGCTGATGGTTTTTGCTTATTGCTTCGCCTAGTTTTGTTTAGCCTCCGTGTCGCCATGTCCCACAGTCCCACTGGCCGCTGCTCTGTTCAAGGCGCGGCGACCCCTCGCCGGAGAAGAAGGCAGAGAAATAAAGCTAATATTAGTGTTTCTTGTTGTCGAGCAGCGTACGGCCGTACGTCTTGAAGATTCCGACGAGCACGCCGACGATGGAGAAGAGTGTGGCGATGGTCATGGCCTTGAAGCTGCTGTAGAGGATCACTCACAAAGACACGTTGGGCCCCATTCAGGACGGTGGAGCTGCTATCACTATAAGGGGAAAATACATTGCTCAAGGGAAAATTGTTGGTGCCAATGATCGCAAGCTGTACCTGTTTATCGAGGGACCCTCAGAGTCCTGTGTGAAGAAGGCAAAAGAGGAGTTGAAATGTGTCCTTGAAGATTGTGTCAAGCACGCTCCTAATGTACCCAAATCTGCTCCAACTAAGAAATACTCAGTTATTTGAGAAGGTATGCATAGTACTGGTTCATGCATGGGCACACAAGGAAAACCCCGATTGTTAGTTATGCATCATACCCAATTGATGTATTTCTGATTCCTTGAGCCTTGTCTTATATTGTGGCTGCGACATCATCAACCGTATATGTTGATAAATTTACTGACAATTCTATGGATTTATTTTTTGTTTTGCAGATTACAATGGTTTGCAGGCTACATTGGTGTCACTGGACTGCTACTCCCAATATTCAGATTGTCCCCGGCTACGCAATTCTTATTTCTAACATAGTCGTTATAAGGCAGCTGGTTACTTAGTGTCACATGTCTCTAGTGGAAACTATGTAATTACATTGAATTAGGGTGCTTTATAATTTCTATTGACGTATTTTGGTTGCCTTTGGACAGAAGTCTTAGAACACTGGTGGTTGCTGGCCTGTTAGTGACTTAACCGGAGGGAAGACACAGCTTTCTGGTGCGGTTTTGGAATTACTGGTTGGGTTGTTGCAACTTAAAAACGTATCTTACTTTCTGTTTACTTATGGATATGCTGTTACCATTTTATGAGAAGCAGTTCAAAGATTGTATGACCATGGTCTAATTAATCCAGGTGTGCGTACTGATTTGCTCTCTCAGAAGCTAATATCGAGAAGCGTTAGTTTTGTCTTTTGGTTTGATTTTGTTTACCCTTCATTGTGCTCTCTGATTTTAGTCTCCTTATTTTAAAGAGGTACCGTGATGTAGTTGTTTTAGCTTCAGATGCAGTGATTATGTTGCAAGCGGAGGATCAGCATTAAGCATAAATAATATTTGTGAGGCCGTCCTGCTGGTGTTGGCTAACGAGGCTTCGGCTACTGGGTCGTATATGGGTTCCATGTTTCGCTAATTTTTTTTTTGTTCCTTTAGATTTTTCATGTTATCTTCTAATGGGATGTTCTCCACCTCTTCCTTTCTGGAAAAACCCGGAGCTGGTAAGATTGGGTGGTATTTTGATGAAGTTAGCAGACTTGGATGGTATGTTATTTTACCTGATCTTACGATACCTGATGTTAAGATTATTGCTTGTTTGAAATGGTGTGGCTGATGAGTATTTTCTCTTACCCAGACTCAGCACAGGATGTAGCTTAGCCTAGCTTATATATGGAGTGATGTTTCCCTTGCTTATATTTCTAATAAAGAAAGCAGTGCTGATGAATACAGCAGGAACAGAAGCGCAGAAGAACATCGTTGGAGAACCTAGGAATCAGGAGGTGCCCTGGAGCAGCCCATGGCCCATGGAAAGCGTTTCTGGTCTGCAGCTGGAGCCGGTGCAAGGACTGAGCTTCTTTCTTCTTCAGATCTTCTTTTGACACATCACGTATAGCATTCTGTTTCGGCTAGAATTGTGGAGAGAAATACAGAATCAACTATTCTAGATTTTTTGTTGGGTCAAGTTACAATCTATTTGGCTGACAGAATTTACCTTCCTGGCCCTGTTTGGTTCCATTTAGTTTCCTAGCGCACGCAAGCCGAGAAAATAATCTCGTATGCATGAAATGCTAAATGAAGTCTATTTGCAAAATCTTTTCAGAGATGAGTGTAATTTTTCGCGACGAACCTAATGACAGTAATTAATCGATGATTGGATACAGTGATGTTACACTAACATCCTCTAATCACGCGGTCAAAGGTCTCGTTAGATTCTTCAGGATTCCTAGCGCGGGGGTTATAAAGTTGATTTTGTAAATTGACTTCATTTGACACTATAATTAGCGGTCAAAATATTACTATTCCTAGCGCACTACTATTCCTAGCGTGAACCAAACGGGGCCCAAAAGCCTTTGCCTCGCTGTCGCCTTCTTAGATGAATCTTCCAGCCAATTTCTCCAGATCATGCAAAGGCACCAAACGCACCTGCGGACAAATAGCCAACCCAATGACAACTCTGAACCGCCGAAACGACCTGCGAGAGAAGAGAGCCCATCCCGCTGGTCTTTGTTAGGGGATTTTTTCATTTTTATATTTAAAAAAAATTAAAATTTCAAAAATATATGGCGGTTTCGAAAAATTTCAAAACTATACCCCTGTCGCCCCCTGGCTGGGCGACAGGACCTAAATGTAAAAAAAAATTTACATTTAGGTCCTGGCAACCGGGACGCATTAAACAACGAACTTGTAAAATCGATATAAAATCGTAGAAAAATCGGAAAAATACAAACTCAACTGTTCTGGATTGTATGAAACAAGATATACGACTTTTATATAAAGTTTTTCATTTGATCAATGTATCTTGCTCTATTTTAAATACTAGTTTAATGCACTTTTATTTAAATCTCAAGATCCATCCTTTGGATGCAGGTCACCTTTGGCTATAGTGTTGCATATTGTGAGCATAGGCTTGCACAAAATTGGTAGATCCAGAAAACATTTCTAGAATAAGTTTTTAAATTAAATCTTGCAATATGTCTAGTTTAAATGGGTTATTTATCCATGCTGCTATACTGAGTTTTAGAAGCCATAACTTTTACAGTACCATTATTTTATTTTCTAAGATCTATAAAAAAAAGTTTGGTAAATTTTAGATAAGCACAACTAGACCAAATGAATTATGACTAAGGTAAATGCACTAAATCAAGAAAAATAGTTCTTGTACCTAGAAAAAATTGAAATAATTTATTTGGTCTAGTTGTGCTTATCTAAAATTTACCAAACTTTTTTTGTAGCTCTTAGGAAATAAAATAATGGTACTGTAAAAGTTGTGGCTTCTAAAACTCAGTATAGCAGCATGGATAAATAACTCATTTAAACTAGACATATTGCAAGATTTAATTTAAAAACTTATTCTAGAAATATTTTCTGGGCCTACCAATTTTGTACAAGCCTATGCTTATCATATGCAACACTCTGGCCAAAGATGACATGCATCCAAAGGATGGATCTTGAGATTTAAATAAAAGTGTATTAAACTAGTATTTAAAATAGAGCAAGATACATTGATCAAATGAAAAACTTTATATAACAAAAGTTGTAGATCTTGTTTCATAGAATCCAGAACAGTTGAGTTTGTATTTTTTTGATTTTTCTACGATTTTATATCTATTTTACAAGTTCGATGTTTAATGCGTCCCGGGCGCCAGGACCTAAATGTAATTTTTTTTTACATTTAGGTCCTGTCGCCCAACCAGAGGGCGACAGCCCCCTGTCGCCCAGGCAAGGAGCGACAGGGGTATAGTTTTGAAATTTTTCGAAACCGCCATATATTTTTGAAATTTTTTTTTAAAATACAAAAATGAAAAAAAAACCCTTAGGTGGATGTGCGGCCCGTCTTCTGCGAATCCACGGCCCACGGTCGTATGCTACACCATTACGTTGTTTGTTTGAAAAATGGTGCTGACTGTGACTGTGATGAGTGACAGAGTGTCTTCGGTGACCCTGATCCAGCAGCAATTCAGCACATGATGTCGCTACTCGCTAGCAAAGACTATGGGAGCGATAATGTTTCCTTGCTGATCTCTCCAAAGAATCTGAACTGTGCTGATGAACAGAGCAGCCAGCCATGAGACCAGAGGCAGAGATGACGTTTCAATGAAGAACCTGTGAACGAAAAAAAGTGTAAGATGGCCAAGCTGTTCGAACTTACGCGCCCTCTTCTTTATTCACCGTGACAAATTGGACAAGGGCAAGACAGAAAAAGCAGAAACTCCTACGTCTTCCAGCTGCAATTGGACTATGGCTATCCCTCGTGCTGTTGTCGCTGATCTTCAGCTCTGGTCTCTGCGCACTAGGGGCTTAGATGCTGCTGCTATTCTTTGGTGGGAGAATTACATTGGTAGTGTAAGCTGACGTGATGTAATTTATGCTCTCTTTACACCCCTCTTTCTTTGTATGCACCAACCTTTGCATCCCATATAATGTTCAGGCCGGCTTCTTGCCTGCCATAGATTTTCATACCAAAAAAAAAGAAAAAAAAACAGAAAAGGCAAGGTACAAAATGTAGGGCACTCAATCCAGACCACAAGTAAAGTGAGGGTTTGGGTTGTCGTAAGCTACTATCTCAAACTTAATTATTTTCTAACAAAATTTACTAGCCAATTAATGTTGTCTCAGAGACTAAGTCGACCCCTGAAATATCACTTATTTACAACCGAAGAGAGTGAATTGGATAGTTAAGTAGGGGAGAATTAGCACACAAAAAAAACAAGATAGAAGTTCATTTTACTACAAATAATATTTATACTATCTCCTTAATGGGATGGTACTCGAAGGTATAGAATGACTGAACGACATGCACATATACTCTCTATATTCCAAATTATAATTTGTTTTGACTTTTTTGATCTTAAGTTTGACCAGTCGTCTTATTAAAAAATCTGTACAAAATATCACTTCTTTTGTTGTGTATTGCTTTATTACTATAAGTTCTACAATAATAACATAAATTATTTTTTAAATAAGACGAGCAGTCAAATTTAAAGTCAAAAAAATCAAACGAGTTATAATTTGAATAGAGGAAGTATTTTCTAATACGATTGGGAAATGCCTTTTTCTCTCTAGAAAATCTAGCGCTTCTCAAGTGCTGAGACCGAGAGCGACCCTTGATTCGGGATAAGTTCAAAGGTTAGCGTAACGCACAACCCACCACCTTTCTAGCCCTCTTCAAGTGCCTAATCAGCCATTGTCAACACTCAACACTCGCCCCAGTGCTCACTGTCAAAAACAGCGCCATCTTTTTCTTTCTTTATTCAGATAACACCTACACACGTCTTAGCATTTATGAACCGGCCGGTTTAGCTGCTGAACTCATCATATCGCCTTCAAAGCTTTGCCCATCTCTCACACTACTAGTTCTGTGTGCCGAAACGGTTTGTTGTTTTTTTTTGTCTATATAAAAGAAAGAAGAAACTGTGTGCTCAAAAGGAAAATGTTTCTCTGTGAAGTTGAAACGGGAGAAAGTGAGAGGGGAGGTCTCTGACACGTGGGGCTCGTCAGCTTCAGGTAGTCGATCTGATCCCTGGACGATACTGACTAAACCTTGACTTAATCCGACGCGTCATTCTCATCGTCTCATCATCCAGCTCGCCTTATCCACAGCGCCACCGCCAAGTGCACACCCAGCCACCGCCCCCGGACACAGCACCGGCCGCCGAACCCCTTGCCACACGAGATCCCAACCCACTAGCCAAAATCCTAACTCCCACGGCCGGGTCCAAACACACGCGACCCCAGGCAGCAGCAGAGGGCCCGAGCAACCTTCCCGGGTCACCGACTCGTGGGCCCGGGATGGAATCCCCACGTGTCAGTGAGACGTTGGTGGGTTCGTGGGCCGTGTTGACCCGAGCTGCCACCGGCCTCGGTGAGCAGACCGTGCCAGGTGGAGAGTGGGATAGGGATCCGCGGCGGCCCAAAACCAGCGGGCCGCGGGAACCGGGCAGGCCCACACGGCGGACGCTCTATGACATGCGGGCCCGCGAGGCGTTGTCGCGCGCGTGCGACGTGTCCCCCGCCAATTCTATATATCTTCCAGTAGATTTTTTCTTACCCATCTACCAGTGTTTGAGATTCATGCAACTATCTAGAACCGTTGGATCAATACATCCAAACCCTAACCCTCACCATCTCTCACACGCGCCTCCCTCTCGCGTCCCCCGCCGCCGCAAACGCCAACCGCACGGCCCCCGCATGCTCCCGACCTCGAACCCCTACGCCGCCGTCGTGGTGCCCAGCCCCCCCCCCCCCCGCCGCCACCGCCGCCGCGACGCTAGCGCGCACCTACATCTTCCGCAACTCAGAGGCGCCAAGGCGGGAGACCCGCTTCCTGCTCCTGCTCCCGCTCGCGCACCGCGCCGCCCGCCTCGACTTCCACGTCCGGGACGCCGACTCCTTGGTCTCCGACCTCATCGGCACCACCTCCCTCCCCACCATCGCCGTCCCGCGAGCGCGCCGCTGCTGCCCGCACGCGTCGAGCTCACCGGCCGCCGCGTGCCGAGCTCGCCGGCCGCCGCGTGCCGAGCTCGCCGGCTGCCGTTGCCTACTCGCGCCGCCGCGGCGTGCCAAGTTCGCCGGCCGCCGCTTGCCCGCCCGTGCAGCCGCCGCTCCGAGCGGACCCGCGCCACCGCGCGTCGACCTCGCCGGAGAAGAAGCAAGCTGCGCGCCGGAGAAGCGCCTTCAACATTTCAAATTAGTATTTCCAACATTCCATTCTTCCAATTTTAATATTTCGTATGTACAGTTCCAATAATTTGAAATCAAATGTTGAACTTATTTATAGAATATGTTGAGTGAATTCTATTAAAATGTTGAATATAATTATACCAGTTAATTAGGTCAAATGGGCTTTAAAAATGAATGATTTATCTTTCTTACACGGAATATATAAGAACCCCCGTGTCCCCCGGGCAAAAGCAACGCCGCCGCCCCCGCCCGTATAAATTCACCCCTCGCCTCCCTTCCCTATCCTTCCCCATCTCTCTCTCTCTCTCAAAACAGAAGCCGGGGAGAGAGAAGGAAAAAAATTATCCATCATCACTCGCAGTCGCGCACACAAATCTCGCGCACGGGGTTGGGTGGGGGCTTTCGTCGCCGCGCCGGCTCGATCCGCGGCGGAAACCCTAGGTACGGAAACCCTCCTCCCCCTCGCTCGGGCCGCGCCTCCCCCATTCCGGCTCGTCGGCTGACGCGTCCCGTTCCGCTGCTGCTGCGCGCGAGCGCGGGTGCGGGCGGTTGGTCTGCTGGTGCAGGTGGCGGCGGCGGGGATATGGCGTCGCCGAAGAAGGACGGGGGGTTCCTGACCCAGGACCAGCGGGAGAAGCTGCGGATCGCGGTGCAGAACGCGGAGACGCTGTCGCTCGCCTCCCCGCGCTCGCCCACGGGGGGCTCCGCCTCCGCGCTGCTGCAGCAGTACGAGCAGCAGATGCTGGAGCAGAAGCGCGCCGCGGCGGCCGGTAGGGGCGGCGGGGGCGGGGGCGGGGGCGGGGGAGGCGGAGGCGGGCCGAGGCACGTGCGCCGCACGCATTCCGGGAAGACCATCAAGGTGAAGAAAGGTGAGGCGGGGCTGGTGACCGGCGGTGGCGCTCGATCTGTTCCTGCTATATTTAGTAGCTTGCTTCCCTGTGGTTGCTGAGGTGGCTCCAGTGCTTCCTGTGCTGGGCTGCTATTATTAATTGCTGCTGCCTTGTTTGCGTTGATCTGAGGTGTAATGCCATTTTCGTCATCGTAGTATCCTGTTTAGAGTGCTAGGAATGTAGGTTCAGCAGCTTGGTTCAGATAGCTCTCCTTGTTTATTAGGAATACTCTTTGTTGGGGGTGATCCCCTTTTGCCTATTGTTCTAACCTTCTAGTGCCCTGCTACTGCTAGTTTAGGGCCCACGAAGTTAGGGTACAAGGGTGGGCTCTTGTTGTGTTGAGACTGCATATTTTTGTTTTGGAGATGAGAGTTCCAGTAGAAATGTAGTGTTGATGAAATTTGATCTGAAGGGAACATGGATGCTTTCCTTACTGTTTTTCATCTGCCAGTTTGATTATATTCTACTAGGTGGGTTAATTATAGAAGCCCTTTATTTTCAAATTTCAATATTACGTGTATCTGCATGATTCGTACATGGACGGCGAGGTTTTCATGCATGGTGCCAATTGGTAGTTCCACGGGCGTGTTAACTGCTGGTCTCAGCTGCCAATAAGGGATTAGCTGGTGGTTGAGCTTTGCTGGTGGGGGAACGATTTAGTTGGATCGCGACAATTGTATATCTGGCTGCGAGTAATTTCTGTTAAATTTTGGTATTCTTAGTTATTTTTGTCGCCACCGTACTCTTTTGTCGTGTATGTAAGTAACAGTACAAACTTTTCTTAGATGGATATTTGGTAACATAAAGTTGATAGAGCACATTGTGCAGTTGGTTCTGATATGCTTACAGTTAATTGAACCACTGGATTTCCTGTGCGCGGGTATGATGTGAACCATATTCTGCAAGCCAGCTACTAAGCTAGGAGAGCACTTGAAGCATATCCAATATGTGCCATGTTGGTGTATGCGATTGTTATTTTAAGTACAGCTACTTGATTTGTTAATTATTTATCAGTTGCCTACCATCCTGTTTTGTAAATTGTGTCTTGCACTCCTAATTGGGGTTCACATAGCATCCTTTATGTTCAAACATGTTCATTCAGAATTTTATGTTCCTTTCTGTCGACAATCTTAGCTGTTAATATTTGGACACTGTCTAGACATGTGTACACAATCTGCAGTGCATGTTGGAAAGTGGGAATATGTGCTTCTGTTGCCCTTATTTTATAATCAATTCTTTTAGACACTGATCACAGTAATGCATGGCTTTTGTAATGGCTGCACCCTTGATGCAGCCAACTATCTGTGCATGTGGGTCTGCATTGCTGTCATGGCCTTGCTAAATCAATTGATTCCTTTTCTTGTTCGAAACCTTGGTTACAATGTGAGGTTATCTTTTGGCATTCAGTCATGGGTTCCTTCATGTGTTTTGTATTCGTCTTGGTGTATTAGGCTGTTTCCAGGTCTACCCTGAGTGCATGTGGTTAGATGTCTTATGTGAAAGCAAGATATTTATTGACATAGTTTGCTTTTATAAAATACCAGTTGTCAGGGATACGTGGAGATTCATGTTCATTGACTTTATTCTGATTTTCACAGCCCTTGCACCTTAAGAACAAGAAAGGATCCATTATGTGTTATATTATAGTATTATAGGGATGACCAAGTCCTATGCAGTCTGTGTTTCCTAACATGTTGCCTAATACCTTTACATAACACTTGATTGTCATCTGTGTTGCACAAAGATCTGAATGCAGATATGCAATACATAAGTTTTTATGTGTCTTCTTGTTCTGATGAATGATATGGAGTGTCATTTGGTTCAGTCCTTGGGAGCTTTTAAATGCATAAAATTTGTGACTAACCATCTATTTTTTTAAAATGCAACACATAGTTGGGCCCTATGTGATTACATTAGCTCTAGTAAATACCATTGAGTTGCACCTAAGAATACCACCATGTTTCTATCTCTTCGAAAGAAAAAAGTGCTGAAATATCTCTATTTTCCACTGTATCAAAATATCTTACTTGCTGAGCATTATATTGCAGATGGTGCTGGTGGCAAAGGGACTTGGGGCAAACTTATTGATACTGATGCAGATGCCTGCCTTGACCGAAATGATCCAAACTATGACAGTGGTGAGGTAATAACTATTGGTCTTCACCCATTTACTCCTGCCATTTGTTCTTTCACTCAGGTACAAATAATTGGATGTAGCACATGTTCGATCTCCAAAAAAAAAATGGAGATTGGCTTGTATTTAGCTGTCTAGGTGATTAATATCCATAAATACATTGTACATTCATGTTGATCTTTTTATTATTATTATTATTTTGCTACTCAGGAGTCATATGAGTTAGTTGAAGCCCCTGTTTCAACCCCACTAGAAGACTACAAGAAATCTGTTGTCCCAATTATTGAGGAATATTTCAGCAATGGTGATGTCAAATTGGCTGCTTCTGATCTCAAAGAGTTGGGTTATGATGATTTCCACCGTTACTTCGTCAAGAAGCTTGTTTCCATGGCAATGGACAGGCATGACAAGGAGAAAGAGATGGCGTCAGTGCTGTTATCATCTCTTTATGGCAATGTGATCAGTTCTGCTCAAATCAGACTGGGCTTTGTGCTGTTATTAGAGGCTGTTGATGATCTGGCTGTTGACATACCCGCTGTGGTTGATGTGCTTGCTCTTTTCATTGCACGTGCAGTTGTTGATGACATTTTGCCACCTGCTTTCCTCAGCAAGGCAAAAGCGAGTCTCTCTGAGTCCTCAAAGGGTTTTCAGGTTGTACAAATTGCAGAGAAGAGCTATCTTTCAGCACCCCACCATGCAGAGTTAATTGAGCGACGATGGGGTGGTTCAACACACATCACAGTAGAAGAGGTGAAGAAGAGGATTGCTGATCTTCTAAAGGAATACATCAAAAATGGTGATACAGCTGAGGCATGTAGGTGCATTAGAGAGTTGGCAGTGCCATTTTTTCATCATGAGGTGGTGAAGCGAGCTCTTACTCTTGGAATGGAGAGCCCAGCTGCTGAAGCTCTTATTGTCAAGCTTCTGAAGGAAGCATCTGAAGAATGTTTGATAAGCTCTAGTCAGATGATGAAAGGATTCTCTCGTGTCTCTGAGAGTCTTGATGATCTCATTCTTGACATACCATCTGCAAAATCTGAATTTCAGCTGTTGGTATCAAAAGCAATTTCTGAGGGATGGCTAGATTCTTCATATGTGCATTCAGGTGCGAATGGAAGTGTTGAAGATGATGAGCATGAGAAGCTGGCAAGGTACAAGAGGGAGGCTGTATCTATAATACATGAGTACTTCCTTTCTGATGATACAACAGAGGTTATCCGTAGCCTCAAAGAGCTTGGTTATCCAGAATATAACCCAATCTTTGTCAAGAAGCTCATAACTATTGCTTTGGACCGCAAGAACAGAGAGAAAGAGATGGCATCGGTTCTTCTATCCTCATTAAGCATGGAGCTGTTCTCTACTGAAGACATCGCCCAGGGATTCATAATGCTTCTTGAATCTGCAGAGGACACGGCACTGGATATATTGGATGCCTCAGACGAGTTGGGACTGTTCCTAGCCAGAGCTGTGATTGATGATGTTCTCGCACCTCTAAACTTAGATGAGATTAGCAGCAAGCTTCCACCAGACTGCAGCGGGGCTGAAACGTTGAACATGGCACGCTCACTGGCGTCAGCCCGCCATGCTGGTGAGAGGCTCCTCAGATGCTGGGGTGGTGGAACTGGATGGGCCGTGGAGGATGCCAAGGACAAGATAACAAAGCTCTTGGAGGAATACGAGAGTGGAGGCGATGTAGGGGAAGCGTGCAACTGCATCCGTGAGCTGGGCATGTCTTTCTTCAACCATGAAGTTGTCAAGAAGGCTCTCGTGATGGCGATGGAGAAGAAGAATGAGAGGACCCTGACCCTGCTGCAGGAGTGCTTCAGTGAAGGGATCATAACCATCAACCAGATGACCAAGGGGTTCTCAAGGGTTAGGGATGGGCTTGACGACCTGGCTCTCGACATTCCTGATGCCAAGGAGAAGTTCCTCTCCTACATGGAGCACGCAAAGAAGAGTGGATGGCTCTTGCCCTCGTTCGGTGTTGTGTCTGCGGCTTGAACTGCTGAGCAGAGAAGTATCAAGCTGAAGCAGAAGGCAGGCGCAGGCTGTATCGTGGCACAGCCGACCCAGTTTCCCTGTGTTTCTTTCTGTCATGTGTCGTTGCGCTTTTGCGTAGGGAGCGGAGCGAGCCCCTCCTGGTTGCGGTGGTGGTGGCTTGTGTGTCTAGATGTCGCACCTGACATGCTCATGCTGTTCTTGTTTCACTCCATTTTCTCTCTCCATAGAACCTTTCTTTTTTACATGAAGTAAAAACAGAGAAGAGAAAAGACCGTGTTGTATGAGTTTTACCTGGCTCAGCCTGCATCAGTGCTGCTTCTATCTTTCACTGTGATTGTGCCTCAAGTTATTTGCGGCGGAGACGAGGTCACCCGTGGGACAAGGCCTACCAAATTTGCAGTGGCGGTAATTGTTGTCTGGTGGAAATTTTGTGGCGTGATAATTGCCTCAACGGTGATGTTGTGATGTGCTGCTCCTCTTAAGCTTGGCTGACTGGCATGGAGTGAGATTGAGAGTCCACAATGAGCTCGTGAGCTTTGGTTTTAGTGGAATTCATTGTTATATGCTCCGGAAGCTCAGAATTTTGTAGGATTTTTTCAAAATTTCGAAGAATTCATACGAGGTCCGTATTGATTCGTGCAAAATTCCTATTTTCCATGTTTTCAGATCAGGTCACATGTGAAGGATTCAGCGAAGGTCATTGTTCTCATTGCATCAGCTGCTCCCTTTGTTAGGATCATGACTTGCGAAGGACTCATCAGAAAAAGAAGAAAAGAAATACAAAGTCACAAAAGTGTGCATCCAACGGACAACTGTAAATATTAGTAACGACGCTACCAGGAAAGTTTAAATATCCGACTATAAATATTGTTATGTTAGCGAAGCACATGTACTGTGTCTGACCAATGTCTCATCACAGGCAAGCTACAGTTAAACAGATGAACATATCCATCTGCAATTCTGCAGTTGACAGATTCACATGCTCCCATCTAACTCTGAACTGATTCGACCTCCACAGCCAAACCAGAACACATAGTAGCAGAGACTAGAGAGAATAGACAACCTTGATGTCAGGTTCAGCCAATTGGCAATCAGAATGCAGAATTACCATTACCAGCCTTGCGTTTACTGTGCCCCTCTCCAGCTTCCACTGCAGAAAGGCTGCATCCCTTACCGTCATACTACCCTTCTTCAGCTTTTGTTTTGCAGTCAGGTCTGATCTTGCAGAAACAGCAGCTGAACAGCGAGGCTCGGCGTTTCTCAGGTGTCTGGGACTTCCGACGGGGAGCGGAAGCACAGCAAGGTAGACGGTTTGAGAAGCATCCACGACGAACTCGGCCTTCGTCCACCTTTGATGTATCTCCAGCGGCTTTCAGGGGAGCATTTCCTGGGGTGGACGGTGCAGGGACGACAGATATCTTCTGGTAGCTCAAGATCCTCGACTCGGTATCCACTGTATCGCCATCTGCAGTGCCATGGAGGCACCCCAGGATGTGGGATGGTTTCTCCTTGGCTTGCCCTGCGAGTGGGGAAGGGCAGTCTCTTCGGGATGAAGCAACGGTTCTGCAGTTCGTAGTGACTGGATCCTGTGTCTCACGGTCTTCTCTGGATTGCATGACCAGGCTCACAGAAGAGTCCTTGGATCCCATTCTGTTGCTGGAGATGGGCGAAAGGTTGATTCGGATGTCAACGTTGCACCTCAGCAAATTCTGTAGAGATGTGCAAAGTGGCTTCCAGAAGGTATCTGATGTTGGTACATCCTCAGGATGGCAGAACTGTAGCTCAGCAACTGCTACACCTACAATACAGAGTTAAATAGAATGAAATCTGACTTGTACAAAAATAAAATTCAAAGTGCTGGTACAAAATGCATTTAGTAGAATTTGTGGGCAACACTATGCAAGAGCTCCGAGTAATATGCACCCCCACCCGAAGACAACAACACTAGCTTATCAACAAGTATACCTATTGCTGTATGTCCAGACAAACATGTGCTTTAGATGCAGCACTGACAAATTGTCTGGAAAAGGTGTATTACAGTGGTCCACAGCAAACAAGAACTACAGGAAGTAGGGACATGCTGAGTGACAGACAGGATCTATCTCCCTAACAAAACAGAAAACAGAGTTCCCACGCACAGAGCAAATTACCTTGGCTTGTGTATAGAGATGACAACTTCCCATCCTTACGCAGTAGATTTTGAAGTGGCAGGGGTGAGCAGTTCTCAAGAGCTTTCATCCATATCGTCTCCAGTACATCTGGATCTCCCAAATTCATGTCTAGAGAACCAACTTTGTTCTGGGAACAAAGATGAGAACTTGTATCTAAACTTTCATCTTTCAGTACAGCGGTCCCATCATCTGCACAATATAGAGCTTACTTTTCAGTAAACACACATGCTGAGAAAGTGACATAGTTCCACTTCACAGTGCTACTAATAAGCACTTCAAAACTCAGATATTTCGACAATCATAGTTCCACTTCACAGTGCTACTAAGTACTTAAAAACTCAGATATTTCGACAATCATAGTTCCGCTTCACAGTGCTACGAAGTGCTTGAAAACTCGTATATATCGAAAACAGCATATTCCAGGAGAGAATAAAATTAAGGAGTCTGAGGATATTGGTTACCTGTCTGACTCTCGGTAAACATGCTTGAAACTGCAGTATCATCTAGACAGTACGGTTCCCTCATATTAAACTGTAACAATGCAGCAGTAAGCCATGTAGACTGGTTTTTTGTGGTCTTTAATTGCTTTTCAGTTTCAGAGAGTATTTCCAGTGCATTCCTAAGTTTGTGTACATCCACGTCAGCAGCTGCAAAGTTTGTTACAAAGTTAGATAGAGATGGAAATAGACTGTGAGTGTAAATATTGAATAGTTTAAGTGGTCAGCTCAACTGTAAGAAAACATAATATAATCTTCAGCATGAATATTCAGTAGAAATGTTCATTTCTTGCACTTTCAACAAAACTTATCAACAATAGCACAACAGTTTTTGAGGCCATTTAATATGTAGCTGCATAATTTTGAAGCTCATGAGGGAAGAGAGCATACATGTATGCCTGCCAGTAACTCTTCTGACTTCTGAAGAATCTGCCGGGTGCTTTGCAGCTAAAATATCCATGATAAGATTTGCAAGCTGGGCTAATAGTTGCAGGGGGTCAACCTTTGAGCTCAGAAGCTCCCTAGCCCTCCTCACAATAGTAGCAGCATCCGATGACATAGCCAGATTGAGAAGGTCAAGCAATTCCTCATCTGAAACATCACCTATCTGGGGGATAAAGGGAAGGAAAACACAGCAATTTTAGGTGCCGACAAATTGAAAGTTTTCAAAGAAAAAAGGGAAAATTTGTTGATGGCGGTATCTTCTTTTTAAGGAAAGAAACATAGAGTAGTCAACTTACCAGCTCATGTGTCACTGATTTGCTGATTCTCTTTCCGAGTAGAGTTAGCTGGTCAAGCATCTGAATTGCATCTCGAATGGAACCATTGGCCTTGCGAGCAAGAAGCTCCAATGCCTCCGCTTCAAACTCCATGCCTTCTTTTGTGCAAATCTTGATTAACCGGCAGGCAATCTCTGCGTCATCTATCTTGCAAAATCTGTAGCTCTGGCACCATCCGATTCCATTGCTTGGTAGTTTATCAATGTCAGATGTTATCATGACAAAGATTGTGCTGGCAGGAATCTCTTCTAGGCTATTGTAGATGGAGTACCACCCCTCCTTGTCCATGTGTTGGCAATCGTCTACTATAAGAACCTTGAAGTGTGAAGAAGCAGGAACTTCACAGGCATTCCTGAGCAATACCGCAACTCTAGATTTGCAATCAAGTTTGGAAGCATCAACTTCTACCACACTGCTACTGCTTCCTGAGAATATGGCCATGCACTCCTCGCAGCGCCCACATGGCTGGTTCCCCCCTGGAGAACGGCAATTCACCGCTGCTGCAAATATCCTAGCTGCGGACGTCTTCCCTATGCCGTGCGGACCATGGAAGAGATAGATAGGAGCAAGCTTTCCTTTTAAAACCGCACTGGAAAGCGACTGAGCAATAACATCATGCCCAACAAGCTCGGAGAAAGATTTGGGCCGGTACTTCCGGAGCAAACTTCTCGAGCTCTCCTGGAATGTACTGGCCTCCCTCCGGCCTAGCTCCTCCCCTTGAATCTCCAGAGCAAAAGCCCTGTCCTTTGCAGCCCTCGACATCCCAGAGATCGAAGAGCAACAGCTCTGGTTGTGGAGCGCAGCCTTCGCCATCGCATTGGCCTTGATGATATTGATGGGCGAGTGGGCGAGGCGGCCCGACCTCAAGCTGTCACCAAACTCCTCCCTCCGCCTCTGGAGATGATCGTACGCATTGTAGCTGAAGCTGTGCCTACCGTAGTTGTTCCCCTCCGGCTCGTCTTCCTCGAGGGAGCAGCCCTCCCAGATGGTCTTCTTGGCCGAGAACTTGGCCAGCGAGTTGGTGTCCGGGTCCCTCAGGGATCTGGACCGCATGATGGCCACCAGGGCCCTCGAAATGGGGATGTCCACCGAATGCCGCCTGCCCTCAATCATCTTGCTGGAAGTCTTCCACGAACTAGACTCTCGCTAGCTCCACTGGTGTTCCGTCTGAGATTCCGAGTCCAAGACTGATGAATCCTGCAAATGCATAATCAGCAAGTCAAGGACCAACGAATCTTGACAAAGGTAGTAGTAGCATGGAAAAGCAAGAAACAATATGCCCTCTCTCCTTCCCGGCCGGTGTTGGGCGTTCCAATCTCCTAGGCAGGAAATGCAGACTGGAAAAAAATCTAAAGAAAAATAATTTCCTTTACGATCTTCCCCAACCAGCATTGCCATGCGAACGGCCTCGCGAGGAAACCGAGCGGAAAAACCAGACGAGAAACCCGCGCTTGATTTCCGAGCAATCCCGGAAAATCCACACTAGAAAACCCCCGGAAAGAGCAAAACCCAAACAGAAACGCAAAATGCATCCACGAGCCGGGAAGCACAAGAGGAGAAACCTTGGCGACGGAAATGAAAAGCGGGGGAATTTCGCTCCGCATTGAACAAGCCACGGCGAATAAACCTCGAGAAGGGAGGAGGAAAATTATAAAACGAAATCCAGCAACACGAACAGGACCAAGCACAAGCACAAGCACACGGACCCAAGAAGCAAGAATCCAGCCGAGGGAAAAACAAAACAAAAACAAAAACCCAAGCAACGGCAGCAGAAGAAATAGAGAGGGGGGGGGGGGATGGGGATTAGCGGAGCGGAATCCTACCGCCCCCAACGACGGACGGCGAGACGGGCGGGCAGAAACCCCGCACCCTTTCCCCGTGCGGCGGAGCGCCTACTCCCCACCGCCGCGCTCGACTCGACTCGATCCCCCTGTCGCCGCCACTGCATTAATAGCGCGAGACACTGGCGAGGAGGGCGGGGCAGGGCAGGGGAGGGGAGGGGACGAGGCGAGCAACAGGAGCAAGGAGATGGGGAGTGGCAGGGCCCCGTAAATACCTCCAAGTGCCAGGGGCAGGCCGGGGACGCGCAGGTGGGAAACGGTGGCGTGCGGGGGCGCGACGTGGCGGGAGGCTTCGTGCGCCGTGCCGCCCGGCGTGGCACGTACGCGTAAATACGGGCGGTTCATAGGGGTAGTTTGGTCTTTTGGTGGGATTCTGTACAGTTCCGTTGCGGCGGGAGGAAATGGTTGCAACGGGCGGGGGCAGTTGGGGTGGGGCGGGTGAGTGGATGACAGGTGGGCCATCGGGGAGGTGGAGGTGGGCGGCGCCGGTAGGGTGATGGAACTCGTGACCCTGGTCACTATTCTCTCTCTACCCAGCTGTTTCGCTTGTGTCATCCTTGCTAGCGTAGCGGTTGGATTTTAGCCGGACCCTCTTTTTTGAAGTAAAGTTCAGACTTCAGAGGAAAATGTTGAGTTCTTTGAAAGGACTGAAAATGGGGGCATTTCAAGTGATGCCTTAGGTTTCCTTTTCTCGTTTGTTTTTCATTTTCGTGATACGTTCTATACTCTATGGATTGACAAATCTAGGTGGGACATGTATGATGCTTTTTGTTGGAGCGTTTGTTCGTTTATACTCTTTGAACAAATCTCGTAAAGTTCACGCGTACGAAAATAGGATGTTATTTGCTCACAGGTGCTCCATTCAAACTTGTTACTGTTGAAATATGATCTTATTGTGCACATGTACTCCGATTCAAACATGATACTTCTTTTTGTTCGGCTGGTGAAAAGTCGACTGATTTAATAGTATTTTGTGAGAGAGAATAAGCCGAAAGCAGACAAGCCAAACAGAGAGACTGTTGGAAGAGATAGGACTTGTTGTGTTTAATTGGTGGGAAAGATACGATAACAATAGTGAATATTTCAACGAGAAGTCGACAACATATAAGATTAAACATATACCTTTCTATAAGAAAACTCTTTCATTTGTAAGATAGAAATGAATAGAAATATCAATCAAGAAATAAGTTTCCCCACATGAAAAATAAAGAAATAATTCTTCAACTTTTGTATATACTTTGGTCTCCCTCTCTGTATATATCCTTCCTTAGCGATTTCTACTTTTGTCCCTGCCTTATTATGTTAACACGATGGCCCATACAAAGAACTAATTTTTTTTTTTGCGTGTCACTCTCTGAATCCTGATTAAGAAATCACTAGCAATGTTATCCTATGTTCTTCCCTTTCCCGTCTCAGCCTATCATCTCCTGCCCCTGTCGCAAGAATCAATGCGGTGGTTTAGGTTAACACTAGTCACTAGCACAATATCATTGCTTGAAGCAAGTGTGCCCTTCGCTTTTGTGACAATTGCTTTTCCTCTGATTTTGTGTTCTTGTGCAGGTGCAGAGATGGCCAGATGGATGGATGGATGGATGTTTGGGACCTTCTCTTCCTCCCTTTTCCAATTGCTTGTTTAATCCCCCCTCCCTTCTTTTAACGAGGATCCGGTCGAAGCCGACAGGGGCTAGCCGGCGGGGACCAGACCAACGCTAGTTGGCGTCCGGCGACTTGTTTAATTAGCGCCCCGCTAATCACACACAATTAGCGAAGCCTAA
Source organism: Panicum virgatum (assembly GCF_016808335.1). Classification (NCBI taxonomy): domain Eukaryota; kingdom Viridiplantae; phylum Streptophyta; class Magnoliopsida; order Poales; family Poaceae; genus Panicum; species Panicum virgatum. Next base: position 2,642,818 of record NC_053141.1, on the reverse strand, counting down.
TCCTAATCTAGGTAGGGTGATTGCATCTTTTGCATTGCAGGCATGGCCAGCGGGTCAACTAGGCTCGCTGGAGACTGCTGCTGAAACCGATGCCGCCGCTTTATTCGCAGCCCATGCTGCCCCTTCGTTTGCTCTGCATCTGTGACAGAGAAGCAAAGAAAATCATCGCATCATCATGCATGTTCCAATCCAATCAAATCCCCGCCGTCCGAAATTGGCGCCGCGCTGCGGTTTTGATTGTTATGATGATCATCATTGCTAGGTTCGGATTGGCCCTGATGATCATGATTGAGGCCGGGGATTTGCCAAGATTACTCGGCAAATTACATGCATTTTTTTTTATTTTTGGTGACCGTCAGGAAATCATGTGTCATCTTGTGATGATCAACCGGACCGGGGGTCTGCCCTACCTGCTAGTAGTATGGTCTGCAGAGTGATAGACTGATAGGGATCCGGCCTTGGGGCGTTCGATTTGACTCTTCGTTAACTTGCGTTGGAGGCTTGGAGCTAGTACGAGCTAGGGACAGACAGGGAGAGCCTAGCCCATCACACTATACTTGTCCCAATGGTTCACCTTCTACCTTCTTCTTCACAAGTCCTGTCCATCCAATCCGGTCTAACCAAAAAAAAAAATCTCAAGTCCCAACTGTTTCTATGGATAGGGCATACTGATCTCTTTTACAGAATTTCCAGATTGATTTGCTACTTAATACAAGTTCCGTTGGTCCATCTGTACTTTGAAACGATATATGCTTGCCCCATTTTTGTCCTTGTGCCGTTTGCATGAGCAGGGAGTACAGTACTAGAGGTACTAAAATTCTGGTAGACGCCTCATGCACTGAAGTGGGATCCTATGGCTTCATTTTTTTTTAGAAACACCCTATGGCTTCAACTTCAGGATGTTTACGCTACTAGCAGCAAACAGGGAGAACTAATCAGCCTGTCAGAAGAATGGGTAGCTAAGAGGTGGCTGTCAGACTATGCTAATGATTTGAGCTCGTGAAAGCATTGAACGAAGCTGCCAAACTGTAGACAGAGAGTCCAATGTTCTGCGCTGTAGTAATCCAGGGAATATCAGAATCCAAAGAAGAGCAATTGTTCGAGTGTCGCCTTGTCCTGTTCCCTCTTCTGTTCTTTGGTTTCTCTTGCTGCAAAAACGTGCACGTGGATTAGCTGTGCGCAAGAAAGGCCGAAGGCCCTGCATGCAGATCGCAGTGCCTCCCTGGAGGCTGCAAGGCAAGCAGACAGGAATCTGGGCCGTGCATTTCAGATTCTCATCTATCTTTTCAAAAAACATTATCCTCTACAATCCCATAGCACACAAGCCACACATATTTCACCATCTGATGGTAGTCCAGGAAGGCAGGTAAAAAGCACATCGGAGTCTGATCATCGTTACTGAATGCATCCTGAAGGACCTGGAATCTGAATGGTGATCAGATACACAAAAAACCAGTGAATAAAGCATTCTGAATTTTCTGATGGCGTCTTGCTCCTGCTGCCGTGGTTACTGAATGCTGCTAGCTGCTGCATGGCCATGTTCATGACCTCATGCTCTTTGGGCAGCTAGCTTTACCGTGCAATTACTGGAGTGAGCTAGGGCCAGCCGACGAACAGTATTACAGCGGCAGTACACACACTACAGATGCTTAGCTGGGAAAGGAAGGTACAGCTACAGTGCCCCATTGCAGGGACAGCCGGGCAGGATCTCCATGGATCAGGACAAGCTGCAAGGACCGAGATGTCTTCATGGCGGCAAGGCCCGTCGGGTAAGGTGTAAGCGGAGTTAACGCCCACTTCAATGGAGGCGGCGGGTGGTATTGCCTCTGCCTGCGTCGTGCTTATGCCGATCGTCAAGGATATGAACATATGATCTTGGGTGCAGAAACTGAATGCAAACAGGAAAGTCGTCTGGAATTCAAGAACCAACCGAAAAGTCTTCTGTGCTCTTTCCAGAAACAGGGGAATACAAGTACAGATCCCCATTTCAGAGTATGGTCGCTTAACTTCCGATCAAGAAAAAAGAAGGGGATACGATCTTGTTTAGAGAGATCGCTGGAGAAGGGGATGCTGTGAACAGTAGGCTGCCATGGCCTCTTAAAATGTTTTTTTTTGTTAAAAATGATGAATATTTTTTTTAGAGCGATTAAAAAATCAGGAACAGGTTTTCTCTTCAAAGAGAATTATCTAAAATTTCTCAAATCTTGAAAGGCTCACGAATTGGACCCCAAATACCAAAATCTCTCCTCTTCAAAAAAAAAAAAACTGGAAGCGCCTGGAAACGGGATTGGGAATGAACAGGTCACAGGTGAGGTAGTATTTCAGTAACACGGTCCTTCGATGGGCTGCAACTGCAAGCTTAAGTAAATTTTGGCCTTTGGACCTACATGATCAGAGGCTTACTTGGGCCTCCGGGACGCTTGTAACCAAGGCTGTACATGGAAAATGCTTGTTTATAACCCATTCTTCCGTTCCACTACTCCCCATTGGAGTTAAAAGTCTAAACGGCACCCATGATCTAGTGTGTTCTCTTCTTTGAGCAGTTAAATTCACGATACAAATAATATTTTTCTTCAATCGCAATCTTTGTTTTTTTACATAAATTAAATTCTAAATCCTTTTTGGCTGCTCATTTATCCAAAGTATTTTTTTTTTGTAAAAATCACATTTTATTCTTAAAAATATGTCAAGCATGACATCAAACCCAACATAGAAGCGAAGACCAGAAAAAGAAAATCAAGAACTATCCAAACTTAATCTGAAAAAAAAAACTCTAGAAAGTCATTTTCTTGACCAACTTTGCTTTGTCATCTTCCGAACGGCCCACAAGTCGTCCACATCTCCACTCTCCCACCCATAAACGAGGCCCAAACCAAACCCCTCCTGACCCCACCTGTCATCCACACTGCTCCAACCCTAGTACCGGCATTCCCATCCCTCCCCTCCCCGGCCCCACCCGTCATCCACCTTCCATATAAATACCCGTCCGTGCCCTCAGGCCCAAGCCCACCACGCGCCCCAACCTCCAAAAAAAAAGAGAGGAAAAGGAAACGCCCCCCAAATCGGAATCCGCACGCACCCATGGCCGCCGCCGCCCTCCTCCGCCGCTCGCCGGCGGCGCGCGCGCTCCTCTCGCCGGCCCTCTCGTCCCGCCTCGTCGCGTCCAAGCCCCACTCCTCGTCCCCCGCGCCCCCGCCCCCGCCGAAGGCGTCCTCCGAGATGAAGACCTTCTCGATCTACCGGTGGGACCCGGAGTCGCCGTCGACGAAGCCGCACCTCAAGGACTACCAGGTGGACCTCTCCGACTGCGGGCCGATGGTGCTCGACGCGCTGCTCAAGATCAAGAACGAGCAGGACCCGTCGCTCACCTTCCGCCGCAGCTGCCGCGAGGGCATCTGCGGGAGCTGCGCCATGAACATCGACGGCGACAACGGCCTCGCCTGCCTCACCAAGATCTCCGCCGCCTCCTCGGCCTCCACGGTCTCGCCGCTGCCCCACATGTTCGTCGTCAAGGACCTCGTCGTCGACATGACCAACTTCTACAGCCAGTACAAGAGCGTCGAGCCGTGGCTCAAGCGCAAGGACCCGCCGCAGCAGGAGGGCAAGGAGATCCTGCAGACCAAGGCCGACCGCGCCAAGCTCGACGGCATGTACGAGTGCATCCTCTGCGCCTGCTGCTCAACCTCGTGCCCATCCTACTGGTGGAACCCGGAGGAGTACCTCGGCCCGGCCGCGCTGCTCCACGCCAACAGGTATACCGCAATCACTAAACCCTTGATACTGTGATGGATGATCTGGTGAATGATGTGTGCTGGATCTGTCTGATTGTTGAATGGTGTGTGATTGATCGGTTGGAAGTCATGATGCCTCTCTGTTGATTATGGTGTAGTTCTGGTTGATGTGTTCTGTGTAGATTGTTTGATGCAGTTGCTAGCTTAGGTGTGGGAGCCTGGAAATGATTGTGATCCAGGTAGATTGGTTATTGGACTGATTGTTGACGGATTGTTTGATCCTTATATGTGATGATCCTCTGTTATCTTGCTTGGTAGCAGTAGCACCCATGACAAGCGGTTAGATGATCATGATTGGGTGGCTGCTGCGACTTTGATTTGATGGTGATAGGATCATCACAAGTGAAGGAAATTTGGTAAATGCATTTCTTGTGAAGGTCGCTTAGACATCTTTGTAGGCATCGTGGTTCCTAGGATTCTTCTTTTGTTTAGCTTATGAGTTGCAGACGTGTCTCGGCATAGAAATCAAAATCGTATATGGTGGATGTTTAGGTGAATCTATTCTCTGATAACATTTTTGGGCAGTGGAGCGCTAACCTTCTTACAGCATATAGAGTGTTAGTTTCTCCCTTCGTCTCTGTTAAATTATTGATGATGGTCTACCAAATTTAAGATGCTAAAGTCAGTCCTTGTGGATCTTTTTATTACCTGTTTCCTTGAATGATAGTTGTCTAATATGATTAATCTTCTTTGTTGTAAGCTTTAGGATGTTGCTAAGTCCATGACACGTTCACCCTTTTTAGGCTTCCGCTGTGGGGGACGCTTATCAAACCAAAACCCAACATGTTCATGCACCTTCAAGCTCGAGGATACCATGGGGTGACAGAGAAGAGAAACCTGCTGGACCACAAACGTAGATTGCTTGCAGAAAAATATGAGCTAAGAGGAAAGCTGTATAAGGCTGTCTGTAGGGACCCTGATCTTCCGTTGGATATGCGGGAAGAGTTCCGCTATAAGTTGTCAAAGTTGCCAAGAAATAGCTCAATGACACGCCTTAGAAACCGCTGCATTTTCACAGGCCGGTCTCGTGCTGTCTACAAGAAATTCCGCATGTCCCGTATTATGTTCCGCACATTGGCAAACAAGGGTGAACTGACGGGGGTAAAGAAAGCATCTTGGTAGAAGTTAACAAACCAGTAGATCAAAGCGCTAGCTCTGCAGTAGTCCAGCTAAATAAGGTTCTCTTCATGCAATCTTTTAGTGTTTGATCCCTGAAACTGTCTTTAAGGTTTCTGACCAGCAGCCAATTTTATTTGAACATTTTTGTTGAATCAGTGTACTGTACTGTTTCTGTGCCTATTCAACACTTTTGAAGTTATGGCTTGTCCCATATTATGTTTCGGAATGCATAAATATTTTTGGGTTCTCTTTGCACTTGGATTTATGTATTTTCTATGCCTGTTTCTTGTATCTGTTCACAACGCTTCCATATTGCTAATGAAGTAGTTATTACGCTCCAAAGCATCATCTTGTGCTCTGAATGACTGTGAGCATTGTATGCTTTGGTTCTTGATATCTTGAACCTGAGTGGAGAAGTTGTTTGTGCTGTGATTTTTTCACTTAATGCTGTTTGATTTAATGTTGTCTGCCAATTTATTTTACCTTCTGGACTAGTATTTTAGCAAGTCAGTTCTGCATTGTGTATCTTGCTGATATGTTTAGCCATTTATTGTTCCAGTGTATTATTTTATTGGGCCAGGATTCACACATTGGCTGTTTACTTCACTTATTGATTATTAATCCACTTCAATTTATTTGATGTTCAATTATAGGTTTTAATTTATATAATAGGAACATGCAGTTTAGCTTCGTTTGCAGCTAGGATATTCAGTATAAATGATGTCTGGTATACAATATGCTGCTGTCTGAGATGCTGTAGTCAAGCTGAGACTAATCAAAATGAGTTAACAGAGGCAGTTCGGTATTAATTTTATGCACAGTAAAGTGTTATTGAAACTTTCAATATCACCTTTTTTGTTATAAATTGTGAGTAAGTGCTTAACTATTATAATAAACTGGTTTTCTCATTGAACAAACATTATCAATCTTTCTACATCTGTTTAATTTCATGTTACAGGTGTCTTGTGTGTGCAAACTAAACATTTAATTTCATGTTACAGGTGTCTTGTGTGTGCAAACTAAACATTTAATTTCATGTTATATATTGCATCTGCAATGGACTCGTTTTATTACGTGTCCGTATTGTGATGTATTGGTGTACCCCGATTGCTCCGCGCTATAAACGTGCACTGTTTCTCCAGGTGGATACAGGACAGCCGTGACCAGTTCACCAAGGAGCGCCTGGATGCCATCAATGACGAGTTCAAGCTCTACCGCTGCCACACCATCAAGAACTGCACTCACGCCTGCCCAAAGGGTCTGAACCCGGCTAAGCAGATCGACACGATCAAGAAGCTCCAGATCGACACCTAAAAGTCTTGGCCCCCATAAAAACGAACATGGATGGGATGGAGCAGACCTGTGGAAATTTGTGATGAACATGCCTTTTGTTTCGCGTCATGGTCTCTACCTGACGAATAATTCCTGCTTGGGGCCTCCACTCTGGTGCTTGCAATTATCAGGTGGAGGTAGATTAGGGAGTGAATAATTGCTACCGTATTTCATTTTTATGTGCTGTATCTAATTTGATCGTCTGCCTTGCCTTGCATTGTATGCTCTTACGGTTGTAGGATCAAGAACACCGACTAGAGGAGGGTGAACAGACGGTTTAAAAACTAAAATCAATAACACTAGAGAAATTTAATTAGTAACAAAGGAAAGCTCTATATTATGCTACTACTATCTCTAGATGGGTTTGCAACCTAGAGTGACAAGATACAAATCAAGTTTTAGTAAAGTAAATTGCTCAAAGTAAAACAACAATTAAAGTGAGCAAGAGAAGTAACCAAGCTTGACACAAGAGTTTATCCCGTGGTGTCGATGACTTGCCGGTCACCCCTAATCCACGTTGAGGTGGATTCCAAGAATCAACCGCTCCTCTATCAAGAACCTCTTGATCTTGAGCCGGCTTGAATCAAGAAACCGCTCCACACCTCGATTCCACTAGAGTTGCTCTTCACCACTCCGGTGAGGTGAGTACAAAACCTCTCACAACCGAAATCGGGGCTCCTCAACAATCTCCTTGGAGGTGCTCCACGAAATTCTCTTCTCCAAGCCGTCTAGGGAGCGGCAACTCCCAAGAGTAACAAGTTGATGACGCTTGCTTGAAGTTTCTCTAATGCCACAAAGCTCAAACTCTTGATGCAATGCACTAGGAAGCTCTCACACTCTCAAGAAAGCAATCTCTAAGCAAGTGTGTGTGAGGGAGGGATGCCTTAGCTCTAATGTGTCAAGAATGCTGTCCAAATGGCCAAGAGAGTCACCCAATGGCCGGGCATTGGCTATATATGGACACCCCTCAAAAAACTAGCAGTTACACTCTTTTCTGCGAAGTCGCGGACCGTCCGCGTTTCAAAAACCGGACTGTCCGCCGTTATAAACCAGTGAGTCAGAGTGCAATAAATGCATGTCAGAACTAGCCGTTAAGCCCTGGCGGACCGTTCGCGCCCCAGTGGCGGACCGTCCGCAGTTAAGAGTTCCACACCACCAGAGACTAACATCGTCTCTGAAACAACTTTGAGATTAGCCTGCGGACCGTCCGCACCTCAGCAGCGGACCGTCCGCGCCTCAGCGGCGGACCGTCCGCAGTTTAACTTTTGAGCCCAAACCAGAGAAACATCCTCTCCGGTACAAACCTGAGATTAGCCGGCGGACCGTCCGCGCCCCATGGGCGGACTGTCCGCCGTTCAACTTTGAAGCTCACACCAGACAGACACCCTTTCTGGTACACATTTGAAAAACAGTGGCGGACCGTCCGCCCACCTGGGCCGGACCGTCCGCGAGCCCACCAGAGACTCTGCAAACTCTCTGGAACGGGCGCGGACTGTCCGCCCCTCTGGTGCGGACTGTCCGCCGTTACTCAGTCAGCTCTCAAACTTAGTCTTTTTCAAATCTTTTCAAAACGTCGTTAGCCCTCATGCATGCAACTAGACATTTTGAGCAAAATGGCACTAAAGACCCGTCAAGCATGAGTGCACAACCCCTCTTGATAGTACGGCTATCTATCCAACAAATCCGGTCACTTTTCATCCACTAAACGCCTTGTGACCGGTAAAATACAAAAGCCCTATTTTATAGCTTTGCCTTGAGCCCGAGCTTTGCTCATCATCTCCAAAACTCCATACGTTCACAATCAAATCTCTTTCATCCGTGGATCAACCTATACTCATTATCACAACTGAAATCGTTAATCCACAAACCGTTGTCATTAATTACCAAAACTCGAATTAGGGGCCTAGATGCTTTCAATCTCCCCCTTTTTGGTAATTGATGACAACACTAAATTTTGGAGTGATAAAAGTTTTCAAGTCAACTTTATACACTAGGCATAAGGTGGACTTGGAATTGAACTATGGAAGAACTTAGTCATTTTCTTGAAAATTTCAGAATATGGTATGAATAAATTCACCAAGTTCGATGAGTAGAGAGAACTCCCCCTTGATATATGCATATAAATTTTCATGAATACCAAGTGCATATATATATTTGAAACTTTTGACGGAGTTTTCCCTACAAGTGGAAATCGAGGCATACAAGATACAAGATATATATGATATGGAATTTTAGCATGGTTAGCACAACCTCACAACCACAAGATTAACATAAAAGATAAGAGTAGCACAAACTATCATAGTTCATCACACATTACAAGCCAAATGTTCAAATCCAAACACAAGTCTCAAAACGATCAAACATAAATAAGTAAAGCAATAGTTCAACACAAAAAAGCATGAGTGGCAAGCGGAAGCCGAAAGCGAATGATCTCCATGAGAAGTCCATGAGCTCCCCTAGATCCAAGCACTCCAAAGCACTTTCTCCCCCTTTGGCATCAATTGCCAAGAAAGTCAAACCATCGGCGGTGGAGGAGGTGGCGGTGGGTAAAACGGCTGGTGCGGGTAAAACTCTGGAGGCGGCACTGGAGCCGGAAATATCGAGTAGAAGTGATCAGAGAATCCAGTGAAGGCTGTGCTGAAGGCATCAAAGCGCTGCTCTAACTGCTCCTGTTTCTGCTCAAGCTGCTCAAACTGCTCAGAAGAGGGCAAATCCTCAAAACGTGAGTCAAGAGCTGCTATATCTGAGTGTAAACTCTCCTGAAACCCCTGCATCTGAGCCATCATGGGCTGGAGCATCTGCTGCTGCATGTTCTGAAAGTTTAGATTCATCTGATTTTGCATCTGACTGGCCAACCCCGCAATCTGAGAGGACATGCTCTCCTGCATGGATGCAAAGTATGGGTCAAAGTAGCCAGCTGGAGGAGCCCACTACTGCTGTGCTGGAGGGTGCGGTGGTGGCATGGCATGCTGAGCTGCAGCTGCTCCCATGTGAGCATCATCATCACTATCATCATCATTCCCCTGTGCATCAGCATCCATATCATCTCCAGGGAAAGGATTCAGAGGCCTCAAAAAAAAGCATTGTCATTCTTAAATGGCCTGAAAGGAGTGTGCTTGCTTTCACATAACCCTCTGAAGCTAGTCTTAACCTTGATGATGGACATAATGTATGGAGCAAAATACAAGTTCATCTCCATGTTAAGCCTCAAATATGCAAGCTGATCCATGATGAGAGCAATGACATTTATCCTATTTCCATTCATGACATGAGATATCACATTCCAATAGTGTCCTCTAATCTTGTCCTTGTTGCCACTCTTAGGCATGAATGTGACTCTAGCAATCTTATTGATCACTGCAGGATGATGCCTCAGACCCTGAGTGCCCCCAAAAGTTCTAGCAATTCCAAGATGTGCAGGCTCATAGAACATGGGATAGTCATTCTCATCTAGAGGGTTTTCTAACACAATATTCATACTTTGCTCACTAGTGATGAAATTATAATCCAATTCATTTGCCTCAGCAAATTGTGCAAATGTAGCACCATAGGTTCTTTTCCCAGTTGTCCACCTAAAAGTTTTCTCAACCATGTTGATCTCTAGAGTGGCATAGAACTGGCGTATCACAGTTTCATTCCAATCACACCTATGCTGCAGAAAATTAGCTAACCCCATTTGCTGAAATCTATCCACTAGATCAGACATGACTTGATGTTGTCTCATATAGCCTAGGTCAATGGTCTGATGTTTGAATACATTTTTCTTAATTAGATGACCAAAGTAAACATCTTTTTGTACCTCGGTTTTGAAGAAGAGAATGTTGGTGTCACGAGGCAAGCTGAACTGATCCACTGCTCTTGCATTTGCATAGCTTTCTGCAGTCCACTGTCGACTAGGTAGATCCAGCCCCATCAAATCTGTAACATCATTGTCAACCCCCTCAGTATCTTCCTCTGAAGACTCATCACCAACATCTCCCACTGAAGATGCAGCAGCCATCTCACTGACATTTGGAGCATAGTCCACATCATCCGAGTCATCACTGTCTCTTTGCCTTTTAGAAGTGATTGCCTTCTTGATTTTAGAAGCTGTGGCCTTGATGATCTTCCGAGGTGGCCTGAGTTCAAGATTTAACCATAAGAACAATTACTAAAGCAATAGGATCAATCCATAAAGATATAACTCAATTCAGCATTTCTGAAAAATCTGATACTGGCAGACCGTCCGCTCTTCTGAACGCGGACCGTCCGCGGTTCATGAACTACCACGGCGGACTGTCCGCGTCCAGCAGGCGGACTGTCCGCGACCCATCTGTTCTGCGCAGGAACACAAAATCGCCCTCATCTTTGATTCACCCATATTTTGAGTTTTGATTCAAATCCACCAACCAAATTATAACTAAAGCATCTCCTCATCACTAGGAATAAGATCCCCCAAGTATTTTCAAGAGTCCATGGTCCAAAAATAGATCGGAGCATCTAACCCTAACTCTTTCCAATAAAGAAAACCAAGAACAAGAGTTAGGGATTCATCGAAATACCGAGAGGACATGATGCACAATCTTGAGAAGAGTTCGGGGATGTGCTCGGACCGTCCGGGAACCACTCCAAAAAGCCTTGACCTTGTGGTCTCCCCCACGTGCTTGAGAGAGAAAGAGAGAGAGCTTTTGGATGTTTATGTGCGGTTTGGTGGAGGGGAGTGAGAGGGACATCCAATATAAGTAAAGTCTGGCCGACCCCACCTTTCTGTCCAGTCGCGGACTGCCCACGATATCCTGGCGGACCGTCCGCCTTTGAATTTTGTTCACAGCCAACTGACTGAAACTGCCTCTGGTAAAATTCGCCCAGCACAGGCGGACTGTCCGCGGTCCTTTGGCGGACTGTCCGCAATGTATTTCTGAGGTTGAGAACTTCTCTGCAGAGCCTCTGGTGGACAAGTCTAATGAATGGCGGACTGTCCGCCCCTTACCCGCGGACTATCCGCAGTACCAAATTTCAGACTGTCCAGAATTGTGCCAACTTTCTCAATTCCAACCTCAATTTGGGATCATTGCTCATATAAAAATCCAAAAATCTCAAATATTGCATGAAAACCTTCAAAAAACTCATATGAGCAAGTTTCAACAAGAATTCAAAAATAAATCGAGTAGAATCATGAAAACTCATAAATGGCTCAAAAATACCTCAAAAATTCAGAAAAATGAAACAACTAGTGCATGAAAGAACCATATGCCACATGTGCTAGTTTTCAAGCCACATTTGAGAAGTCAATGATATTTAACTCATTTCTCAATTTGCAAAACCGAGATTCATCCAAAGGCTTGGTAAATATATCGGCTAATTGATCATCTGTGCCAATACCATCAATCTTGATATCACCCTTGTTCACATGATCTCTAAGAAAATGATGGCGGATATCAATATGCTTGGTTCTTGAATGTTGAACCGGATTAGAGGCAATCTTCACGGCACTTTCATTATCACACAACAAGAGAATTTCATCAAATTTCACACCATAGTCAAGAAGAGTTTGCTTCATCCATAATAATTGTGCACAACAACTTCCGGCCGAGATATATTCCGCTTCGGCGGTTGAAAGAGCCACGGAATTTTGCTTCTTTGATGACCATGATACAAGAGATCTTCCAAGAAATTGACAACCACCGGATGTGCTTTTCCTATCAACCTTGCACCCCGCATAATCCGAATCCGAGAATCCAACCAAATCAAAATGAGCACCCTTTGGATACCACAAACCAATATTAGGAGAATATTTCAAGTATCTCAAGATCCTTTTGACGGCGGTCAAATGACATTCTCTAGGTGCGGCTTGAAATCGTGCACACATGCAAACACTAAACATGATGTCGGGCCTAGATGCGGTCAAATAAAGCAAACTACCAATCATAGAACGGTAAAGCTTTTGGTCAACCGGGTTACCTCCCTCATCTAGGTCGAGATGCCCATTGGTGGCCATAGCAGTCTTGATTGGTTTTGCATCTTCCATACCAAATTTCTTCAAGATATCCTTCACATATTTTGATTGACACACAAAGGTGCCTTCCTTGAGTTGCTTGATTTGAAGTCAAAGAAAGAAACTCAATTCACCAATCATGGACATTTCAAATTCCCTAGACATCATTTCACCAAATTCCTCACAAAAACTTGGGTTAGTTGAACCAAAGATAATATCATCAACATAAATTTGACAAACAAATAAATCTTTACCAATATCTTTAGTGAACAAAGTAGTGTCAACCTTACCAATTTTGAAGCCCTTAGAGATTAGAAAGTCCCTCAATCTTTCATACCAAGCTTGTGGAGCTTGCTTAAGACCATAAAGAGATTTAGAGAGCTTGTATACATGATTTGGCTTCTTGGGATCTTCAAAACCGGGAGGTTGCTCAACAAAAACAAGTTCACTAATCTTGCCATTCAAGAAAGCACTTTTCACATCCATTTGAAAAAGTTTTATGTTGTGAGAGCAAGCATAAGCTAATAAAATTCCAATAGCCTCTAATATAGCAACGGGAGCAAAAGTTTCACCGAAATCCAAACCTTCGACTTGAGTGAAGCCTTGAGCTACCAATCTTGCCTTGTTTCTCATAACCATTCCATCTTCATTTTGCTTGTTTCTAAAGACCCATTTAGTGCCGATAACATTATAATTCTTGGGTCTCTCAACTAATTCCCAAACTTGATTCCGGGTGAAATTATTTAATTCTTCATGCATAGCATTCACCCAATCCGGATCTCTCATTGCTTCATCTACACGGTTAGGTTCAAGAAAAGATACAAAAGAATAATGTTCACAAAATGAAGCAATGCGAGATCGAATTTGGACACCTTTACTAATATCACCCATGATTTGATCCACCGGATGATCCTTTGCAAGAACATGATGAATTCTTTGAGGAACAATGGGTTCTTGAGTTGATGAAGGAGGTGCACTAGATGAACCAACTTGATCTTGTACTTGAGAATCATCATTACTTGAATCTTGTACAATTTGTTGTGCTTGATCATTTGAGATAGAAGTTGAAGGATTAACTCTAATAGAGATAGAAGGGCCATCTTCATCTTCATCTTCTTCTCTTGGTCTAACATCACCAATTGACATATTTTTCATTGCATTTCTCAAGCCATCACTTCTCACATCATCAAGATTTTCTTGTTCATTATGAGAGCCATTTGTTTCATCAAACTCAACATCATATGCTTCTTCAACAATGCCATGAGTTTTGTTGTAGACCCGATAAGCCTTGCTATTAGATGAATATCCAAGAAGAAAACCCTCATCACATTTGCTTTGAAACTTTGATAACCGAGTTCCCTTCTTGAGAATATAGCATTTGCAACCAAACACTCTAAAATATGATATATTTGGCTTCCTTCCAATGAGAAACTCATATGGGGTCTTGTTATGAAATCTATGGCAATACAATCTATTAGAGACATGACAAGCCGTGTTGATTGATTCGGCCCAAAAGCTATCCGAAACATTATACTCGGAGAGCATTGATCTTGCCATATCAATTAAGGTTCTATTTTTCCTCTCAACAAGACCATTTTGTTCCGGAGTGTACTTGGTTGAGAATTCATGCTTGATTCCTTTCTCATCACACCATTCCTCAACTCTTGTGTTTCTAAACTCACTTCCATTGTCACTCCTCACTTTCTTCACCTTGAGCTCAAATTCATTTTCGGCCCTTGTAAAGAATTTCTTGAATGTGTCATATGTATCGGCCTTGTCATGAAGAAAGAAAACCCATGTATATCTTGAGTAATCATCCACTACCACAAGACAATAGCAATTTCCACCAATACTTCTATATGTTGTAGGACCAAATAAATCCATATGCAATAATTCCAAAGGTCTCTCGGTTGACATGACACTCTTAGTGGGATGAGTATTTGCAACTTGCTTTCCGGCTTGACATGCACTACAAAGCTTATCTTTATCAAACTTCACATTCTTCAAGCCAACTACTAAATCATGCTTCAAAAGTCGGTTAAGTTGCTTCATGCCAACATGACCAAGCCTTCTATGCTATAACCAACCCAAAGATGATTGAGTGAATAAGCAAGTGGGCAAGTTTGCCTCTTTAGTAGCAAAATCCACAAGATATACATCCTCATGTCTAAATCCCGTAAAGATGTGATCTTTTCCATCCAAGCTAGTCACTACAACATCATCTTTAGTGAAACTACACTTATATCCAAAATCACAAAGTTGAGTGACCGCTAAGAGATTAAACTTGAGAGAATCAACCAACAATACATTTGAAAGAGAATGATTGCTTGAGATAGGAATTGTACCAACTCCTTTGACTTTGCCCCGGCTATTGTCACCAAAGATGATGTCACTATATCCACCCACATTCTCATCTAGAGAGGAAAACATCATTTGATCTCCGGTCATGTGTTGAGTGCATCCACTATCAAGCACCCAATGTCTTCGTCCGGACTTGTAATTCACCTACAAAGAGGAAGTAACTCTTTTAGGTACCCAAACTTTCTTGGGTCCTTGAACGTTAGTGACCACACTAGTGACCAAGACTTTTGGCACCCAAATGGCATTCTTTTTAGCACCATTTATAGGTATCCCAACAAATTTTGCACTAACATTGCCATTTGAATTTTTCATAAGCATGTAACTTGAATCAAAGGATATGACTTTCTTGTTGGTGCAATTCTTCTCAACATGACCAACCTTCTTGCATTTGTCACAATATGGCTTGCCACTATTCTTCACAAAAGTAGTTTTGGTTTGCACAAAAGCCTTCTTCCTTTTCTTAGGAATATATCCAAACCCTTACTTGTTCAAGGTGAACTTTTGGCTTGCCCAACAATGATTAAACTTTGCTCTACTATCATAGCATTTTCTCAAATCATTAGTCAAGCAAGTAACCTCTTTCTTTAACAAATCATTTTCCATAATGAGAGATTCATTGCAAGAAGGGTTATCAATTTTGGTGCAAAGAGAACTAGTAGAGCTAGAGCCACAAGATTTATCATCAATTAAATCACAACTAACATCAATGCTCAAAGTTGCTTTTCTTTCATGACTAAGCAAGGTATTGTGAGCTTCCTCAAGCTTCTCATGAGTTTCTTTGAGATTCTCATGAGAAGTCTTTAGCTCCTCATAGGAATCTTGAAGAGAAGTAAACTTCAACTTCAAGTCCTTCAACTTAGCTTTTTCTTTTGTCATGAATTCATCGGCATCATTAAGCATTTCAACAAGATCATCATATGAAAGTTCATCAAGTTCACCATCTTGTTTTACCTTTGCACCACCCTTTGCCATAAGTCAATGTGGTGTAGAGAAGAGTGATGGAGCCTCCTTGATGGCGATCCCGGCAACTCCCTTGGATGGCTTGTCATCATCATCATCATCATCATCATCGGAGCTTGCATCGGAATCCCATTCAACAAAATAAGCTTGGCCATTCTTCTTCTTCTTTTCATCATTTTTCTTGTCCTTTTTCTTGTTTGGACAATTGACAATGATATGACCTACTTCACCACAATTGAAGCAAGTCTTGTCCACAAAAGGATTTTTTCTTGATGATTGACCCCTCTTGCCAAAGTTCTTCTTGCTCATCATTCTATTGAATCTCTTGACAAAGAGAGCCATCTCCTCATCCGATTCTTCTTCTTGGTACCCACTTTCTTCTTCATTTTTGCTATCTTAAGCTTTGAATGCCACACTTTTCTTTTTCACATCAATTTCTCCATCATGAGCTTCATCTTGAGATTTCTTGAACATGTCATGGGTGAGAATTTCTCCCAATATTTGTGTGGGAGTTGCGGTCTTCACATTTGACCTTACAAGTAAGGTCATAATTGTGTCATATCTTTCCGGAAGACATCTAAGAAATTTGTGGTTGAAATCCCCATCCGGTACCTCAAATCCAAGTCCCTTGAGGTCATTCACAATGTCATTTAGCCGGTTGAACATCTCGGCTATACTCTCATCCTTCTTCACGGTGAATTCACTAAAATTCCCTTTAAGCAAATACAACTTGGCCTCCTTCACGGTTGATGTGCCCTCATGAATTTCCATGAGCTTCTTCCATATGTCATTTGCATTTGTGAGGCTCTTGACTCTATTAAATTCATTCACATCAAGAGCACTAAAGAGCACATTAACCCCTTGATCATTTAGTGTCTCATTTTCCTCATCTAGGGGTGTCAAACTCTTTGGGTCCAAAATGACATATCCATCACTTATTACTCTCCATAGCTTTCTACTCATGGTTTTGAGATGAGCCGACATCCTAGTCTTCCAATAATCATAATTGTTCCCATCAAAGAACGGTGGCTTCCCAACATGAATTCCATGATCACTAGTCATTGTTCTACTCCAAGATGGTTAAATCCGCAATTAATGTAGTACTTAGCTCTGATACCACTTGTAGGATCAAGAACACCGACTAGAGGGGGGTGAATAGGCGGTTTAAAAACTAAAACCAATAACACCAGAGAAATTTAATTAGTAACAAAGGAAAGCCCTATGTCATGCTACTACTATCTCTAGATGGGTTTGCAACCTAGGGTGACAAGATACAAATCAAGCTCTAGTAAAGTAAATTGCTCAAAATAAAACAACAATTAAAGTGAGCAAGAGAAGTAACCAAGCTTGACACAAGAGTTTATCACGTGGTGTCGATGACTTGCCGGTCACCCCTAATCCACGTTGAGGTGGATTCCAAGAATCAACCGCTCCTCTATCAAGAACCTCTTGATCTTGAGCCGGCTTGAATCAAGAAACCGCTCCACACCTCGATTCCACTAGAGTTGCTCTTCACCACTCCGGTGAGGTGAGCACAAAACCTCTCACAACCGAAATCGGGGCTCCTCAACAATCTCTTTGGAGGTGCTCCACAAAATCCTCTTCTCCAAGCCGTCTAGGGAGCGGCAACTCCCAAGAGTAACAAGTTGATGACGCTTGCTTGAAGTTTCTCTAATGCCACAAAGCTCAAACTCTTGATGCAATGCACTAGGAAGCTCTCACACTCTCAAGAAAGCAATCTCTAAGCAAGTGTGTGTGAGAGAGGGATGCCTTAGCTCTAATGTGTCAAGAATGCTGTCCAAATGGCCAAGAGAGTCACCCAATGGCCGGGCATTGGCTATATATAGACACTCCTCAAAAAACTAGCCGTTACACTTTTTTCTGCGAAGTCGCGGACCGTCCGCGTTTCAAAAACCGGACTGTCCGCCGTTATAAACCAGTGAGTCAGAGTGCAATAAATGCATGTCAGAACTAGCCGTTAAGCCCTGGCGGACCGTCCGCGCCCCAGTGGCGGACCGTCCGCAGTTAAGAGTTCCACACCACCAGAGACTAACATCGTCTCTGGAACAACTTTGAGATTAGCCTGCGGACCGTCCGCGCCTCAGCAGCGGACCGTCCGCGCCTCAGCGGCGGACCGTCCGCAGTTTAACTTTTGAGCCCAAACCAGAGAAACATCCTCTCTGGTACAAACCTAAGATTAGCCGGCGGACCGTCCGCGCCCCATGGGCGGACTGTCTGCCGTTCAACTTTGAAGCTCACACCAGACAGACACCCTTTCTGGTACACATTTGAAAAACAGTGGCGGACCGTCCGCCCACCTGGGCCGGACCATCCGCGAGCCCACCAGAGACTCTGCAAGCTCTCTGGAACGGGCGCGGACTGTCCGCCCCTCTGGTGCGGACTGTCCGCCGTTACTCAGTCAGCTCTCAAACTTAGTCTTTTTCAAATCTTTTCAAAACGCCGTTAGCCCTCATGCATGCAACTAGACATTTTGAGCAAAATGGCACTAAAGACCCGTCAAGCATGAGTACACAACCCCTCTTGATAGTACGGCTATCTATCCAACAAATCCTGTCACTTTTCATCCACTAAACGCCTTGTGACCGGTAAAATACAAAAGCCCTATTTTATACCTTTGCCTTGAGGCCGAGCTTTGCTCATCATCTCCAAAACTCCATACGTTCACAATCAAATCTCTTTCATCCGTGGATCAACCTATACTCATTATCACAACTGAAATCGTTAATCCACAAACCGTTGTCATTAATTACCAAAACTCGAATTAGGGGCCTAGATGCTTTCAACGGTTGCAGTCATTCATGGATGATTGTCATTGACTTTTTAATATTGGTTGCACACTACCGAATTTTGTTTTACCTTTTGAGTTGGAGGTGTTATCGTGCCATTATCTTTGTTGAAACGATGGGACCGAACTGTGATGCTTTCTCATGTCCCCGCTGATGATTTCCTTCCGACTGCCTGAGTCCAATTCTTCTTCACGCTGGGCTGCTCCACCAGCCCTGCCACCGGACCTACGCGGTTTTTTTATTTTTATATTTTTTATTTTCGTTTTTTACAAAAATATATTTTCGATTTGGAAATTTACAGTAATATACCCCGGCCGCCAGGCGGCCGGGACCTAGCCGCCCGGCAGGGGTATTTTTGAAAAAAAATCACGGAGAAAATCGCGCGCAGGTCCCTGGGGGCCGGTCGCCCGGCAGCGGGGCGGCTGGCCCTGGCTGCCCGGTTGCGGGGCGACCGGCTTTCCCACCCTTATATAAGGGTTGGCTGGTCCCCCACACCTCATTTTCATCACTAAAATTCCAGAAACCAAGAAAAAAGAGGGAGGGAGGGAGAGAGGCGAAGCCCTGTCAGATTTTCGAGCCGGCGACTGCAGGTAACCAAAATTCTTCTACGTTTTACAAATAGATTATGTTGTAATTATGGTGGTGCTTTACTGAGTGCACCAGGGATCTTTTCCCTTCCTAATAGCTTCATATCCTACTTCCTTAGCACAGCAGGCCCTCTCTCGCTTCCCCTCCCTATCAGCTTCACGTTTGTCTGCCTTATGACGTTCCACTTCTGCAATCCTCTTCTGAATCTCTTCCTGGTTTTTCTTGCGCTTCTCCTCCATCTGTTCTTCATGCAGCATTCATTGCCACCTTTGTGCAGCCCACCTTGCTTGACGCTCCACGTGGTCCTTATCGTGCTGAGATTGCTCGGTGTCTAACCACTGCACGAAATCACATAGAGGCGGTGGAGTCTTTCCCAAATCATGTTAGAAGTCATTACTAGATCTGAAAGTGACAAACTCTGATAGTGTTTTGTAGTACATTTGCTCGGTCCTTGCCGTAATGCTTGGGCGGGTCGTACTCGCAATTCTCGCACATGAAGAACCTCTTGCCAAAGTCGTCCCCCAAAACCCTTGATTTCATTAGTTTGCACAAGGATCCGCAAAAACACATAGGCACCTGGACTCCTTGGGGGACTGTTTCCGTCACCTTACTCCAAAGAATGTAGGTGGTCCTGAGGATGCCATGGTGTTGAGCCCTGGCAATCACAAGTGAGCAATCAGATTGCTAATATACTATATCAACGCTAATTATTATCAGTAACTACACCTAAATGTATCACTAATCACTCCTAATAATAATTAAACTGATTGCTAAACTACTGTTTCAACAAAATATTTTCTATAATTTTCTAACATTTTCTAAATTTTTTTAATATTATCTTCTAATTTTTAAGACTTTCTAATACTTCTCTAACAATTTTCTAGTACTTTTTAATACTTAATCTAACACTAAATGTACTGTATCAACGCTAATCATTACAAGTAACTGCACCTAAATATACCACTAATCACTCCAAATAATAATTAAATTAATTGCTAATCTACTATTTCAACAAAAATAATTACAACATAATCTATTTGTAAAGCGTAGAAGAATTTTGGTTATCTGCAGTCGTCGGCTCGAAAATCCGGCAGGGCTTCGCCACTCTCCCTCCCTCCCTCTTTTTACTTGGTTTCTGGAATTTTAGTGATGCAAATAAGGGGTGGAGGACCAGCCAACCCTTATATAAGGGTGGGAGAGCCGGTCGCCCTGCAGCCGGGCGGCCTGGGGGGCCGGCCGCCCCGCTGCCGGGCGACCGGCCCCTAGGGACCTGCGCGCAAATTTTTTCGCAAAAGTTTTTGCACAAAAACCCCTGCCGCCCCGCAACGGGGCAGCCAGGTCCTGGCCGCCTGACAGCGGGGCGGCCGGGGTATATTCCTGTAAATTTCGAAAACGAAAATATATTTTTGTAAAAAACGAAAATAAAAAATATAAAAATAAAAAAACCACCCGGACCTACAAGATACATTTGGGCCCGCTCAGCCCAATTGTGACGTATCTGGTCCATCTATGGAGGAGCATCCAAAAAAGGGGGTCCATGAAGAGCAACCTCTGAATAAAAGTTTGATATGCTCATCAGAGATTTGAACAAACACTTCTAAATAAAGATTTGAACAAACATACGTACAGCATGTGGTTTGCATTTCGAAAAACTTATTAATATCAAGATGGATTTTCAACTTGCACGGAATCATCTCAAACTACGATTTTTTTAGACCAGTGAAGCAGACAAGCAGTGATCACCGATGCTTACAGTCTTACACTACATGATACGAATTGACCAGATGAACTAGACATGTCAGCATCTTCCATGGAACCATGAGACGAGTTGCCGATGAACACTCTGTTCGCTGCATTCAGCCAACAGTATTTTTCTCACACCAAACCAGCACCAGCCAACAGCCACTAGCCAGCCAGCAGTACTTTTCTCTCACAACAAATCCACACCAACCACCAGCCACCAGCCATATTCCGGCACATTCTAGAGTGTCCTAGATTCATTTCATTCATTCAGATTGCCTGAACCTTCAATTTGTATGCTTCCGAGGAACCCTTATCGTTCTCGACCTGGTTCCCCTGTTGCGTTCACGCGGGGCCCACCCCGTTGCTCCCCGACCAATGGCCTTCCGAGTCGCAGGATAAGGCGCCGATCCTCGAGCACACACACTGGTCGCCTCCTACCCCTGGCAGATAAGCCCCGATCCCCGGTTCTAGAAACACACCTAGACCTCACAACGCCGATCGAGCTCGCCAAGCATCGCCGCGCGCGCGCACACCTCGCCTCTGCGGCTCTGCCATCGCTGCTCTCGCGACAACTAACGCGGCCATCAGAGAGGTGGTAGCTTCCATGGCGACCATAGCCACGATGACCATGCTCAAGCCCGCCAGGATCGTGGCGCGGTCGGCGCCGCCGTCCACCAGCGGCAGCGGCGGCGTCTCGCTGCGCGGCGTGCCGGCGGCAAAGAAGGGCGGCCTGGCGGTGTCGGTCCCTTCCCCGGCCGCGGCGGCGGTGGCGGGCGCCTTCTTCCAGGCGCTGGCGTCGTCGGACGCGGCGGTGGCGGCGCAGCAGCGGGTGGCGGACGTGGCGGCGGCGGCGGACGCGGGCGGCAGCGACAACCGGGGCCAGCTGCTGCTCTTCGTGGTGGCGCCCGCCATCGGGTGGGTGCTCTACAACATCCTCCAGCCGGCGCTCAACCAGCTCAATCGCATGCGCAGCCAGGCGCTCGTCGCCGGCGCGGGACTCGGCGCGGCCGCCGCCGCGGGGATGGCGTGCGCGCCCGAGGCCTCCGCGGCGCAGGAGCTCGCCGCGCTGGCCGCCGCCGCCGCGGCCCCCGCCGACGACAACCGGGGCCTGCTGCTGCTCATCGTCGTCACGCCCGCCATCGGCTGGGTGCTCTTCAACATCCTCCAGCCGGCGCTCAACCAGCTCAACCGCATGCGGTCCGACTGAGCGCGCCGCCGCCGCCGCGCCATGCGCCGTGCGTTCGTGTATTAATTAGTAGTAACGTGAAGCGTGGTCTGCGTGCCTTGTCTTTTGATCTCCATTCCTGAACAAATCAGTACAGATCTTTCTCTCTCCATTTGGTTCTTGCTTGAAGCCGGCGAGATCCCTCGTCGGCGGCGACGAGCTGCGGAGGAGCCCGGCCATGGCACTGGCTCTCGGTAGCTGGGGCCTTTGGTAGGCCCAGAAAATTATCGTACTAGGTTGCAAGGTCTCTCGGTTGGATCTCGACCGTCTCTTCCGGATCGGACGGATCAGATTACCTCAGGCCTGGACGGGAACTGAAATACCGACCAGGTGGATGGTATTTCATCTACCCTCCACCCTGGACGGGGTGCCGCCGGACTCCACGCCGGCGCGCTCGCCCAGTTCGGCGCCGCCGTCGTGCTCTCCTCAGTCCTCACCGGCGGCGACACCGCCGTCTAGAGGCGCTGCGTGTTTATCGTTTCTCTCCCATTCATCCTGATCACCATCTCGGTGGTGGCGGACCGCGGACCGGCCGGACCGTCACCTTCCGCCGTCGCCGCGCACCACCGGCGTTGCGCTGACTTAAACATCACTACCACCGTCTTCTCCTCCCCGCCGCGTCCTGCTGGGCCTCGGCGAACGGCCTTGAGCCCTTGACTATGGTGACCGCGTCCGTGGCCGACACCACCACCGGCCTGCAAGTTGCTGGTCTGATGCCTATAGTTCTGTGCAAGCTGCAAGCATCGACTCGGTTGTCAAGCCTGAGATGACACATGCTAAAAAAAATTGAGCTGACAGTCCCTATGCTATCGCCATCAGTTCACAAAAGAATTGGCCACTTCAGATTTGAATTTGACAATAGTCCCAACATGAAGCGATCATTTGCAGTCAAGGAATTTTGCCTCTTCGAGTTCAGTATTTCAGGCATCATATACGGTCTGATCTGTCAAGCTGCAGAAAGCTATCAAGCTGCAGGCACCTTATTGGCACAAGGAAAGAACCTCTGAAAGGGATGCATAAATCACGCGACTCTGAGATGAAGTTTAGCACGAATCTGTTTCCAAGCAGAAGAATACTGAAGGAGTAGAGCAGCTCGAGACGTTGCTGAAGCTTGAAGCTGAGCAGGTCTCTCACTCACGACCAGCAAGGCCCTTCGGCCCTGTTTGGTTCACGCTAGAAAGATTCTAGCACGTATTTTGACAGCTAATTATGGGTATTAAATAAAAGTAGTTTGCAAAATCAACTTCAGAACCCTGCGCTAGGAATCCTGAAGAATCTAATGAGGTTTTTGACCGCATGATTAGAGAATGGTTACTGTAGTATCACTGTAGCAAATCATCGATCAACTACCGTCATTAGATTCATAGCGAAAAGTTACACCCATCCCTAAAAAAGTTTTGCAAATAGACTTCATTTAGTTCTCCATGCATGCGAGATTCCTTTTTTGGAAAATGTGCATGCTAGGATGTAGAGTGATCCAAACACGGCCTTCGTCCCTGTCGGAGTAACTAACTGCACGAGCAATGGCCGTGTTTGGATGGCCCCTAAAAAAAATTTCATGAAAAATTTTCGGTGCTTTGACCACTAATTATGAGTATTAAATAAAGTCTAAGTACGAAACTAGCTCTACAACTACGGCCTAATTAGGTTCATTAGATTCGTCTCGCAATTTACAAGCAAACTGTGCAATTAGTTTTTTACTTTGTCTAGATTTAATACTCCATGCATGTGATAGTTTGGAAATTTGGAATTTTGAATTATGCAACTAAACAAGGCCAAAATTTCTAGTACCGGAGTACCTGTACCTTCATTTTTATCTCGAGATCTGGACGTTGTAATGAAACAGGTTTACCTCAAATCATGTACTCTATACGTGTACGTGTACAGCTGGTATACGGAACAAAAAAGATACACTCCCCCTCACCGCATTTCAAAATCATTTGAACTATTTGCTTTCTCTCTCATCCTCTACGTCTCACCCCCACCGTAGGTGCTCCCGAGGACAGTGAGCGGCACCAGCGGCGGCGCGGTCAGATCCGGTGATGGCGTGTCCCGATCTGGTGTTGGCGGGCCCAGATCCGGCGGTGTTGCGTGCAGCGGTGGGTGATACCGCGGTCGGCGGTAATACGTGCCACTGCGGGGCGCAACCGCCGCCCGCAGGGAAGCGCGCAGTCGGGGGTCGCGACCGCGGCCCGTGGGGAAGCGCGCGGCAGGGGCCGCGACCGCGGCCGGCGGTGCTGCGTGCGGTAGGGGGGACCCTCTACAGGCAGCGCTTGGCGCGCTCGATGGCCAACTCCGCCCTGTCCTTTGTCCGTCCCGGCGGCGTGCCCGTCCGCCGCCTCCGCTTCCCGTCCTCCCGCAACCGGGCGGCGGCTTCCTCTTCCTGGTCGAGGCCAAGATCCGTGGCCGGCGAGGCCGGATCCTGCGGCAGCGGGCCGACATTCGGTAGTTGCCGTGGCCGGGCCGGCGGCGCTTGCCTCCGGGCCCAGATCCGACGCCGGCGAGGCCGGATCCTGTGACGGCGTGACTGGATCTGGTGGTTTCCATGGCTGGCGGAGTGGAGGCACGACGAGATCCGCGCTCAAGCTGCGGTAGCGCGGGTGGCCCAGCTCCCTGGCGCGGTGGTCGGCGTGCGGCGCGGGTAGCCCGGCATCACGGAGAGCGGGGCGCGGGTGCCCCCGAGGCGGCTTGCTCCTGGGCGGCTGCTCAACGCTTGCACTAGCTTCGGAGGCGGCGGCGGCCGCGCGACGTCACGCCGTCGTGCCGTTCTCGGGGTGCGATGCCTGGAGCGGCGGTGCGGCGCCGAGGTCGTCAAGTGCGGCTCCAACTTTTGCAAGCTCGGCGAGCAGGCGCTGGTGCACGCCAGGCAGCCCGCCGGGGCTGCGCACCAGGACGGACGGCAAGGAACTGTCTGGCGCGCGCTCTTGGGCTGCGCCGCTCGCCGTCGGCACGCTTGGTGCGGCGATGGCGTTCGCCCGCGAACAAGACGACCCGGCCCCCCGCGTCGCCGCACCGCCAGCCAGGCCGAGCTTGTGACCGCCCCATCCCGACGGCGACCTCATGACTGCCACATCTAGCAACGGTGAGTTGGCGGCCTCAATTGAGCTGAGCTCTCTCTCTGCGTGTGTGTGTTGCGCATGGGTAGCCAGAATAATGATTAGGGTAAATTGGCTGTGGGACAACACTGTTCAATGGTGGCTTTTGCTATGAGACACTAAAAAAAATTCTCTTCGCCTAGAGACACCCTTCAATCAATTTATTTGCCACAAGATACTGTAGCCTATTGTTTATTCAGATTAATTGTGAACTGACATGAAATGTCTGAATTACCCCGCTGCTGCACACCTTATCCTGACCCCTCCAGGCGGGTGCTCGAGCCTCCACCTCCACTGCTTCCGTCCTCCCGGCGTCGCGGCTGCATCGACGGCCTGCAGGGGCATTGCGCGGCACGTGGAGGCCCCTCGCGGCGACTGATTTCAGTCGCCCCTCCTTGCGCTCCCCTCCTTCCGGCGCCCGTTCTTAGCAGCAGTGCCCACTCCCGGCGGCAGGGTGCTCGCATAGGGTGGCCATAGCGCTCGATCTCGCGTGGGGCCGCCCATGGCCGTGACGTTCGATCTTCCGTGGGGCCCGCTCAAGGTGGCTGCGGTGCTGGAGCTCCAGGCGGCACAGTGCTCTCACTCAATTCCGGTGACGGCACCCAAATTCGAGATCCCACAGCACCCTCTCTCTGCAGGCCAACTGATTAACTGATTATACGACTTGCATCTATTGGTTAACTTGATTAGCTTCCTTGCTTGCTGTGGATGCAAGTTCATCTAGTAACTCGCATGCAAGCTCATGGCGCCATTGCCTGTGGCTGGATCAAGCACCTCGAGGCGGTTGGCGGGGACGGCGAGCGGGGAGGGCCGGAGGGCCATCTGCATCGACCCTGGAGCGAGGGGTCGCCAACGGCGGAGAGTATCGCGACCACGTCGCGCCGGTGCTGCGTGCCAAATGGAACTAGCATCGCAGGAACCTCGTGCTCGCGGCACGCGCCGCCATGAGAGGAGCGGCCGCCGGAAATTCGCGCACCATCCAGTTCTCGGAGAGGATGAGAATTGATAGATAAAGCCAAGGGTAGGATAGTCAATTAGTATGCTCTTCTATTAAAATTGAATATAATAATGGGTGTAGTGTTCTGGAGCAAATTACCACATTTTTGTAGTGTCTTGGAACAAAGATAAATTTTTTTAATGGTCCGTAGCAAAACTCACACTTGAAGAGTGTTTCCTGGCCAATTTTGCCTAATGATTAGTGGAGATGGATTGGTGCTACGACCACAACGTTTGAGCAAATCATCTAGTGCTAGCATACTAGCATTCTTGTATTGGCCTCCAAAGAATTAGTAGTGACTAGCTCATTGAATGGTTTCCTGCAGAATAATGGAGTTGATCAGAATGGTTGGTGTTGCATGAACAAAAAGGAAAAGTTATCATTTTTTAATTTTGATTCATGACTTTGTTTTGGCTCAATTTTATTTGCTCTGTACCAGCCCCAAAAATATCATGGATGTTTTGTGATTTTTGCCTTCCTACTTCACATTAGTTCATAAAAAATGCTAAACACTATGAAACTCCGTGTGTTGGTTTGGTATCTCTCTGCTGCTTTGAGCATCCCTTCCTTTCTATTCTTCTGTCATCGCGGATCTACTGTTTGGTAGCACTTTTTTTTACTTCTAAAAGGCATCGACTGCAACTCGATGGGTAGCCTGGAGATCATGTCGTTCATATAAAATAAACGTAACTTTTGACTCAAAGTGGAAGATCATGTAGTTCATGTGTAGACATTTTCAGATACAAAGTTCACTAGTTGGTCACCTTTATCTCGTATTGAAAATCAGATCTCATGACTTATGATAGGTTAAGATGCAATTTCTTCTCAGGCGTAGCTATGCAGCACTGTCGGAGTGTGGTTGTGGCCTTTGAGTGTGCTTGTATTGGTATGTATAAAGTTCTGGATTGTGTAGTGTAACCAACGAGAAAATGTGTATTTGCATGTATGAAGAAACATATGCGAAACTCCGGATCGTGTAGATTAATAAATAAAAT
Source organism: Panicum virgatum (assembly GCF_016808335.1). Classification (NCBI taxonomy): domain Eukaryota; kingdom Viridiplantae; phylum Streptophyta; class Magnoliopsida; order Poales; family Poaceae; genus Panicum; species Panicum virgatum. The sequence goes on along the minus strand of NC_053141.1, from coordinate 2,615,831 downwards.
TCTCATCAGTTCTCCGGTACTTGAAGGTAGCAGGTATGCGCTTCATTTATGGATGATGTTTGTCCTTTCCCGTCCTACTGTTTTGGTTGGTTAATTGTCTGCTTAAGTGTAGCTGCTCATTCAGTTTTTTTGCTTCATATTCAACATCTCTTTCTGTGTATATTGCCTAAATGCACTCTTCTAAGGCTCTAACTATTCAGCGTCTCTTTCATGTGTGCATTGCTTCCCGTGGTACTATGATTGAGGCATGTTGTTGTTTAACTAGTTAATCTGCTCATTTGAGATGAATTTTTATTATTGTTTTCAGTAATTCAATGTTTAAATCTCTGCTTAGGTGTGCTATGAGGGATGAGGCAGTACTATCTATACGAATAGCAACCAATAGTCTGCAGATGTGACGACTTGCTTGAGGCCACACTATTACTTTCTTCCCCTTCAAGCTGAGCCTACACAACGCCCTGGTGCTAGCTATGCTCACCATCGAAGGCAGCCACAATCTTCATGCTCAGGTTCGTCAATTGTAGCAATATTTTGGTTCTTCAGGTTTCACAGAATGTAGTTGAGTTTTGATCTAAAATTCCCATTTTTAGTTCTCAGAATGTTTGTGCATATTGGTACATGCATATTGTTTATTTTGCTTAATCATTCAAGAGAAAAAAATCCTAAAATAAGCTTATTTTGACAATAATTGCATTATTGTTGTCTTCTTATACAATATAATTTGTACATTCATGTAGTAGTACATGCTACTATTTACGTTTAAATAAGGTGGTACACATGTACTGAGTTTCTTCTATATTTATCTTTACTCTTGAGTTTTGAAAATATTTCTGATTTATAGTAGGTACAGTGGGGCAGCCGATAATCAGAGGAGTAGCGTTGGGCATTATGCGCGTGTGGCGGTGGTCATTGGTACCACATCCGCGTCTTCCTCCGCGAGCAGCAGTCAATAGGTACTTCCAAGAGCAACCTCCTCTCCTTTTATGTCTTCACATTTTCTCGGTGTTTATATGCCAATATGTACCAGTATGCAGGGGCGGAGACAGGGGGCCCGGCAGGGGTTTGGCCCCCCCTATGGTTCCCAAATTCACATTAAATATTTGAATGTTGATTAAATTTTTATATAAATTAGCATGGTTGCCCCCTTAATAATGAAAAAAATAAATTCCTGGCTCCGCCCCTGCCAGTATGCCATATGCTGATTTGTGTTTTGTGCTTCTCTCGGCATGTGGAGGTGGAAGGTGCGAGCAGTTGAGATTTGGAGAAAATAGAGAGCAGAGTGAGGAGTGATCCTACCCCGATACTACTCTTTTCGTGGAGAAGAAATTGCTGAGACAAAAGGAGAAGACTTTCTTTGTGCTTGCTGATTTGAGAAATGAAAAGCAGATAGAGAGCTGCTTCTTGCTGTGCTTTGCCGGTGAGCAACAGAGCTACATTTGGTACTAGTGAGTACTTATACTGATGGTACTAGTGTATTCAGGTATCAGCGAGCACATAAAGTTAGAAAAAAACATGGCATAGATACGATGCTACAAAGTGATTATTTATGGGCAATGTACCAGCATGTATCAGGAGGCCGTGTGGATATATTTTAGTTAAATTTTAATCCTCTCTAGGGCCTGCTACTTTAATTCAAAATCTAAAAAAATTGCTCTGAGATTAGCGGATTCGTTCAGTGAAAGTTGTATTATCTAATATAAAATTACTCTACGCTTCTTCTCCCCAACGCTAGGAGTACTCAGTTCGCAACGGTTTTGGTGGTTCAAAAATGATATTGAATAAAATATCACTTCACAACGGTTTAGGAGTACTCAGTTCGAAATTCAAAATTTTAGTGGTGGGATGGTGTTATATAAAAAAGTACAGCATATAGTACACATGTCCATCACCTCATCTCTTTATGTCCTATCATGTCTACTAGCTCACCTCTTTATGTGTGACATGTATCTCTTTATGTCTGACATGTATCTGACAAGATTCAACAAAAAAATTGAAATACAAATGAAATACATGAGGAAGAGACAAGAAAGCATGTATCTCGGTGCAAACCACACGGTCAGGATTGAATCTTCCGGGGACCGAGCTGGGGCTCGGTTGGTTAGCTCAGCTGGGGCTGGGCAAGCCCACCCGCGTTCGACGCCGGCCGGGCGCGGGTGCTCCACTCCTTCTTACAAGATGCGCCAGAGCTCCTGGCAGATTTCAAAAAAAAAAAAAGGATTGAATCTTCCGTGGTGGTCGGGTACAAAACAGACATTTCGGAGTACTACACTTCATCGTGGTGGGATGATACGGGCAGGTGACAATTAATAGTTGAAAGGTGTACTATGTACCACATCGCCACCATTTGCATACATTGTTTTTCTGGTATGGTGCGGTAAGTCACCTCTGTGCATTCAGAAACCTCCTGTTGATGGCTCCATCCAATTGACTATTTCTTTTGGCTATTTCAAACTAATATATTTGTCTACTACCTACATGATCTTGTACTCACTCCGTCTCAAAATAAGTGCTCGTTTAGAAATTTTTAGGCAGATTAGTAGTGGTGAGAAATAACCATATCATCCTTAATTAACTATAGTTGTTTGTGATTGGAAACCGCGTTGTTTGCTTGGTTCTAAATTCTCAATAAATATAAATGCATTGGAATCAGAAAATTAGCATCTACTCTCTCCGTTTTTTAGATGTCGTGTTTTTTTTTTGGAAAATGACAGGAATACCTGCCGTCTAATTCCTCGATCCCGTAGAGAAATCAATTGGTGCAATTAGTCTCTGCATGCGAACGCCTCGATCCCACGGACAATTCAATCGGCATGCGAAGCAGAAGAGAGTACATATACGAATCAATTTGCATACAATCGTAGACCACCAGCGATTAGAACCCTTCTCAATACAATTTTCTCTTGATATTTGATGTTGCTTTAATTAGATAGAGTTCACTACAATTAAAAAAGCACTCTTTCTGTAACAAAATTTCAATGTTAAACGAACACTTATTTTAGAACCGAAGGAGTGCTTCCGAAACCCATGCTACAGGGTGCATGTGATTACGCAAAAAAAAGATTTGTATGATCTCCCCATGAATCCAATGAAACGTGTGATTGTCCTCACCAATCAAAAGTCCTTGACATTTTGCATCTACTGATCCAACGGCGATGATGTGATCGTCCACCACCACCCACACACACTGACCATCACAAAACCCCCGTGACGCCCTTCAAAACCTTCCCTTTCTACCCTCCCCCATCCTGTGCGACGGAAAGGCCGAAAGGGGAACACCGCAATCCGGGCGACCAATGGCCTTGCTCCACGTCATCCAACTGCCGCCACGTCAGCGCAGGATCGAGGGAAGTGGCCTTTGCCACCCGTGCTTTCTCGCGCTCGCCGCGGGAGATCTCTCGCTTTCCCTCCAAACAGTCTCGCTCGCCGACAAGGCGTCCTCGGGGGCGCTGCGCGAGGAGCGCCATGGCGAGTGGCGGCGGCGGGCGGCGGCGGAAGCCGAGGCCGAGGGCGCGGGGCAAGGGGAAGAAGACCAAGTACCTCAGCCTCAGCGACCTCCTGATCAAGGTCGAGTCGGGGACGCCGCCGCGGTCGCCGCGGGATGAGCCCGCGCCGGCGTGGGAGGAGGCGGAGGTCAAGCGGGAGGACGGCGGGGATGGAGACGGCCAGCACCAGCAGCAGCAGGTGGAGCCGTTCGCGCTGCACCACGAGGCGTCGACCCTATTCGCGGCGCTGCCGGCGCCGTCGCTCTCCGACATCCTCGGCGCCTCCGCCGGCGCCGGCGAGTCGCCGTCCGCGTCGCCGGACGGGGGCTCGGGGTTCACGGGGGCGGAGGAGGAGGACCTGGCGCGGCGCGCGCTGCGGGGCAGGGAGCGGTGGGTGTACTGCAGCAGCGGCTCCTCGCCGGCGGCGACCACGGCGACCACCGCCACCACGCCGTCGTCGTCGCCGTGCTCGTCCGCGGCCAGCACGGGCGCCTCGGCGCGCTCGCTGCTGCTCAAGCTGGACCACGAGGAGATCCTCGCCGCATGGGCGGACCGGGGGTCGCTCTACATTGGCGGCGGAGGCGGCGCTGACAGCGACGCCGACGCCGCGCCGGAGCTGGGGCTCGACGCCGTAAGTCCATCCGCTCTCGCAAAAGGCGCAGCCTTTCGGGGTCGCCCGTACAGGTCTTGCAGACAGAGCTGTGACGTGACAGTGGTGGCGCCATCTGTGCAGGTGTTGGTGGAGGTGGAGCCGTCCGAGCACGCCGCGGGTGCGCCGCCTCCGCCGGAGCTGGCGCCGGCGGGGCCGGAGAGGGCGGAGAAGGTGAGGCGATACAAGGAGAAGCGGCGGAACCGGCTGTTCGCGAAGCGGATCCGGTACGAGGTTCGCCGGGTCAATGCCGTGAAGCGGCCGCGATTCAAGGTGACAGCGATATCCCTTCTGTGTTAATACGCCATTACTACTGATGAGCCAAGGAGCATGACATGAGCTGCCGTGATCTCATACATTACGGCGCTATCAATACACCATTAATTCATTACTGATGCGCCAAGACGTGGGTTGCTGCGATCTAGTTTGTCACACAAATACTCTGAATCCATATTTGAACTGCCAAGCGATTGGGTTTGGACTTTGGAGTTGGGAATTTTGGGTACCTTGTGTCTTTGTGCATGGATATATCTCCACCTCTAACTGGATGCTTGAAATTTTGATAATTTGGTTTTGCAAGGGGAGAACTGTGCCCAACGCAGTACTTCTCATTTGCAGTTCCTATAGGATCTTTTGTCCAAATTTCCTGAACAGAGCTTCTGTGTTGTGCAAATGGATGCTCAAATGGTGTTGCATTGTCTGTCAGCAGCAAAACGAATTGATTATCCATCATTGGTACTCCAGATTTGTGATAGCTGGATCCACAAACATTATATCCTGCCCAGTTTTAATGCCGAATACATTCACATATATGTGAACAGATGAAAACTCTGCCCTGAATCCTTATCTTGTTGTTTCACCTTCTGCCAAGCTTAAAAAATCGACATGCCTTGTGTTTTCTTTCTCACTGCGGCTTATTTTAGAGGAACATTTTAATGCTCATGGATGTGTTGTGTCTAAGGATAATGCATGAACCACAGTGTAAATCCTTTGATTCAGGAAAAGGAAACTCTGTAGAAATACTTCATCTTATGCATTTTTACTAGCAAGTAGCAACCAGCCCGCACATAAACCAGTATCTTTCCATTATTCCAGCATACTATTAACCCATTTGCTTCACCATTTGTTACTAAATTCTGTTCTGATCAAGCATTGCATATCTTGCATTACCAAACTGCAGGGCCGTTTCATCAAGGAACACGAGGAAAGCGAGCTCCAGCCTACATAGCTCCCTTGGCTTCTTTCATCACCGCAAGGATAGCCCGTGTATATATACGGTTAGTTGCCTTGTTGTCTTCTCCCCATTATTCCAATTGCTGTATCCTCTACCCTGGGCAAGCTGCAAGCTTCAGGCGTAGATCAGTAGGTGCAAAGTTATGTTTCGTAGGATGAAAATAACAGAACTTAGGGTGAGGTGGGGAACCATGAGATCAGTGATCCAAGACCTTTGACGGTGAACCTGTTTAGCCTTTTCATGATCTATTCATTCGGAGTTCGAAACACTAGTTTGCAAACTGTGAACAAGGGTAATGTTCAGTTGGCAACAAATCAACCTTACTCTCAGTCTCAGGAAGGGCTTGAGAATTTGATATGTGAGCCATTTGATTAGCACAAAAATGACCCATGTTTCTCATATCGATGCCACCGGATACATTACGTAGCATGCAGAGTAAAATGGTTTATAACAGCAGTCGCAATTGTAAGGGCAGAGGATCTGTTAGTAACGCTGAATCATGTACGGTTCTTGCAAAACTGGTGCCTGGTACTGTTTTTTCCTTTTCAATGACAAAACCAGCAAAATATGTCGGGTATTACAGTTACTTCTAGTGATGCATGAGCACGATGACTCGACGAGTCCGTCGTCGCATCTTGTACTTGACGAGGATCAATTCTGATTTGTCAAAAAATGACAATTGAGATGGAGCTGGCAAATGGCAACAACTCAACTTACCACTTAAGCAGGGATTCACGCATTTGAGATTTCATCTTTCTGGTTAGTGGAAAACTTATGCCTGTTCTTGGGTTTGCATCACATTGGTCAATGGGATGGGATACTTAATTCTTCAGAGCATGCTTCTAGCACTTGGCAAGAAAGCTGCAATTAACTGTCATCTATCCTCATAAAAAAATAAAATTAACTGCCATCTTGTAGAATAGAACAGTAAACTGTAACTGCTGCTGTTGCAATGCAAGTGCATGTGAATTGAGCAGTCGACCTGATGGAGAGGGATCTGTCGTGCCGTTCCGCTGCACCTTCTGGATTCAGGGTACCATCAGTCATGTGAGGCCGTTCCGGGGCACCGAGGCCCACCTGTCAGCCAGCTTTGTCTTATTCCTTTTGGCTGCCAGGTCGACGGCTGGGCGCGACTCTCGGAGATCGTCGGCCTCCGTCCTGGACCACCGGCGGCAGTTTGGCCGCGTCCGATGAGCAGCGCCCGAGGCCGTGCATGTGCCCCGGCCGAGAAGATTTAACTGCTAACCTTTGAATTTTCGTCACTGTCGAATATACTCTCTCCATCTTAAATTATTAGTCATTTTAACTTTTCTAGGTATCTAGAAAAGTCAAAACAATTAATAAATTAGAACGGAGATAGTAAAATTCAAGCTACTTTTGACATGTGGATTTTTTGTATGTGTAGGAACTGAAACCGCTAGCCTAAAATTACAGCAAAAATATATGTAGAATTCGTCGTAGCTTCGGAGCAGCCCTGGGCTGGTTGTTCATATCTGGGCTTGGCGATGGCCCATTTACGAGCCGTCGCATCAGGTGAAAAAGCAGGGCCTTGTTGGGCCTCATTTTGAATACATATAGAATGAGGCCCGACGATTTCTGAACTCACGGCTCCTACACAAGTCGGGTTCCTACACAAGTTGGGCCTCGAAGGGGATTCCAAGCTTAATTACCACAACTGATACTCCACAGCAGGTTAAAACTGAGCAGTAAGAATAAAATCTTATTGTTGTTCTCTGTATTGGCACGGTATTTCTATGTAGTGATTCTTGCTGTCCTTCATGATAAATATGTGTAATTTCGTAAAAAAAAAGGGTCAAAAGGAGAAAGGGGGAATAGGTAGTGAGCGTGCGTGTCCATGGGCAGTAGGATCTTGTGACATGGACCTTGGATCTTGCGGTGGTGTGCGTTTGTGAATATTGAGAAATGCCTTTGCTTACGTACTACACACGTGCGAGCTACGTGCGCCTCGTGTGGGCTGCCCACACACTCTCCTCTCTCTTTGCCTCAATCTCATGCACTGAACTGGCCATGTTCCCAGTTTCCCTACTCCTCCCTGTACTACACTTGTTTTTTTTAATCAAGAAGTACCGCACTCCGTAAAATGGGGCATAATGCATGGCGTACTATGGTAGTACTGATAACACACTGATCAGTAGGCGTTTAAATTATTCAGATGTACTACTGTCAAATATAATCATCACACTTTTTTTACAAATGGGCTCATGCTTTAGCTTGCCGAGGTCAGCCATTTCGGTTTACATTTTGTCAGTTTCAGTTGCAGTAACCAAGGTTAGTCCAGGAATACAGCGCCATCTATGAAGCCATTTCGGTTTACAGTTGCACTCCTGATCCATCCATTCTACGAATTTAATTTCGTCATAACAAGCATCTCTACATCGAACAAGCTGCTGTCGCTGCACTCAACGCCCTGCTTCCCTATCGAACAAGCTGCTGTCGCTGCACCACGCTCTCCCTCTGACCGAGCTCCAACACGGCGCATCCCCAGCCCTAGCAAGCGGATCCCCATTGTCTAAGATGCATATTCAGATCCATCCGTAAGGTATGCCCGCACACTAGATCGGATCCCCATTGCTTCCCGTATAGGCACTTCTACAAAGCTTTCTTAAACTTTGTTTGGCTCATTCAGATCCGGATCCGTGAATGTCACTCCAATGACTTCCATCTGCGCCTGCTGCTTCGCCGTGTGTGCTACCCATTCATAGGTATGTTTCCTGTTTGTGAATCCGCCCAGATTTAACCTAAGTACCCTGAGTTCTATTCCTCATTCACTGTTTACACAAACAAACATACCTAATGTGCGCTGCTATAAGATAATATACTACCTTCTCAGTACTGATGCTTCTAAGTGTGCTTCTGGTTCACAGGTTGTTCACCTCACTACACATTTGTTCCGAACTGCTTAAACCCTGACAAACACCAGCTGCTTAAACAAGGAGGTCCGTCCTACAAATTTTTAGGGGAAAAGAAATATTACTCTTCTAATTTTAGCTATCAACATAATGTCTCTCTGTTTCGATTTGCATCATACTGTTTTCGCCCAGATGTTGCTCCTCATAAATATTGAATTTGTTTACAGATCTACGCTTCACTAGGGAGTACACTGGAACCCTTGTGACTTCAACGGAGCACCTAAAACATTGCTGGTAATTATTCAATAACACCACACTTTCTTCTCCGTTTTAATATTCATCGAACTTGCCATTCATTCATGCTTCGACAAATTATCCTCTAAGATATAGCAAGTTAATACATATCGGTATATTAACACTCCTCAAATAAACCAAACTGCCTACTGCTACATCTCCACTAATCCCTAACTAAACTACCAAGTTGACCATTGTATTGGTAAATACTATATATATGTACCCCGGACTGGCTATTATATCAGGCATGTTGTCTCATATTAAATAACTAAAAAAAACTATTGCCTACTATAATAGAGAGACCAGTATGTGTCTCTAACTCTTATCCCTTTCCTCACTCTTCCTTATTGTACCTTGGCTAAATAATTACACTTCTTACTACTAATATTACATTAACCAATATTTTCAGTAATTATCTTAGCTAACTACCTTTTCCCCTGTGCTTTTATTTTATTTGATTTCGTTTATTGTACCTTTTTCCCTCTTTTATTTTATTTTTTCCTCTTTGTAAAAAAGCCCCAAGAAGCAGCACTGCCACATTGTATCAAGCACACCATGATCATAAAGGAAACTTCTCCGATAGCCTTGCTTCATGCTGCGGCCTCGGAATGCCAACTGCAATATGTATCCCTCATCACTGAGATAGCAAGTGATCAGACAGTCCTATGTGGTGTCGAATTGGAACTGCCACAGAGTGAACTAATAGGCCCCCGCCGCGAAATTTTTTTCTGGGAACCTGTAGTTTCCGAACCCTCCTTAGCATATGCAAAAGCATGTCTAAAAGCAGTGTCATTCCTGCAGATCTTTTTCAATTTAAGAATAACAAACTATTATTGCGCTGGCATGCTTATCTACAGGGAACTGAACATAGAACATCAATCTGAATTCATGGCATATAATTTTCCACTAAAAGTGAATCATTTTCCCAGAATTAGTACAGAACCACACTACAGAGACAACCACAGCTAGATTGCTATTTTCTGAATTATTTACACTAAAGCTATTGCACACTAAAGATAGCCATAGACCTATCTGCCCTTTTGTATTTTTTCCCCTCTCTTTAATGTGTATGATGTATGTATTTTATTTCTGATTCCCCAATACTATGTAATATGTAATTCGATGAGAGAATTTTCAAATATTCTCCCCTCCTGTTTTGTATTTTTTTTCCACCTCTAATTCATATTTCCTTTTTATACTACTATTTACTTTCCCTCTTCTTTTACATTCATGATAGCTTCTTTCTCCTAAATACATGTTTACATAGTCTATTTTAAAAATATATATTACTACTATCAAAGTACTTTGTACTGTCAATTATAACACTCCAAATGTTACTTATGAGACATAGCCATCATATGCCAGTCCTAACAACATAACTAATTACAACTTATGTGCTTCCACCACTTGCAGTTTATATACTCTACAAGAGTTAGAGACTACAAATTAAAAAAAATATAACTTCAGAAATATTCGAATAATGCCCACGCCAAAGAATACATGTACTGAAAACGCAAATGATCGTGGATGTTCCTCAAAACGACCACGAACACTTGCAGACACAGGTTCTTATGATCCTGTTATATCAACAGCATCTGAATGCCGTGCCAAAAGGATTAAAATCTTAAAACAGAAACATGCTGCTACAACAGGTATTGATTGCACACTATCTTTATCGGACAAATAATTATATTCACCGTTATTGATCATACTTACGCTTGGCCTACCACTAGATCCTACATCTAAACACAATCTATCTCGGAAATGTGGATATTTCACACAAGAATACATTAATGCATTGAAAGGTATTAGATACTTTTCTACCTAATCTCCCATCGATTTCTTTAGCAAAAGCTAATTTTAGCAACTAACCATATTTGTTTTCTGACTACTTCTTTTGGCCTTCAATCTAAACTGGATACAATAATGATATCCTCATGTTCTTTACAAAAATACAAATAAAAAATAGCATCCTATCCTGAAAGGTCTTATTTGGGATCTCCTGATTATACATGCAAACATTGCCATGCCATATTCTGGTATGAAGAACGGATTAAATCAGATTCTTCGCGTCGGCAAAATAGAATTACTTATAACTCTTGCTGTAAAGGCAGAAAAATAAAAATACCGCGACCACGTGACCGTCCTGAACCTTTGGCTTCACTAGCAAGATTTGATGGTGATTCTAGAAGCACCAAATTTATGCGCAATATCCGTCAATACAACTGTCTATTTGCTTTCACATCAATGGGAGCAAATATAGATAGATCTGTTAATGATGGTCGCGGTCCACCTATATTCAAAATACATGGCCAAGTTCATCATCGTATTGGATCTTTGTTGCCTTGTGATGGGTCTCCACCAAAATTCCTTCAGCTCTATATATATGACACTTCCAATGAAGTTCAGAATCGAATACAAGCTTTGCATCCAACTGATCAAGCTGATGAATCTCTTGACCCTTCAATAATTGAGAGTTTGATAACAATGCTTGATGAACATAATCCATTTGCAAAGCAATTTAGAGCTGCTCGAGATAGATTAAAAGATCATGAAAATGAGGAATTCATTATTAGAATTGTTGGTGCTTCTGAAGGTGATCCTATTCAATATAACTTGCCAAGTACAGATGAACTGGCTATGCTTGTTGTCGGCGATTTCTCTCTTGATAATTTCAAAAGAGATATAATAATAGAGTCTAAATCTGGTAATCTACACCGGATTTCAAGTTTGCACCCGGATTTCAAGTTTGCACCGAGCTTACATGGCACTGCAATACCCACTTTTATTTCCATTTGGGGAAAGAGGCTTTCAAGTTGGAGTTTTATATAGCATTACTGAATCGGAAGGCGCAAAAAAAGATGTACCATGACAATGCAAGATTATTATAGATATCAATTCCATTATAGAAAGGGACAGCCAAATCTCGTTTTATGCTAAGGACTTCTTTCCAGCCAAGCTAAGGTTGATGCTAGAGCTGCCATATATGAAAATAGACTTTGGTACATATTGCAAAACCAAGATAAATTTAGGATGGAAAATCTCCAAGGCATAGCAGATGCTGTTGGCCGTGGTTGTATTGATTTCAGCGAGATGGGTAAGTTAACTGTACTGCCAGCCTCACATACTGGTGGCCGTCGCTATATGATACAAAACTATCATGATGGTGTCGCAATCTGCCGAGTTTTTGGTCCCCCCAGACTTCTTCGTTACATTTACATGCAATATAAATTGGAATGAAATAAGCTTGGGGATTCTAGAACCTGATAAAAAACCATCAGATAGAGCTGACATAATTGTTCGAGTATATAATATGAAACTAGAAGAAATGCTTGATGATATTCGCAGTGGAAGAATATTTGGTCCTGTAGCAGCAGGTACGTTCAAATATTCTTCCATACTTACTACTATTCATTCACAATAAGCTACAACTCAACTATACATGGCCTACATCTGTATGAATTCCTGATCCTTACTAACTTATACAAAAATAAACTATGACAGCTCTGCATACAATTGAATTCCAGAAACGTGGATTGCCTCATGCTCATCTTATATTCTGGTTAGTGGAGGACACCACTAATCCAACACCATCTTTAATTGACCGATTTATAAGTGCTGAGATTCCTGATCCAAATGAAGATCCCTTAGGATATGCTCTTGTAGCAGAACATATGATTCATGGACCTTGTGGACCTCTCAATCCTAATGCCCCATGCATGAAAAATGGGAAATGCTCAAAAGGTTATCCCAAGCCATTTCAGACTGAAACATCAATTGATCCAAATGGATTTGCAACATACAAAAGGGCTGATAATGGTCGCTTTGTACAAAAAGGGCCACACAAATTATCTAACCAATGGGTTGTACCTTACAATATGTATTTACTTAAGAAATTTCAAGCGCATATTAATGTTGAATGGTGCAACAAAGGAATATTCATCAAATATTTATTCAAGTATGTCACTAAGGGACCAGATTGTAGCAAAGCTTACTTCCAGCGTCTTCGAAATGGAGAAGATGTACCTGAAGATGAAAACACAAAGACAAGAAATGAAGTCAAAGAATATCTTGATTGCCGTTACATATGTGAACAAGATGCATGTTGGCGAATATATGGTTTCGATATTCATCGTCATTATCCTGCAGTGGAAAGACTACCAGTACATCTACCAGATGAGAATAATATTCTTTACCACATAAATGCTAACATGGCTCAAATTGCTGCAAATGACTTCTTGAAAAGAACTATGCTCACTGAATGGTTCGCAGCCAACAGAGCATATGAAACAGCAAGAACTTTAACATATCTTGAATTCCCTTCAAAATGGCGTTGGGATTTACAAACAAGAACTTGGGAGCCTAGACAATAATCGAAAGGCAAAATAGGCAGACTTTATTATGTACATCCCTCCGTTGGTGAAAGATATTATCTTAGAATTCTACTTATGACTGTCAAAGGTGCTTAAAGCTATGAAGATGTCAGAACATACAATGGAATAACTTATCCTACTTTTAGAGCAGCTTGCAATGCTAGAGGTTTACTTGGTAATGATCAAGAATGGTATCATGCTTTTGATGAGGCTGCAGCATGGGCCACATCGGCCCAACTTAGACAGCTTTTTGTCACAATGCTTCTTTACTGTGAAGTTGCAGATGAATTTGCCTTCTTCGAAAAAGTTTGGAGGCTAATGGCTGATGATATTCAATACCAACTTAGAGAAAACATCAATAATAAATCATACACAATACCAGATTCCACACTAAGAGATTTCCTTCTTGATGACTTAACAATACTTTTCGCCCGTAGCGGCGGAAACATACGAGACCACAACATCCCTACAAGAAATAATCCATCTTCTGTTTCTCGGGGCAATCGTCTAATCGAAGAAGAGTTAAGTTATGATGCTGCTGATCTATTAATAAAATCTGAAGATATGATATCAAGCCTAAATGACAAACATTTGTACGCCTTCAAAACAATTACATCTGCTGTTAATGAAAGCAGACCTGCCTTCTACTTTGTATCTGGATATGGTGGGACTGGAAAAACTTATCTATGGAACACTATTGTTACTTATCTACGAGGTAATCAGAAAATAGTACTAACTGTTGCGTCTTCTGGTGTTGCATCATTGCTTCTTCCTGGTGGCCGTACAGCCCACTCCAAATTCAAAATACCATGTGACTTAGATGATGACACTGTCTGTGATATCAAACGAGGAACTATGTTGGCAGAGCTTATTCAACAAACATCACTCATAATATGGGATGAAGTTCTTATGACACATAGAAGAGCCTTGGAAACACTTGATAGAACACTTCGAGACCTATTATCTGTTACCAATCCTGAACTCTGTAACATTCCCTTCGGTGGTAAAGTTGTTGTCTTAGGTGGTGATCCACGACAAATACTACCAGTTATAGAAAATGGAACGAAAAACCAAATCATAAATGCTGCTATCATCAACTCTCAATTATGGTCTTCGATCACTATTCTTACATTGCACAAAAATATGAGGCTACAAGCAACAAATTCAGATGCTGAATCACAAAAAGAAATATCTGATTTCAGTGAATGGGTACTATCTATTGGAGAAGGAAATGTTCCATCACAACTTCCAATTGATACTCCAGATGAAATGCTAGTGCCAATACCACAGGAATTTCTTATAAAGGATTACACTGAACCCATTCCTGCTATAGTTGATTCTGTGTATACTGACCTGGCAAATCAATATAAAAATGTTGATTATTTAAGGACCAGAGCAATACTATGCCCCAAAAATGACACAGTTGATGAAATTAACACATATATAGTCTCACTTCTTCCCGGGGAAATCAAACAGTATTTAAGTTGTGATAAGGTTGTCAAAGCACCAGACAGCCATGAATCATATGATATCTTATATCCAATTGAGTTCCTTAACTCATTAAATGGTTCTAACTTTCCAACTCATGAACTCAATCTAAAGGTGGGCGTCCCAATCATACTTCTGCGCAATCTAAATCAATCAATTGGCTTATGCAATGGCACAAGACTAATAGTAACAGCTCGGGGTGATATGGTTATACAAGCTACAATTATGAGCGGCTCATTCGCTGGCCATAGTGTTCTCATCCCTAGGATACGGCTGACACTAAAAAATCATAAATTACCATTTGTTCTTGAACGAAGGCAATTCCCAATAAGAGTATGTTATGCGATGACCATAAATAAAAGTCAAGGTCAGACATTAGCCACGGTTGGAATATATCTAAAAACACCAGTTTTCACTCATGGACAGCTCTATGTAGCAATCTCCAGAGTTACATCTAAAAAAGGATTGAAAATTCTTATTGAAGATGATAATGGAAATTATTGTGACACAACAAAAAATATTGTCTACCGTGAAGTATTAGCAGCAATGAAGTGCCAAACAAACTACTCAGCGATATGAATGCCAAATTTATATATGTACTAACCTCCTTTTGCCACAATATCAACTAGGTAATTACACACATATCCACATTTATGACCCTATTGCAGTTCTTTCATTTCAAACTGTGCATTTACAGGAGACCAAAAAACATATATACATGATACAATATCTAAACTATTCTCACAGTTACAATTTTCTCTCTCTTTTACAGATCAAGATGGTTTTCAATCCGCTTTCAACTTTACAACCCAGAGACTGGCACAAGACAATCCACGTACGTGTCTGCAGAAAATGGGAATTCCATGGAAGCAATGAAAATGGCCCATTACAACACATTGATATGGTTCTTGTCGACAACCAGGTAAACCAGCCACTCATATGTTAATATCTTTGTTCTATGATATCTTCATCAACTAAAAAAATAAAACAGAAAACCAGTATCAAGAGAAAAAGAAAATTTCTCGAAAAATCATTAATAATAAGCTCCAATTTTACACAAACACAAGAACTAATGCCACTATTTTTCCCCCTACTTACAGGGAAACACCATGTACGCTGAGATACCCGCAAAAGAAGCAGAGAAGCTTGGACCTATGATACAAGTGGACAGAACCTATGTCATAGCTCGCTTCAAAGTTTGCAATGCAATTTTTTTTTCAAATCAGTCCCAGGTCCCTATATGCTAGAATTCACCTGTCATACCAAAATTAGTGCTGCAACCGAGCAAATAACTGAGCCTAAGTATATCTACAACCTCACTCCTTTTGAAAAACTCCCAGAATTCATCAATGACACAAAAAAATTCCATGGTTAGTGTCTATACTAAATTATCTGCTCTACTTTATAAGCTACATTTATATCCCAACTCTAATTGTAACTGATTTTCTATTGGCAGATATCCTTGGCATTATAACAGAAATCAATGAACCAGAGTGGATTCCCTTCTCCAATCAGCCTAATCCTTCCTTACGACATGACATCAGATTGACAGATGGATGGTAAGCAACTCTTCAAACACAATATATGGCATTGCTAATTTCGTACATGTTCTACATTAAAGAAAACACAAAATAACATATTGTGAACAGTGGCCAAGAGATAAAAATGGCAATTTGGGGTTCAAAAGCAACACAATTTAGTATGCCTGAGGATCCAAATATGGAAGACAGACCAACTATAGTGCTATTCACGGGATGTCTTGTGAAATACTTTCAAGGTATATCATTCACCAATCCTACAATATTTATTAAACTTATTTGTCAACATAATATTTGTATTACTAAATGATATTGCTCAAAATATTATCACTACAGAAAAGTTCTATGTTAGCGGGTACTCTGCATGCCATTGGTATATCAATCCTGACATACCAGAAGCAGCAACTCTATTAAACAGGTAAAAAAAAACCTTTTCCTTTCCCTGCACATATATATATCAACTTATCACATTGTTCCATAATTAATTACTTCAAATTCTGTTTGTACACTATACTGTTGCAGAACACATGGACAATCTTACAAGATCAAAAGAGCTGGCATCCCAATTGCTGAACAGAGTCAACCAGAACCT
The DNA here is from genome assembly GCF_016808335.1 of Panicum virgatum. Taxonomy (NCBI): domain Eukaryota; kingdom Viridiplantae; phylum Streptophyta; class Magnoliopsida; order Poales; family Poaceae; genus Panicum; species Panicum virgatum. The sequence goes on along the minus strand of NC_053141.1, from coordinate 2,599,311 downwards.
CCACCTGTACCTGATTTCCTCACGCTACAGGAAATGGAAGCTGTAGACCCCTACGAGTTTCCGGTAATACATATTCTAGTATACAATTCCAGCAAGAAATACTTACCTCTGAACTCTATTGTTTAAACTGAAAGCTAAATCTAATATCAAGCAATTTCTTATGCAGGCAAGTGGATGCCGCTGCACTGTTATAATTGTCCGTTTAGTTGAAACACAAAATTGGTGGTATCCAGCTTGCAACTTATGCAAAAAGTCATGCTTACCAGAAGGTTCATCTTACAGATGTCCTAAATGCAACATATTGGACATGTACACATACAAGTAAATTTACACATATGGAGGGCGAGGAGGAGGAGGAGGAGGAGGAGGAGGAGTAGACGTAGAGGAGGAGGAGCAGGGAGAGGAAGGGGAGCGCGAGGTGGAGCGGGCGCGCGGGCAGGGGCGCCGCCGCGCGCGGGGGCTTGGGGTCCGCAGGCATAGCTGTTGTTGCGGTGGCGGTGGCGGTTAGGGACAGGGCGGCCGCCGCATGGCGGTGCGGCGCGGTTGGGTCTGGTGCGGACGCCGCTATTGTGAGCTGTGCGCGATGGGCATGGGAATGGGAATGCGATGGGCCCGGTAGCCTTCCCAATCTATTCTAGTGATTTTTTTATTTTTATATTTTTCAATTTCATTTTTTACAAAAATATTTTTTGTTTTCGAAATTTACAGGAATATACCCCGGCCGCCCCGCTGCCGGGCAGCAGGGGCTTTTCTGCAAAAAGTTTCGCGGAAAATTTGCGCCCGGTCCTCTGAAGGACTGGTCGCCCGGTAGCGGGGCGGCCGGCCCCCCAAGCCGCCCGGCTGCGGGGCGACCACTTCCCATTCCCTTCTAAAAGGGCTGCCCCCTCATTTGGGCTGCCCCCCTCATTTGGTTCAAAAATTCCAGGAAAAAATACTCGGTCGTAACACTATTTATACACCATATCATGGTTTAAGAGTTCATTAGTATTGCAAAAGTGTGCTTGCATTGCAAGGTAGCATAGATGAAGTTTGAGTACGGAATATGAAAACCAAGACGACAGGTCCATAATGACAATAGAGAAACAAGTGGCAACAACTAACCACCCTTGCCATGCCGACCTCTCTTACGTTGTGCGTGTACGTGATCTGTAGGGTAGCTATGACGGTCCGGTGGCCTCACGTCTCTGGCAGGACGGCGTAACAGAGCCACAGGTGTATGCAAGCTGGGATCATCGTCCTGGACAGGCATAGCAAGCAACCGTGTAAAGTCGTCGAAGTTGGCCTCGTCGTTGTCTTGAGACCACCCTACAGATCACCAAATTTTTTTTAAGCAACGTTCAATAGGTTAATGCAATTCCGTACAAATTCAATAGGTGAATGCAGCCAAACCCTTATATAGTAGGGGGGAGGCGGTCGCCCCGCAGCCGGGCGGCCAGATCCAGCCGCCCCGCTGCCGGGCGACCGGTCCTCCAGGGTCCGAGCGCAAATTTTTCGTTAAACTTTTTGCAGAAAAACTCCTGCCGCCCGGCAGCGGGGCGGCCAGGGTATATTTCTGTAAATTTCGAAAACAAAATTATATTTTTGTAAAAAAACAAAATAAAAAAATCGCATCTATTCTAGGCCGCCGAAGTGGGCCGCGGCCGGGGGGCCAAACCCATGTTTGTCCCCTTGTGCTTATTTTATGGGTTAGTATTACTTTAATCGCTGTCACTAGTGCTACTTGATCGTTACTAGTAGTACTTAGTATCAATTTATGCACTAACTCAAAAAAAAAAACTTAGTATCAATTTATAAGATATGTTTAAAAAGATGAATTTATAAGAGAACTAACTGAGATTTAAAACATCGATCATGTGGATGCCCAAAACATTAGACCTGGGACCGTTGAACCTGAAGAGCCTAGCTAGGATCGCTGTGTGCGCACAAGAGACACGAGTCAAATCACAGGTAGTTATGGTCGGGAGCCAGTACATGGACCCGTGCCACCGTAGTTCGTGCGGTGCATGAGCTGGTGCATTCAAAGTGGTAGTACGCCTACGCCGGTCTGATGATGACGTGGAACCCACGGCGGATGCTGATCGATCGTATCTCCTGCACCTGCCAACAACCATCGATCAGCTGCCTAGTCATCACGCAAGTACGGGTAAATCCCCCTCGATCCAGCTCTTCTTCAGATTGATGCCGGTGAGTCCACACGACATGATCACACATGAACACCCGGCAAGGCAGGCCGCAACACAGCCCCAGATTAGGAAAAAAATTAGGATCTGGATGAGCAGAGAGATTTGATGCTTACTTACTGTCTGTCTGTTCGTGCCTGAATTTCTCCTGCGGCAATGGGGTGGAACTTTCCCAGATAATACTGCTTCAAGATCTGCGGAGTTTCCGACTCCGATCCGGGGAACTTTCTCAGCTGCGATCAGAATGGTTAACTTGTGCTTATTTCATGGCTTACTTTAACCGCTGTCATTAGTGCTACTTGATCATTACTACTACTTGGTATCAATTTATAAAATATATTAAAAAATATCAATTTTTAAGAGAACTAATTAGACAACAACATCGTGTCATGTCCAAAATATTGTACTTGGGCTCGTTGAAGAGCCTATCTAGAATCGCCTTGTGTGTGTACAAGAGACACGCACGAGGCCATTCACTCCGTCGAGCACTAAGGGCCTGTTTGGGACGGGTTCACCAGCTCCGGCTTCGTCTATTGTAGCACACTGTAGCGGCGCTGTAGCACGGAGCCGGTGAAACCACTCTTTCCTAGCTTCACCGGCTTCACTCCTCCCGCAGTTGACTGTAGCGCAGAGCTAGTTCGTTTCAGCTCCGTGCTACAGTGCCGCACAGTACCGCGGCACTGTAGCACGGAGCGCGGAGCCGTCCGTCGAGAGCCCCCCCAGGGGCCCTAACTTGGGCGGCGCATTCAAAGTGTTAGCACGCCTGATGACGTGGCGGCTCCTGCTCGATCGTGCATCTCGTGTCCTGCACCTGCCTCCTACATACTCCTCCACCTCTTCTTCTCAAAGTTAACGTCCTTCTCTTGATGTTGATGGGGAGTCCATAGGTCAAGACAACTTTGTCTGATCAGTAATCTAAGGATGCTAATGAGATCATCTTAAAGCTATTGGTCCCAAAAAAAAAACCTTCCATAACTGATGGAAACATTCAAAGACAACATGAAAATGAACCAAGACTGTCTGCCTAGATTTTAAAATCGAAGCTCACCTCCAGGTCTCCCCTGAAGAATTAACTGGAAGATCTTTTGAAAAAAAAAGAATTAACTGGAAGCAGAGCACCCAAGAGCAATGTTGGGCAGGCAACCTGAATTACCATTGCCATTCGCCCATTCATCATCTATTTCTGAACTGATGCTATTCCTTAGTACCCTTGGTGGATTAACAGAGACACCCCTTCCTTTTGGTATCATGAATTTCCCTAATCAGCAAATCCAAGCCCACAAAAGCATCCAGAATTTCACCTTACTCAAGGAATAGAACAAACTAAGAGCATATACGAAACAAGATCACAAGAATATAAATTAAGCACACAACAGATCTGTAGCTGTATGCATAAGCACAACAAGATAGAGTTGAAGAAGCACGGAAATTAAACTAAGTGGTTGGACTGCGGTGGCACAGATGCAAGAGCAGTAACAACCGTGGGAACTACAAGCTAAAACAAGAGCATACAATATGGACACTCCCCAAGAAGTTATGAAAATTCAGAATCACAGTTCCAATAGCAGTGACTTATAGCAAAAAGAAATCTTGGCCATATCTCATCCAAGAATGCGTTTCTGCAGAACCAAACACCAAGAAAACAAATAAGGAAAGCATGCATGCTAGCAATGTCTCTTTCGACCTTTAGTACATGATTATTATGAGGGAAGCACAGTACAACTGCCCAACGACCATTGACACCATGACACCCTAATACCTTAACTAGGACTTGCCGACTTAGTCACATATACTGAACTCTCAGCACAAACATGAAACAACACGGCAGCTATAGATCGGGCATTCCAATTCCAGCTTTTTCATCGTAGGTCTTCTCCAGCACAAGCTCAATTGGTGTATCCTTTGGGCCAGCTGCATGAGGAGGGGAAACTTAAATGAAACATCAAATAAAGTTAGCTTATGTTTGCTTTAATTTTGCAGCACAAGAAGTTCCATTTAGCTTAGCACCTTTTTTAGGGAATTAATTTTCCTTGAAAAGCACTATATAATAAGCAAATAAAATGTATTTACAAGACATGCATGATGTGAGACACTATTAGTTTGATAAAATATTTTTTTATGAGACATACGTGATGTAGGTCTTGGTTTTCTTCTCTCCTTCAGAATTTCTGGCCGGGGGATCACAGCACCAGATGCATTCATCCCTCTAGCAAACCTGACTTTGGTCCCATCTTCCAAATACTTGTATCCAACCTTACATGGTTTCCTGCAATAAACATTGTGTTGTTAAATGTTTTACAAATGTAAAAGCAATATCTTCATAGGTAGTAAAACATGATCAAGTATCATATTATATACCCAGTGACAGGATCAACTACTTGGACATTTGAAACATGAAGTGGAGCTTCAATGGAGAAAATACCACCTGTGTGCCCTTCCCCTTGCTTAATGTGTTTCTTAACCTGAAATGAATGATAGCCCAATTACATACGGAATTCCTGTGTGCAAGAAGGCATGACAAGGCACAAGACAATTAAAATGATGTCTTCCCTTTGCTGGTTGCAGTTAATGGTGCACAGAATAAACAAGCAAATATGCGGCGTATTTCTAGTAAATATGTAATGATATTAGAAAGACGAGAAAAGTACAGTTTTGCTGTTCCTGTTTGGTTTTCACCACAGCCAATTCCACGATACAAATCAAATGGCTACCGCTTTATAAGCTAATTGAGCTATTGAGCATCTGTTGGTTATGGATCTTATGCCAGTGTGCAACAGCCGATATGGTAGGCAGGCATGCCCCAAAGAGAATCAGTAAAGCATGAAGGAGGACACTACGGTATGTAAAATACAATATTGGCTTGTTACACAGCAAAAAAAAAATACTTTTCTTATGTTCCAAAATCAATAAAACTATATGAACTATCGATATTGGTGGCCTGACCTGTAACTAATATGTAAAGCTGAAGGTCGACATCCATCTATACATGCAGAATGCACACAGCTATTCAGTTCTCACTTACAATTAATACGTGCTCTCTGCCTATTTTGCTATCTTTGTGTCATGATGGACATGTGGTATCTTTGGGGGGAGGGACTATACCTATCATTCAGCATTCAAGTCAAACTCATGTGATCTGCATCAAAGCAGCACAACGGGGATGAAATCCAGGCACTATTCTAATCACTCACAACACAAGATTACAACCATGAGCGCAGTCTCAGAGGCAACAGTACTCTGAACTCCGAAAAATTCAGACCATTTTATGACGGTCCGCCAGTCCGGGAATTTCAACAAACACCTAGAGCGCGATGCCGTTGATGGTATGTTCAATTGAACCAATGCAGCCAATGTGCAACGAAATAAACCGCCAATTATGCAACTAGTAGCAGTCCTATATAATATAACCACAAATTATTATCTGCCACATCAATTCCACACTCGGGCTAAATAACCTGGGAAAACATACAACAAATTACCAAGTTCTTGCCCTCGACGATGACGCGATTCTGTGACCGAATGACCCGCTTGATGAGCCCGGTCTCCCCCTTGTCCTTGCCTCTGATGATCATAACCTGGCAGTGAAAAGAAATGAAAAACGGGGGATCTTGCAATGAGAAGAAAGTAGGGACTAACGAGAGGGACTGGGGGGCAGGGAGTGGAGAACGCGAGAGATTACGTTGTCACCGCGGAGGACCTTCCAGTGCCTGATGAGCTTCTCTGCAGCCTTCCACCCCATCTTCCTTGGAGCCGCCTGCTCTCCCGCGCGGGTTCGCGATGGCGGTTCAGGAGGACAGAAATATGCGGCGGTCCGGTGAGGGATGCGGCGGCCGGCGAGGGGGGAGGAGGTGGCGGCGGCGCAAGGAGCTGAGGAGGATGCTGGAGGCCGTTGGGGTAGTGGAGGAGTGGAATGCGTGGGCCGTAATGAAGCTTGGGCTGATGTTTTGAGCCTGATATCCCGGCCTGAGCCCATTGACTTTAGTCCGCCCATTTGACAAAATTTGCCTAACGCTGTATGTAAATCGATTTTTTTTTTACTTTGACAAAAAGTTTGTATGTTACAACATCTTTTATGAGCTAAGAAGTTAGTGATATACATAATTTCTCAAAATTAAATTCTGAACTGGTCATATCAAATCCCATCTATGTACAAAGTATTACTGACACAAAAAGGTGATTTAGGGCATCTCCAACTCTCCAAGAGAGTAGCTATTTTTCACTCTCTATTTGACTCTTCTTTTAACTCTGTAAAAAAATTTCTCTCCATATCAATTTGCTTACTCCAACAAATTTTCTATTTTCCATTCTCCCAATCCCAACAACTCCTCCACCTCTCTCCCTCCACACCCACTGAAATGTGGGTCCCACACGTCATCCCCTTCCTTTCCCTTCTTGTTCCCTTGAGGCGCTGTCATCACAAGAGCCGCTGCGCGCGGGACGACGGGGGCAGCGCGGTACGACAGCACCGGCGCTGGCACAAGATGCCGGGGGCGGCGTGGGACGGTACGCAGCACCGGCACGAGACGTCGGTGGCGACGAGTGCGGCCAATGCAAGTGGTGGGAGGGGGCCCAAGCTCCGGCCGGAGTGGCGTGAGGGGGTCGTAGCGGCGTCAGGGCAAGCGGCGGGAGTGGCCCGGAGCGGCGGCCCGAGCTCAGGCCGGAGCGGCGCGAGGGGGGCATAGTGGCGCCGATGCGAGTGGCGGGAGGGGGCCAAAGCTCCGGCCGGAGCGGCGCCGGCTCGAGGGGACGACCCGGCGGGATCTAGCGAGGAGGAAGAGGACCCGCGCACGTGGGAGGGAGCGGGCGGGCGCTGGAGGGAAGGAGCCAGTGGCGAGCTGCTCTGCTTGTGTATTTTTGCCCAGCGGGAGGGAGGGGATAACCAGCGGAGCAGTTTAGCTATTACGTTGGATGATGATTCTACCTGTTTTTCTTTATTTTTAGACTGACCTCAGCAGGCTACGGTACTCTTGTGGAAGTTGTGCACGTCAGCAGGTAAGAAGACAAGTAACGCAGGCTCCCGCCGGACATTTCCAAATTTGAGCTGCTCCACTTCCATTCCATCGCTGACGAGGGCTGCTAACGTGGACAATATACACGCATGCTAGGTAACCTACTAGGTCAGTCTTACCTAGCCAATTAAGTTTAGCTGGGCTATTGAAGATGCTCTAAGAGAAAAGACTAAGCTTCAGGTTGTTCGAGAGAGAAAAAAAAAAGACTCAGCTTCATGTTATTTTTCAACAAAAATGGGAGTCCAGAACATCACGCACATGGTTCGGTTGAATGGACTTTCTCTTCCATAATTCTTTGTCCCTTCTCTTAAGTTTTTTTTTCTTCGAAACACCATTCATTTTATGTTAGGACGGAGCATGAATTCTGCAAATTCGTCTAGTATGGTGTCTGAAAGCGAGAGCTCATCTAGCATGAATTCTAAGCTTTGCGATTCTTCAATTGAGAGAATGCAACTGATATCGGCGACTCTTTTTTTTTCTTTTGGATTTTGGAAGAAACAAAAGTGGTAAAGGCGATGTCACGTCGACCATTTAGGCCGCAGTGCCACCAGGGTTTTAGTTACCGATCGGTCCGGCCAAACCGGCGGGGTCCGGTACCGGTATACCGGACCGGTTTGGCCGGAAACCGGTCGAAGTCAAATTTGAATTTAAAATCCTCTGTGCAAACAGTTCGTACCGGTATACCGGTCGATTTAACCGGTTTAACGGCCGGTTTGACTGGTAACCGATCGGTTTGACTGGTAACCGGCCAAATTAAAAAAATTCTTTTTTTGTTTAAATTCAAATGCCCGCAAAGTATACTAAATGAATGTTTGTATAATATGTTTTAGTCTAAATGAACCCTCCAATCCTTTTTTGTACTACTTTTACATTGTATTTGTATACTTTTGTATGCACGTTTTTTTGTTTAACTTCAAATCCCCGCAAACTATATTAAATGAACGAATTTTTAAGAAAATTTGACACCATTAGATTCTTCGCACCTTGAAGTATTTTTAGAAATTTTTTGAGAATTTTTTATTTTTTTAAATTTAAATTTGAATTTTGAATTTGGACCTGTTTGGTAGCGGTCCAAACCGGAACCGGTCAAACCGGACCGGTTCCCACCGGTTTGGTGAATCATGAGTGCCACATCCATGTCCAATGCAAACAATGAAACAAACAAGAAAGATCACAGAGGAAAGAAAAGAACAGAAAAAAATTGGAAGTGAGGCCCAGGCCCAGGCTCCGCAACCAACGGTAGCAGGCTGCCAGATACGGATCGGACGGTGTGTGCGTCGTCAGGGGCGGAAGCGAAACGAATTAGGCAACTGAGGGGGCGGGCTGCAAAACGGAAGCTCGATTTCTTCCAAAAGAACGTCGTCCTCATCTTGGGGAGTCCATAAGACTTGAATGCCCTGAAGTAACAGGCCCAATCAGGAATCAAACATACTTTGGAGCTCTGAAAAATCAGCGTGATGTGCGATTAATACATGAATTCGCCTTGCGGGAATAGAGTTGAGCGTTTCCACAGTTGCTTCCAGATCTGCGTAGTTTCTGACTTCAGGGAGCTTCAGCGTTCCATCGGCAGCAACCAGAATGGTTAGCTGAGCATTACGAATTATCAGAGAACTTTTTAAACAACCGCGTCATGAATCAAAGAAACATGAGAACAAAATAGTTCTCTAGCAAATAGCCTAAACCAGCTTTTAGTGAAGAAAAAAAACGATGATTTTCATGGTAGAATTTTACCATGAGAAGTACACATACCACTATGTACTCATTTCTGAAGCCGTCTGGTTTTCTAGAGTACCTTTTCTTTCTCTTGATTCCCTCCAAGTTGTAGAGGGTTTCTTCATCAAATTTGCTCCTCTCCTCGATAGAAATTTTGTCAAAATGATGCTCCCATGAGTCACTTGTATCTTTCACATCAACCTAAAATAAATGGTGCGAGAAATTGCAAGAATTTGTGAGTTGCCCTATAGGGGGGTTCATATAAACAGGATCTATCAATAAAGGTTTTTTTGGCACTGTACATGTTTCTTACCGATAAGCTTAAAGAGATACAGCAATTATTGTGGCGGCGCAAGGAGCATATGGTCTCTACAAAAATGGTCATTTATCAGAATATGATAAACAAGCAACAATGTGTGGATTCTATTCACGTGAAAACTTATGGTAAACACACAGGTATTATTGTGCAACTCATAATAGCACTTGTAGACCTAACATGATTTAATAACAATGCTTCAACGAAAATATTTTATATACAAGTTTCTGATCAACAATGTGTGGATAGTCCTTTTGTATGTATAAACTGTAGTGCACCTGTACCAGAGATGCTGTTAAAATCACATTGGTTCTCATTGATAAACAAGATAGTTTCTACAAATGCTAATGCTTGCAATTCCTGAAATTATTTTTATTCACTCATTTACACAGAATATACAAACTCATGGTTGCAGATATTTGTCAACTTCGCCGCAATCTATGAACCAACAACAGCTATGTATTCCTGCTTCTAATAATTTTCCTTTGTATGCAGAACTATAGCAGATTCAGTTTTACAGTTCCCTACGTATTCTGGAGAAGTGGAGATGTCTAATGTACTGTCCAAGCTTAAAAATTTTCATGTTCTGCTGCATCGGTAGCATTGATTGAGAGCCCAGTATTTTAATGAGATCATGCACTTGACAAAACAATTAGATCCAGTCTGAAAATTGAACACAACAGTAAAGTGTTTGCTCACAACCTTAACAGCAAATTGACACTAATCGTGAAAGGAGGCGCAGATTATTGAAGCACAAGAGCTGCAATAATTTAGAATCTGCACTACCTGTCAATATGAACTTATACCATCGTTGATTAGAAGCTTCCACCTTCTCGGCAATCTCGTTCAGATCTTCTGGAATGTCTTTGCCAAACCCAGCAATGCAACCTGAATTGTGACAAACTCCCCATTACTCCACCGATTTGTATAGCACTATAGCGAGTAGTCAGGACTGAATTACTAACTAGTGGCAATTGATCAAGAAATTGGTACAGGGAAAAATCTGCAGGACCTGGAGCTTGACGACGGTCGTCCTCGGGCGGGTGTAGTGCCGCACGGCGAGAAAAAGGGCAGCTGCGCTGACGGACGCGGAAGCTAGGTAGCCCCAGAACCGCATCTCCGCGTCGCGCTGGGCGGCCGTAGCCACCGGGGGAGGCCGCGCCGTGCCAACGGATACGTGAGTCGCCTCCGCCTGCTGCTCCGGCGAGGAGGACGAGGGCCACGACCATGACGAGGCGGAAGACGATGAGGAGGAGGGAGCCGTGCCGACGGATACGCGAGTCGCCTCCGCCTCCTGCTCCGTGGAGGAGGAACTCGAGGAGGACGAGGGCCTCGACCATGTGGAGGAAGACGATGAGGAGGAGAAGGAGCTCGACGAAGAGGAGGTCGAGGAGGAGCGCGACGACGACGAGTAGGAGCGCCCTCCCATGGCGCCGCCGGACGCGGCGAGCGCTTAATGCGGGCTGGCTGCCGCCGCCGCCGCCGCTGCGGCGAAAGCAGCAGGTAGCAGAGCGGGATCGACCGGGCTCTTGCGGGGTTCCTCGTCGGGACGAGATGGCGGCGTGGCCGTGGTCAGGGACACGCGGCAGGGGCGGAGGCGGCCTGGCTCGCCAGGGAGGCACGAGCAGGGGTTGAGCGGCGGAAGCGGCGCGCTGCGGCGGCGCGTCCTCGAGTGGGGGAGCGGCGAACAGTCCAAGCCGCCGGCGATCGCCATTGGCAGGCCCGAGGGGAGGGTTGAGCTAGAGGTTTAGGAGTCTTTCATCTACGAAATTCGACCGAAACACATCAACGGAAAAGCTCACGAGCTCAATTTTGGCAACATTTTGCAGATATTTCGTGGAAGACAAACTCAATTCTCGCTGAATCAGAGTGCTGATCGGGCCTGATTGGCATTGGGCCATCATGTGAACGTCTTTGTAAATCATGTGTTCGTAATTCAAATCGCAGAATATTTTCGTATGTTTGTTGGCGTATATGATCGAAATGCTGAGCACGGCATAATTTGGCTTGAAATTTGGTACCCACTAGAAGACAGCACAGCATGCAGGTGGTGAGCTGAGATGCTGATGAAACGATGACCGCTCGCAAACATTCTTGACACGATAAATAACTGGAACAGAAGCATCTGCCTTCTCCGACGGACCCGTTCTTCAAACCAAAATTTACAGCATCTCATCAATTTTCAAAAAGCCATAGATGGATCGAATTAATAATAAGGAATGGCACCCTAGCTCGACGATTGTACTTTCGAGCCGCAAGGGCTTGGATCATCTCAAAAGTTGTACTTGTGTGGAACAGTGTCGAAGTCCTCGTAGTCGAATCTTCCACGATCCCGTCCAGTCTGCATCAAATCCAAAAATTAGCAAACCGCACGGGTGATTGGAAGGGGGGGGGGGGGGGGGGGGGCGGAATAAAACTTGTCAGAGACACTTACTGAACTGACCTTCTGTAAATATGCAGGATCGCATGCCATGTTCTCATCAATTGAAGCCAACTTCTTGGACAGAGCCGTCAAACTGGGGGAATTTGTTACAGAATGGATCAGTCCAAACTAGGCTAACGTGCCCTCCCGGTTTAATTCTAACTAAATGGTATCAAATATGTATCTACTTCTCTGAGAGGCTACAGCAATGTGGATGGTGATAAGAATGGAACTGCAAATGTTGGCACTAGGGATGAATTTCGTAAATCTTAGGTTGCCATGATCCTTGACATCAATGGTGGTAGAAAGGTACACACCTTTGAATAGAAGAGTCGATATGCTCCACCATCTCAACACTTTTATATTGTTCAGGGTCTTCGTGAAAGCTGACCATGCCATCCTTTTGGTTTATGGTTGCATGGATCTCTCCATCTTCAATCTGGACCATTAGAAATTAGGAAAGACAAAATGTGCCATTTTTCTGTATACTCAAACAGGCTGTAGAAAGAGCAGTTACCATGCGAAGTACATGCATTTCAGCATCCCTTGGTGTTTCAAGTTGAACAGATCTAGCAATATCTTCAAGTGACAGAGTTAAGTAAGTCTGGGTCAGCCTTTGGATGTTTCGTTTGTACATTGAGGAGAGCACTTGCTTCACCAGCCCTAGGTTGTTGTCCTGCCAGGAAAAGGGAGGAGCTTATAATCATGGAAATCAAATGCATGCATCATTGCCAACTTAACTTACTAATCATATAAATATAAATCTGCACAGGAAGCAGGTGGTTTCGAACAAGGCAGCAGCTACTGGTGCATGCATCATAAAAAGAAGACATTAGTACAGAAACAGGCAACTGAAGCAGGCAGAGAAATACTCACCGATTGAAACACAGCAGCATTTGATTCAACGAATATCTCCAAGTCACTGTAGCGACCATTGCCATAGCTTGTACAAAGATCAACATAAATCTGAAAATGTTAATGGAAGGAGATTAACATCATAACAGTTCTAGACCAACCAAAAGGACATCCAGGGAGTCAAAAGGTTGAGGTTCTATCACCAACAAAAGAGAAATCTACCACATATGTTAGACTTAGAGCATGACAAATGGTCAAACCAAATAATAATGTCAGCACTGATTATCTATATAACTTACTAAATATCAGTTCGTGGTTAAAAGTAAAAAAATTAATATAGTTCACCATTGTCCTAAGTTAGGCTAAGAATCCCATATACCAGTTTAGGAAAAATTACACTAGAAGCAATAAAAAAAAAGGATAGTTCACCATTGTTAGGTCAAGAATGGCCTGTATCAATTTAGGAGGAAATTACACAAGAAGTAGCAGGGCTAATGTCTTCGACATATCATAGCATAGTTCATTCATAGAATGCTTTTGAAATTAAAACTAGGTGGAATGAGACCTTAGTGTGATTTTTCAGATTTCTTTGAGCAGTTGCAGATGTATACTTCGGGAATGATGGGACCTGTTACACAAATTAAATTACATGATTAGCCCATTCAACTTAAAACAACATCTCCTTTGAGTGCAAAAAATAATCATATAAGTTACAATAATACTTCATATCAGATTGAGATCTATCAGCACAGTAAAACTTAGAATATCCAAATCATCAGTGATCTCAAGGGTAAAATCACACCAACAAAAGAGCATACATTGAGTAGACAAAAAATCATAGAAGGTAAAAACCAAGTACAAATGTTGGTACCCTTTGCTCAAATTGAATATCAGGACTACCATGATTTTGAAGAACACATCTTAGTAAACTGTAGAGTGTATCTGAACATACCAAGACAGAAATGTATTATCACAAATGTCCTGACTAATTCTATCTGCTTTGTGCATAAATTTGATGTTTCTTTGTGCAGGACCAATGGATCTAATAACTTAATCCAGCAGCGGGTGCAGGACAATATAAGTTTGGTATGTTATAAAGACTTGGTTTGAAGACTTGTTAAACTGTTCAAAATCTTGAAAACAGCATAGAAATTGGTACATAAAACTGTGAATTGGTCATATTTCTAATTGGCATAAAGACCTACAATAAGTGAAGCAGAATGGAAGTTCAATGGTATCACATCTTTTCACCTTAAAACTAGGAGGAAAAATACTATTTACACCAACTAGCAGAAATCCACTAAGCTGGGATGAAAATACTTGTTACATCAACAAAATAACAAATACAGGCAGCAATGGTATCAAATATACGTCTTATTTAGCAATTGCAACATCTAATAAATCTAGTGGGGAATAAACTTGCTATAACTGATCATCAGGTGAATTTACCAGAAAAAGTGTATCCTCTGGTTCCGCATTAACATGTACAGCAGTAGAGAATGCAGAGTGGAAGCATACCTGTCCATTCTGGATGAGCGACACAAGGATGTACTTCTTGTAAGCTTCCACAGCAATTGCATTCAATGATGACATTGGAGCAGTAACAGCCTGAAAAACACTGCAGTAAGCACCGGGACACAATCCAAATCTAACAGGGAACTGACATAGGGGCCTCACATTGTGAAGAAGCTCCAAAGCCTTAGGAAACTTCTTGAGCCCAATGTATATCATCCCTCTGCAACGGAAGGCAAGCAAGTAAGCAAAAGCCACGCCGGCTCCAAAACCATAAATAAAGCATGTGACAGTTTCGATTGAGACCCATAGTAGCAGTAAAGGAACAAGTCCTGCGGCTGGTCGACTTCGAATATGTCATCTTCCAGGACGCTCAAGCCAGCCTTGTACTGCTTCGCCAGCAGGCACAGGAGAAGGTAGTCAGCGTGAACCGGGGTCAGCTGCTCGGGTGAAGCCTGGATCTTACGGACAGCCGCACGGAGTGGGGCGATCCCCCTGATGGGCGCGTTGAGCTGCATGACCTGATCCTTGAGCACCCTACACACATTCAGGACTGCACATAAAACGAGGTCAAAAACCGTGAAATTCCAGCCCGTTGCGAACAGAAACACTACGGGGGTTAGAGCATTGCGATCGGAATCGATCTGAAGATCAAAACCGCACGCACATTTGTCGGGCGCTAGGCGTATCTGGTCCGCCGAGCACGCGGTGAGGAAATCCGCCATGGTGACGAGGAAGTCCCCGCCGGCCAAGTCCCTCAGATTGGCGCCCGAAGTCGCGCACGCCTCCCTGCAGCGAACAAGGTGGGGGGAAAGTTAGGAGACCAGAGTTTGGGGCAAGGCGAGGGGTTCGGGGGTGGGAGTCTAGGGTTCGGCGAGAAGGGCGGAGGGAGGGAGGGAGGCGCCGTACAGGAGGTAGAGGTAGCCGAGGGAGTGGGCCCCGGGGCTGAGTTGCCCGAGGAAGGGGACGAGCGCGGCGGCGTGGGCGCGCAGGGAGTCGCCGTCCGCCTGCTTGAGGAGGCTGTGGAGGTGCGCCAGCTCCTCGGGGCTGCCCGAGAGCCCCTGGATGTGCGCCACGAGGGCCTCCAGGGACTCCATCAGCGTCGTCGCCGGCGCCGCCGTCGTGCCCGCCCTAATCGTCTCCGAGGCCGCCGCCGAGAGGTGGGGTTTCGCCGCCCTCCGCTCCTCGGTGGGGTTTCGGGGTTTGGTTTGCGTTTGCGTTTTGCGCTGCGGCGATTTGTCTGCCCTTGGGGTTGTTTGGGTTGGGCGTTCGTTTTCTTTCTAGCGGTTTCCGTGGGATCCAGGACGTCGATTGGCCTCGGGATTTAATCCGCGCCGTTGATAAACTCACATAATTGCGTTCTCGCATGATCAGCTTTTAGGGCAGTCTTAATGCAGACTCCACTCGTAAAGTTTCGTAAAGTTTTAAGCATCAAAGACTCCATCACAAGAAACTATACTTTCTAATGTAAAGTGTGTAATATTAGTTTCTATATATAAAATTATTTATTATTTTTCTTCCATCACAAGATCCATGGACTTCTCGTCCCCTCCATAATGCAAGTCTCCCTGATTTCTTGGACATTGAAGGGCGCATAGACTTGAGGTCTTATCTAGAAACTAAATCTTATTTTTTCCCTTCCCTCTTCAATAATTAAGTGCCACATCATGTCTGGTGCCACAATTAGGGACACCCTAATTGGGGTACTAAGACCGCTTTTAAAAACACAAACACCTGATAAGACGACTAAGCCCACGAAGACCCACGGCCTACTTCTCATTCAGAGGAAAGGGAAGGACTCAAAGAAGCCCAGCATGCGGCCCATTCGCATCCCCCTCGAACCTGCGGGACGATCTCCGCCTCGCTCGAGGGTCCCTCTCAGGCCCGCTGGGCAATCTCCGCCTCGCTCGAGGGTAGCGGATCTACCCTCGAGCAGGTGACCGATCTCCGCCTCGCTCGAGGGTAGCGGATTTACCCTCGAGCATGTGACTCATCTCCGCCTCGCTCGAGGCCACCCCTCGGCACAAGGGACAAACAGCCCCGCCGCCCAACCGCTCGCCGTACGAAGGCATTAAAAGCCAGCCACTCCACCACGGCTCAAAGGATGGGCGGCGTTAGGCCGCCACTCCCACAGTAGATGTGACCGGGGTCACATCCGCTGACTCTGGTCACCACTCCGCCATTCCGAACGCTGTAGCAGCGCCTTGGGACCTGCGACGCGGGACAAGACAGGCTCGGTACTGCTCCCGCCGACCTTCCGGACCCGCCTCTCACTGGGAAAGGGGTCCGGCGACGTCACGTGTCCCCCGCACCTTCTAGTGTGCACGCCCGCACTCCGACCAGGGGGTCCGGGGCCGACCCGCGCCACTACTACCGCCGGGGCACCGCAGGACGACCGGCGCCATCTCCGCGGGACTAAGGACGAAATCCAGGACGACAGCGACGCACGCCGCCTTCCCACAGTACACTTCATACAGTGTCCGACCACAGTACCCCGCGATTTAGGGGAAAACGACGACTTTCATACTCCCACTCATGTACACCGCCCCTCCTTATAACTATAAAAGGAGGGGGCTGGCTGGGCTCTGTGGTCTGGGTGGCGGCTCTCCCTCACTCTCTGGCTTCTTTCTTCCAAGAGGACGTTCAGGGATTACTGAGCAATCACCCCAACCGACTCCACTTCTAGCAGAGACTTGTGAGCTTTCCTCCCTCTCTCGCCTCGCTTGTAACCCCTACTACAAGCACTCTGGGTGCAAGATAATACAGTGCCCTCGCACACCCCCTTTGCTGGACGTACGGCCCCGCGGCCGGAACCAGAATAAACCGTGCGTTACTGTGTTGCCTCTTGCATCATCATCTGGGACGAGGAAACACGCAGCATTTACTAGTTGGGATCCGGACCCCCCGGGTCGGGACACCGACAGTTGGCGCGCCAGGTAGGGGATCGCTGCTTGACATTTTCTCTCTTTTTCCCATTTGATCTCCAGGGATGGCGGGCAGATCCAACCCATGCCCCATGGGTGTCTCGGATCCGCTTCCAGCGGGACGCGTGATCTCGTTCGGGAGTCTCGAGTTCAGAGCAACTGGCAACGGTTACCTCATGCAGCTCCTCTCGCCCGGACGCGACCCCGTCACCCCGACTTCACCAGCCCGGCGCAACAGGTGCTCGGGCCAACGTTCGCGACAGGCACGGGCGGAGCGGCGTCGCGCGGCACGCCACAACTCCCCCGCGTGGGTCGAGGCTGGCATGTCGCAACTCAGCGTCATGACCAGCGGGGCCACCGCTTCGTCATCACGTGCCTCGGCGTCATCTACGCCGGCATCGTCACCTGCTGCGGCACTAGTGCCTCCCAGGGTGGGCTCCACTTCGGCGTCGCCCTTCCCCTTCGGGATGCGCAACGCTGCCGCCCACGCCTCGTCAACCGGCGGTAACTTCATCGAGCATGAGGATCTGTCGGGTCATCATCTTCTGTTGATCCGCAGCCTCATCGCGACGTCTCCTGACGAATCCTACCCCGAGACGGCGACCTCGATCGCTGACGACATCAACTTCTTCATGAACAACTTCACGGCCGAGAAGGCCGAGGACTACTCCGGGGTCCGCGACCCCGACGCTCTCCGCACGTTCCAGCTGGTGACGGCTTACTGCCTCACCTGCTCCGAAGACTCCAGCGAGGGGGATTTCGATCCTTCCCGAGAGTGCTTCATGGCGGACCTTGCGGACGAGCAAAACGACAACGCCCCGAGCAACGGCGGGGACGGCGGGGCGGACGCACAGGCAAACCCACCGGTGGTGCCGCTTGCAGCCCCTTCTTCGTCAAGCTCGGCGGTGCGACAAGCTCAGCTGGCACAGCTCAATGAGCTTCAAGCCAAGCTCGACGAGCAGCGTCACCAAACCCAGGAGCTGCGCGCCGCACTCGAGCAGCAGCGTACCGCGCATGGTGCACACGCCCAGGCGGCAGGACGTGTTGCCCGGGAGCGCATCCTGGCCGACGACAACGTCAACAAATCTCCGGAACTGAAGACGGCAGGCGAAAAGCTCGTCGCTGCGGCCTACCTACTTCAAGCCATGCCCGAGCCATCGACGCCTTCGGGCCGCAACCTGTGCCGCGAGGCACAGGAGCTCATCAAGCAAGCTGCCGTGCAGCAGGCCGAGAGTTCTGCATCGGGAGAGTTCCCGCAAGGGAGCGAATCTGTGACACTCGCGGGCACGCTGGCGACGGCGACGCCCGCAACGTCATCGACGGCAGGAGGTACACCCCTCGGTGGGATGGACGCTTCGACCCCGAGCACGACAGGGGTGAGTCACCGGAGCCTCCGGGCACCCGGGTGTTCAGCCGGGAGATTCGAACCGCGCCTTTTCCCCCGCGCTTCCGACAACCCAACACCCTCGTCAAATACTCGGGCGAGACTGATCCTGCAGTCTGGCTCAACGACTACCGCCTAGTATGCCAGCTAGGCGGCGCGACGGATGACGCTGTCATCATCCGCAACCTTCCTCTCCATCTTGCTGACGCCACACGAACGTGGCCCGAGCACCTGCCTGCGGATCAGATCCACAACTGGGCCGACTTGGTCCATATCTTCGTGGGCAACTTCCAGGGCACGTACGTGTGCCCTGGGAACTCCTGGGACCTCAAGGGGTGTCGCCAGAAGCCTCGCGAGTCCCTGCATGACTACGTGTGACGCTTCTCGAAGCAGTGCACCGAGCTCCCCAACGTCACCCACGTCGAGGTCATCAACGCTTTCCTCGAGGGTACGACGTGCCGGAACCTGGTGCATGAGCTTGCGAGAAGCCGACCCATCAATACCAATGAGTTGTTCGACGCTGCCACCAACTACGCCGCCTGCGAGGAGGCTGTTGGTGCCATCTTCGACGACAAATCGAGCAAGCGCAAGGACGATGCGCCCGCGGAGGGCGGCAACGTCAAGCCCAACGCCCCCACCAAGAAACAGAAGCGGGGGAGGAAGGGAAAGAAGCTGGTCCCATCGAACCAGCGCGGGTCGGGGCAGGCAGAGGACTCCGAGGAGGCCTTCGCTGCCGCCCCAGACCGCAAAGGACCTCGAGGCCCCCCTCGAGGTGGTGGTGGCCAGTTCGACGACATGCTTAAGAAGCCGTGCCCTTACCACAAGGGCCCGGTCAATCATACCCTCGAGCAGTGCGAGATGCTCAAGAAATATTACAACCGTGTCGTGCATCGCGACGAAGACAAGAAGAAGGACGCTGGCAACAAAGGTGGAGATGACGAGTTCCCCCCAGTGGAGAACGCCTTCTTCATCTTCGGAGGAGCAACGACGAATATGACTTCTCGGCAGCGCAAGCGTGAGCGCCGCGAGGTCTTTTCCGTTGCCAAAGCCACGCCATCCTACCTCGACTGGTCGAAGGATACCATCGCCTTTGGCCGCGAGGTCCACCCCGACTACGTCCCGCATCCGGGACGGTATCCGCTCGTTGTCGACCCCATCATTGGCAACACCCGCTTCTCCAAGGTGCTCATGGACGGAGGCAACAGCCTCAACATCATGTACGCCCCCACATTGGAGCTCATGGGGATCGGATTAGACAAGCTTCACCCCAGCAAGTCGCCATTCCACGGCGTCGCGCCGGGGAATCGAGTCCAACCCCTCGGCTAGTTCGATCTGCCTGTCTGCTTCGGCACGGCAGCTAACTTCCGCAAGGAGATACTCAATTTTGAGGTGGTGGGGTTTCGAGGATCCTACCATGCCATCCTTAGTCGTCCTTGCTACGCCAAGTTCATGGCCATCCCCAACTACACCTACCTCAAGCTCAAAATGCCGGGTCCAAAGGGCGTCATCACCATCGGCTCTTCGTTCGAGCACGCCTACGAGTGCGACGTTGAGTGCGTCGAGCGCGCGGAAGCTTAAGCAGAAGACGAGGCCCTCGCAACCACCCTCGACAAAATGGCAAGCGAGGCCTTGGATTCCACGCACCGACACACCGGGAGCTTCGAACCCGCCAAGGGTATCAAGAAGGTACCCCTCGACCCAAGCCACTCCGACGACAAGGCGTTGCGGATCAGCGCTACCCTCGACGACAAATAGGAAGTGGTGCTCGTCGATTTCCTCCGCGCCAACGCAGATATCTTTGCGTGGAGCCCCTCGGACATGCCGAGCACTCCCTTGATGTCCGACCCAACTCCAAGCCGGTGAAGCAACGCCTGCGACGCTTCGACGAGCTCAAGCGCCGGGCGATCGGCGAGGAGTTGCAGAAATTTCTGGCGGCCGGATTCATCAAAGAGGTATTCCATCCCGAGTGGCTAGCTAATCCAGTATTAGTGAAGAAAAAGAGTGGAAACTGGAGGATGTGTGTAGATTACACTAGTTTAAATAAGACATGTCCGAAGGTTCCCTTTCCTTTGCCACGAATTGATCAGATCGTAGATTCTACTGCGGGGTGTGAGCTCTTATCCTTTCTTGATGCTTACTCCGGTTACCACCAAATCAAGATGAAAGAGTCTGACCAGCTCGCGACTTCTTTTATCACACCCTTCGGCATGTACTGCTACGTTACGATGCCCTTTGGCCTCAGAAACGCCGGAGCCACATACCAGCGGTGTATGCTCCATGTTTTCGGGGACCATCTCGGGCGCAGCGTAGAGGCATACGTCGATGACATCGTTGTGAAATCCAGGAAGGCGGACGACCTGGTTGCTGATCTCAGGATCGCATTCGATTGCCTACGAGCCAAAGGGGTAAAACTTAACCCCGAGAAGTGCGTGTTCGGGGTGCCTCGAGGCATGCTCTTGGGCTTCATTGTCTCCCAGCGGGGCATCGAACCCAACCCTGACAATGTCTCGGCCATCACTCGGATGGGACCGATCCGAGACCTAAAGGGGGTACAGAGGGTCATGGGATGCCTAGCGTCCCTTAGCCGTTTTATCTCCCATCTCGGCGAGAAAGGCTTACCCCTGTATCGACTCTTGAGGAAAACCGAGCGCTTCACGTGGACCCCCGAAGCTCAAGAAGCCCTCGAAAGGCTGAAGGCATCACTCTCTCGTGCTCCCATTCTTACACCACCTACGGACGGCGAGCCCCTCTATCTGTACGTAGCTGCGACGACCCAAGTGGTCAGTGCGGTGGTCGTGGTCGAAAGACAAGAGGAGGGTCATGCTCCGCCCGTCCAACGACCGGTGTACTACATCAGCGAGGTGTTGTCTGAAACTAAGACACACTATCCGCAGATTCAAAAGCTGCTCTACGCAGTGGTTTTGGCTCGGCGCAAGTTGCACCACTACTTCGAGGCTCATCCCGTCACCGTGGTCTCATCTTTCCCCTTGGGAGAGATAGCCCGCAACCGGGAAGCCGAGGGTAGAATTGCCAAATGGTTTGTGGAACTGATGGGAGAAACACTTACCTACGCCCCTCGCAAAGCGATCAAGTCCCAAATCTTGGCTGACTTCGTGGCTGAGTGGACGGACACTCAGCTACCCCCATCGCAAATCCAGGGCGAGTGCTGGACTATGTACTTCGACGGGTCGGTGATGAAAACCGGCGCCGGTGCCGGCCTCCTCTTCATCTCACCCCTCGGAGAACACATGCGGTACGTGATACGCTTGCATTTCCCTGCTTCGAACAACATGGCGGAGTATGAGGCCCTCCTCGGTGTCCTCCGCATCGCCATCGAACTCGGCGTCAAGCGCCTCGACGTACGCGGGGACTCACAACTCGTCGTCGATCTAGTCATGAAGGAGTCTAGCTGTCATGACCCGAAGATGGAGGCGTACTGCAATGCGGTGCGCCGCCTCGAAGACAAATTCGATGGCCTTGAGCTCAACCATGTCCCGCGCAAGTACAACGAGGACGCTGACGAATTAGCCAAGATTGCGTTGGGGCGGACCACCGTCCCCCCGAACATCTTCGCTCGAGACATCACCAAGCCCTCCGCCGAATTCAAAGATCCGGTGGAGCCGGGCCCCTCATCCACTGGGTCCCCCGGAGGGAATCCCCCGGCGGACGGGGTCGAGCCCATGGACATTGACTTCGAAACCACCTCCGCGGACGAGGGCGAGGCAATGGAAGTTGACGAGACCCCCACTTTGCGAGACTGGCGCATCCAGTACCTTTGACTGGATGATTCGATGGGTCTTACCCTCGAACCGCGCCCAGGCGCGGTGCCTCGCAAGGAGGGCCAAGTCCTTCGTCCTAATCGATGACGCGCTATACAAGCGCAGTCCCTCGGGCGTTATGCAGCGATGCAACCCCGTTCCCGAGGGCAAGGAGCTGATCCGCGACATCCGTGCTGGCATCTGCGGCCATCACGCCGCGCCACGCACCCTCGTGGGTAACGCGTTTCGGCAAGGTTTTTACTGGCCTACCGCGGTCGCCGATGCCACCGACGTCGTGCGGCCCTATGAGGGTTGCCAGTTCTATGCTCGAAAAACACACCTCCCGGCCCATGCTCTGCAGACCATCCCCATCACATGGCCGTTTGCCGTGTGGGGACTATACCTCGTCGGTCCGCTGAAGAGGGCGCCCGGGGGCTACACCCACTTGCTGGTGGCGGTCGACAAATTCTCCAAGTGGATCGAGGCTCGGCCCATCGGCAAGATCAAATCCGAGCAAGCAGTCCAATTTTTCACCGACATCGTCTTCAGGTTCGGGGTCCCGAACTCTATCATCACCGACAATGGCACCCAGTTCACATGCAAGAAATTCTTGGCGTTCTGCGACAGCTTCCACATACGTGTGGACTGGTCGGCTGTGGCACACCCACAGACCAACGGGCAAGTGGAGCGTGCCAATGGCATGATCCTCCAAGGACTAAAGCCGATGATCTTCAACAAGCTGAACAAATTCGGCCGGAGGTGGCTCACAGAGCTACCCTCGGTCATCTGGAGCCTGAGGACGACCCCAAGTAGAGCCACGGGCTTTTCTCTGTTCTTCCTCGTCTACGGTGCCGAGGCTGTCCTCCACACTGACTTGGAGTACGGATCGCCGAGGCTTAAGGCATATCAAGAGCAACAAAACCAGCGAGCTCGCGAAGACTCGCTGGACCAAGTGGACGAGGCTCGAGACATGGCGCTCCTCCACTCTGCGCGCTACCAGCAGTCCTTGCAAAGGTATCAAGCGCAGAGGGTCCGGCACCGAGACCTCAACGAAGGGGACTTGGTGCTAAGGCTTCGACAGGACAACAGGGGCCGCCACAAGCTCTCACCTCCATGGGAAGGACCGTACATAATCGCCGAGGTGCTCAAACCCGGCACGTACAAGCTGGCCAACGAAAAAGGCGAAGTCCTCACCAACACTTGGAATATACAACAGCTACGTCATTTCTATCCCTAGAATTTCAAGTTTTTTGTGCATTTGCTCGTACTCGCATCTTCAATTTCCCGAAATAACAAAGTACGCTTTACTGGTTTATTTTTGGGAACCATCTGGGCCCTCGAAGGCTAGGATGCGCACTAACACTGAGGTACGCCCGGCTTTACCCTCGGCAAAGCCGAGCCTCCCTCGAGGGCTACTACGGGGGGAACCCCCGAACGTCCCCAAAAAGTCGCCAATGTTTTTCGAAATATTTCCGTCTCGATCCTAAGCTTCTCGTATCCTTGGAAAAACGGGCGCGAGGCATAAGCAGCTACGGTACGGGGCCGGCCGAGTCGTGGGGCCGCCTACGCCTTCGGGATACGGCACCCCCCTCACCACCCTATGCCTACGCTGCTTATGAACGCAAACCCCCTCGCAGACGTTCGTCCATGTCGCAAACAAGAACACGGAAATAAAGTAAAAAAAAAACACAGGCTCAAACACACAAGGCCTCGACGGGCCACACATTCAAATTACGAAATAAAATCTCTTACATTCATAGGATGCGATTACAAAGCGCGACTATGATATAAACACTAATCTATCTACATCGCTTCGAGGCCCAGTTTTCCTACAGGCTACCCCCCCTTGCGGGTCCTCAGGGGCATCAAATTCGGCAATGGGAGGGATGCCCGCCTCTAGCTTCTCGGCGAGGACAGTGGCAAACTCCTCCGCGGCTGCGTCGGCTTCATCCATGATGGCCGATGCGGCGTCCGCGTCAGCATCATCAGGAACGACATACCCCGACGACAACCTCTGGAGATCCATAAGGTAATGCGTCGAGGCTACGGCGAGAGCCCGCAGGACACCAAGGAGGAACGTGCTCTTGGCGTGCTCGGCAACCCGACCGCCTAGCGCGCGCAGGCGGCTGATCACCGAACTGCCCGAGACGGCACCCTCCCCCTCGAGTTCTTGACACACGCTCACGGCGATCTGCTCTAGCTCAGCAAACTCCATCTGTGCCGCCGTGAGCGCGGTGTGGACCGCTTCCTTCGCCACGGTCTCGTCCGCCACCTTTTGCCTTAGCTCTGAGCAAAGGAAATCAACATCAACTACGAAAAGAAACAAATCGACGAAAAATCGAAGGTACTCACCCGTGATGTTCTTCTGCGCTTCCTCCCTCTGGGTCCGGGCGGCCTCTTCGAGCGAGGACAAGGAGGCTTCCTTCTCTCTATGGGCGGCCCCCATGTTCGGGAGGGCCACCTCCTTCCCCTCGAGGGCCTCGCCCTTTTCCCGGAGGGTCCCGGCGAGCACAACCACGGCCACCTCTTTATGGAGGAGCTCGGCCTTCTGCCGCTCAAGCATCATGCTGAGGCGCTGCAACTCAGCGCTCTGCACCTCCACCTCGCGAGCTCTCTCCTCGAGCACCGTCCGAAGGCGCTGCAGCTCGGCAGCTAGCGCCTCGGTCTCCCGGGCCTTCTGCTGCGCTGCCGCCCTCTGGACGTCCCGCTCACCAGCAACCCGTGCCAGCTCCTCCTCCAGCTCCTGCTGACGCACCCCCAGATCGGCCATTTTTGTGTTGGCGTCGATATTTTTGAGCACCAGCTCGGCGTTGTGTTGCCCGAGCTGGCTCATCTGGGAGTACAGCCGGTTCATCTCGGCGCTCTTTTCGCGCGAGATTTCCCTCAGCTGCTGCAAAAGGGGAGGACGTGGGTGAAGACGCGTAAAAACTAAAACTGAATCTGAGCAATTTTCGGGGGGGGGGGGGGGCGGTACTTACCTGGCTGACCTGGTAATCCGCATTTTGGTGGAGCTGGAAGGCGCGGTCGAGGGCTTGCAAAATCTCCCGACCCACGCCCATCTGTTTGTCCCAGGCCTCCTCTTCCTCTTGCTCCTTGCGGAGGAACTCCGAGGGGACCCCGGACGGAACGATCGCCCCGAGATGGCCCCCCTCGGACGTCCCCGCCTCGAGCATGCCCGCGCCGGCCGACGCGAACTCGGCGATGTGCGCGGCGGCGCTTACCGCAGCAGCAGGGTCGATGTCCATCGAGTCCCCGTACTCCTCGCTGCTGTCCGGCAGCTCCACCACTGCCGTCGCACCCTCCTGCGCCGTTGGCACGGGCACTACCGCGACAGTACCCTCATCCCGGGCCTCGGTGGGCTCCGAGATGGGGGCTCCTTCCACCCACGCCGCCCCTTGCGCCGCCGCCTCCTCCGCGACGCCATCGCCCTCGACCCTCGAGGGCTCGAAGACAAGGGTCTCCTCCTCTGATTGGCCGGCAGGGCGCTCCTGCGCGCCCCTGCCAGTTTCTCCTTCCATATCCGATCGGGCGGCGCTAGCCGCGTCGCCCTGACCGGCCTCAACTTCAATAACCGCCTGGGCGGCGTCACCGGCCCCGCCCCGGCCGGTCTCCTCGGCGTCATCAGCCTGAGCGGCCGCTTCGGCACCGCTCTGGCTGGCGTCGCCCTCCTGTGCCCGAGCCTGTTGCGCTGCCCGGGCCCCCCGAGCCAGGGCCTCCCGTAGCCTCGCAGCCGCCGCCTCGAGATCCATGGCAGGCTGGGGCTGCAGCGCCATGTGCGGCGTGTTGCGTGCCCTGGTCTTGAGAGCCTTGGCCGGGGCAAGCTGCACCACATCTTTGGGAACGGCCCCGGGACTGGAAATCAAGAGACACGAGTTGAGGACAACAAGATTGAGAAATCCACCAAACACGTAGCAAAAAACGAAAGTCAGAATAATTACCCAGATCGAGCGCTCATGCTCCGCTTCCTCGTGGCACTTCTTCGAGCCCGGGGCATTGTGCCGTCCCTCGAAGACTGCCCCGAGGGTGCCCCCCTCGTGTCGGCCCGGTGGCTCGAAGCTGCCAGCACGAACGACTCCTCTCCCGCCGTAGTCTCGTCGCCACGGATCAGCACCTGGGGCGTGGGCGTCTCCTCGCCGGCCGCCGGCGGTGATGACTCCCGCTCTGCACCCTCGAGGGAGGGATTCGCCGATAACCCCTCCACGACCCTCGGCTCTTTTGGCGCCACGGGCGCTCCGTCTTCTTCGTCCCACAGGTAGAACGGTGGGGGGCTCGCACCCGCACCTTCCCCGTCGCTCCTCAGAGCGTGGTCCTCGGCATCCGAGGCCTCCTCCTCGTCGTCCTCCGAGGACTCAGGTGTGGCGGGCTGCGGCTTCCCCTCCGCGCGAGCGAGCTTGCACGCCTTGTCGTGCCTCGCCTTCCTCTTCCTTTTCCTCTCGACCTTCGCCTCCGCCGCGTCCTTCCGCCTCTTCATCTTCTCCGCGTGAAGGCGATTGATCAGGCGCTGTTCCGGGGACGGGGGCCTCGAGGAGCCGCTTCTCAACCCTTGCAAAGCACGTTCGAGAGGGAGTCAGGAGAAGAGAACTGCACAACACACGCCGGATTCGCAGTCAAAACTTACCAGAGAAATGTACCCTAGCTCGGGGCGCATCTTGATTCTCCAGAGATCCTCGGGGTTTTGAGGGAACTCCGCCACCGCATACCTCGCCCTCCGGGCGGTGGTGGTGCAGGAGAGCAACTTGTTCGACGTCCTCGAGCCCTCCACCTGGCTCCCGGGGGTGAGCTGGTAAATTGGCAGGGCCCTCTCCATGAGAGGGATCACCCTCTGCCGGTGGAAGTTCGCGATGACAGCCGCCGCTGTCAACCCCTTCCTCGCCAAATGCGCCAGGGGGCGACACCCCCCAGTCCCACTTCGGCGGCCGTTCCCGAAGAGGCCCTCGAGCTTGGCTTGTTGCACCGGGGGCGACACCCCTCAGTCCCACTTCGGCGGCCGTTCCCGAAGAACTTTGTTAGTAAACGCCGGGAGCGCGCCACTGAAGTTTCGAAGGTAGAACCACCCTCGACTCCACCCGGCATTGTTCGTCGTCATCTTGCTTGAGATGTAAAAGTTCTTCCGGGTCGGGCGGACATGGAGTGTCAGGCCACCGGCGCGCGCGAACCGCCTCGGCTGGTTCCGTGCATTCTCGACGAAAAGCTCGCCGCGGAACAGATGGATCCAGAGGTCCCAGTGGACGTCGATGCCGAGGTACCCCTCGCAGACGGCGACGAAGACCGCCGCCTGCGAGATGGAGTTGGGGCTGAAATTGTGCAGCTCCACTCCATAGTACTCACACAGGGCCCTCATGAACTTGCTGACAGGGACGCCGAAGCCTCGTTCGTGGAGGCGCATGAAGCTTACGACGTAGCCCTGTGGGGGCTTCGGCTCGGTCTCATCCGGGTGCGGGGAAATCCACGCCGGCGCCCCCGCGTCGGAGTTCCGCGGCAGCAGCCGGTCGGCGACCAGCTGCTCCAGAACCGCGACGGTGGCGGAGGACTTCCCCCACGACAAGGGTTCCTGGGTGTCCGACATGTCTTCGATTCGAGGAAGAATGTGGGAGCGAAGGCTCTGGGATGGCTAAGGTGCTCTAGTTTTCTCTCTCTCTTTTCTCTTCCTCCTTTCGCTCTTGGCTGCGAGCTCAGGATGCAAGGGAGGTAAAGAAGAGGAAGCAGGAAGGAGGCAAATGGCCAGGTGAACCCAAAAACACTCTTTCTCTCCGTCTTTATTTACCACGGTGGGCGCATCCGCAGCCACGGCCCAAATCTACCGCATTGAATGCGGTAGATTTTGCTATCGCTAACGGGTGGGCCCCACGACCGCGGAGTCTCCCACGTGCGCACGCAGCAATGAATACGGCACGGTACCCGGCGGGCGCGGCGCGACTGTTGCGTTATCCCATCCGTCAGCCGCCGCCCACGCCGCTTCGTCTACCCGAGGCTGTCGCCTGAAAAGGCGTGCCTATGCCGCACCACACGGATCGGGCCACGTCGCCCACCACCAGCGGAAGACCCGCGCGCGTGACTCGCGACATTGCGTCATTTCAAATCAAGACGGAATATTCCTTCAGAGGTCCCTTTACCCTCCAAGGAATCGCATTCCTAGGCCTTACTGATCAGGGGTTCGAAGCCCGGCCCTTCGGGCGGTTCGACAGGCGCCTCAGATCACCAGAGTCAGGAACTGCAGGGACGTGCCGTACAAGCTACCCTCGAACGCGAAGTTCGAGACATCCTACGCAGTGTTCAAGGCCGGCCGAGGGTGCCTAGAAGGGGGATCCCATCGAAGGAGACCATCGAGCCCTCGAACCCTACCGAATGGGTTCGAGCCCCGCCTAGCGAACCCTCGCGAGCGCTTTATGAGACGTGTCTATGGACCACGAGCCGACCCCTATTGAACGGGGCTCGGATGTCCGCTTGAACAATCCGCTAATAGCTCACTGAAGCAGCCATAGCTCGCGGCCCGGGCATGGGCATCATGGTGCGCTTCTCCCCTCCTCCCTGCGGAAGGGCGACGAGGGTCGTAGTCAAAGTCGAGGGTTCCCCTGAACGCCTTCATACGGGCCTGGGTTCGGGGGCTCCTCGCACACCACGGTTCAAACCGCACCCTCGAATAAGCCGACAACCGTCAATTGTGAAGCTCCACGTGTCTAACCAAACCCTCCGCTATTGACGTGCGCTCTCCTGATGGTTATGCGGAACACCGGACCGCTGTACCAGCACTAAAAAATGCCGAGGCCGGCTGAAAGTGTGCCGATGCCGGCTGAAATAGGTGCTGGGCAGCCGCCCCAGCGAAGCTACCCAGTGGGACAACGTTTATAGCCCTTGGACGAGCACAAACTCTCCTCCAAGGCCTCAGGGGGTACACCCGCGGGTGCGCTGGCGCGCCCCCGCGAAGGTGACTTCACACGTATTCGAGGGTTGTAACCCTATGTATACCCCTATACCCTCGGAAATCCTCCCCGTAGAAGAAGATGGGGACTTTGTTGCTCAGATGCAAATAAAGATTACAAACGTTTACCGGCGCGAAGCCATCGAAAGATACAAACACGTTGCCACCTACGTGGCAATTTTCCCTGTCTTGAGGAGGAGCTAGCGGCGATGAAAGGCACCGAGCCCCTAGCTGACGCAACAGCGAGGCTGCTAGGGATGCGAGGAGCAGCCCCCAGACCACACGGGTCCCGCGGGATGCTTTCCTCGCAAGCCTTCTTCTAGCGTCTTCTCCACCGAAGACCACGCGGGGGGTCGAGCTGGCGGACAGCGCCCTCCGCACCGTCTCCCCGAGAGCAACCTTGTCGCCGGAGGGGACGATGCGAAAAACGGCCGCCGGACCTGGCGCCAGCGCAACGGTCAGGCGTCTCCACCCCCCTTCAGGCTAGGGGACATCGCAGGAGCAGGACCCCGCGGGCCCAATGCTCTTCTGCTGATCCCACTTAACCTGAGGAATGGAGCGCATGCCCACTCCGGTCTTCCCCTACCGCTCGCAAGCATTCTTCTAGCGCCAAAAGCCTAAAAAAGCCAGGCCACCCCATCTGGGGGCCAGACACAAAAAAGCAAAGAAAACATTCCAAGAGTTGGGCAATGCTGGAAGAAAGAGCTGGGAGTTTGGAGAGGAAAGGGAAACTCACAACCTCTATTCATAGCTGTGCCGGGCGCCAAGCTTCAAGCTTGTCGGAAAGCGGAGGCTTGTGTCGCCCGTGATGACACGGCACTCCAAGAGCAAAAGATACCCTCGGTTACCACGCCGAGACGCGACCGAATGAAATAAAGCAAAGCTGAGCCCCTGGACGCTAAGCAGCGCAGCATCGGCTCAGGCCGGCCGCCCTCGAACGGCGCACCACAAAGCAACCAGGGAAGCAGGGTCAAGGCCCAGAAGCGCGGGACAGCGCGACAAAAGCACCAGCTGCCGAGCAGCAGGCGCCATCGTCGCCCTGGCCCCCCTCAGCGCGCAGACACGTCTTGTCCTTTATACAAACAAACAAAGAGGCGCGCGCCTCGAAGTACTCCCCCCACGGGCGTACTATCCCGACCGGCGTGTTATCACACCCGCCGGGCCCGCGCTCAGGCGCGCCCAGCAGGTGCACGACTTTGACTAAACACGACAAGGGAGAAATCGCCGAATTACCCTTTGGCCGAATCCCATGACTCGACCAAAGCCTCGGGGGCTACTGTCGGGTGCCACAATTAGGGACACCCTAATTGGGGTACTAAGACCGCTTTTAAAAACACAAACACCTGATAAGCGGATCTACCCTCGAGCAGGTAACCGATCTCCGCCTCGCTCGAGGCCACCCCTCGGCACAAGGGACAAACAGCCCCGCCGCCCAACCGCTCGCCGTACGAAGGCATTAAAAGCCAGCCACTCCACCACAGCTCAAAGGACGGGCGGCGTCAGGCCGCCACTCCCACAGTAGATGTGACCGGGGTGCCATCCGCTGACTCTGTTCACCACTCCGCCATTCCGGACGCTGTAGCAGCGCCTTGGGACCTGCGATGAGGGACAAGACAGGCTCGGTACTGCTCCCGCCGACCTTCCGGACCCGCCTCCCACTGGGAAAGGGGTCCGGCGACGTCACGTGTCCCCCGCACCTTCTAGTGTGCACGCCCGCACTCCGACCAGGGGGTCCGGGGCCGACCCGCGCCATTACTACCGCCGGGGCACCGCAGGACGACCGGCGCCATCTCCGTGGGACCAAGGACGAAATCCAGGACGACAGCGACGCACGCCGCCTTCCCACAGTACACTTCCTACAGTGTCTGACCACAGTACCCCGCGATTTAGGGGAAAACGACGACTTCCATACTCCCACTCATGTACACCGCCCCTCCTTATAACAGAGACTTGGGAGACTCCACTTCTAGCAGAGACTTGGGAGCTTTCCTCCCTCTCTCGCCTCGCTTATAACCCCTACTACAAGCACTCCGGGTGCAAGATAATACAGTGCCCTCGCACACCCCCTTTGCTGGACGTACGGCCCCACGGCCGGAACCAGGATAAATCGTGCGTTACTGTGTTGCCTCTTGCATCATCATCTGGGACGAGGAAACACGCAGCATTTACTAGTTGGGATCCGGACCCCCGGGTCGGGACACCGACAGTTGGCGCGCCAGGTAGGGGATCGCTGCTTGATATTTTCTCTCTTTTTCCCATTTGATCTCCAGGGATGGCGGGCACATCCAACCCATGCCCCATGGGTGTCTCGGATCCGCTTCCAGCGGGACGCGTGATCTCGTTCGGGAGTCTCGAGTTCAGAGCAACTGGCAACGGTTACCTCATGCAGCTCCTCTCGCCCGGACGCGACCCCGTCACCCCGACTTCACCAGCCCGGCGCAACAGGCGCTCGGGCCAACGTTCGCGACAGGCACGGGCGGAGCGGCGTCGCGCGGCACGCCACAACTCCCCCGCGTGGGTCGAGGCTGGCATGTCGCAACTCAGCGTCACGACCATTGGGGCCACCGCTTCGTCATCACGTGCCTCGGCGTCATCTACGCCGGCATCGTCACCTGCTGCGGCACTAGTGCCTCCCAGGGGGGGCTCCACTTCGGCGTCGCCCTTCCCCTTCGGGATGCGCAACGCTGCCGCCCACGCCTCGTCAACCGGCGCTAACTTCATCGAGCATGAGGAACTGTCGGGTCATCATCTTCTGTTGATCCGCAGCCTCATCGCGACGTCTCCTGACGAATCCTACCCCGAGACGGCGACCTCGATCGCTGACGACATCAACTTCTTCATGAACAACTTCACGGCCGAGAAGGCCGAGGACTACTCCGGGGTCCGCGACCCCGACGCTCTCTGCACGTTCCAGCTGGCGACGGCTTACTGCCTCACCTGCTCCGAAGACTCCAGCGAGGGTATTTCGATCCTTCCCGAGAGTGCTTCATGGCGGACCTTGCGGACGAGCAAAACAACAACGCCCCGAGCAACGACGGGGACGGCGGGGCGGACGCACAGGCAAACCCACCGGTGGTGCCGCTTGCAGCCCCTTCTTCATCAAGCTCGGCGGCGCGACAAGCTCAGCTGGCACAGCTCAATGAGCTTCAAGCCAAGCTTGACGAGCAGCGTCAACAAACCCAGGAGCTGCGCGCCGCACTCGAGCAGCGGCGTACCGCGCATGGTGCACACGCCCAGGCGGCGGGACGTGTTGCCCGGGAGCGCATCCTGGCCGACGACAACGTCAACAAATCTCCGGAACTGAAGACGGCCGGCGAAAAGCTCATCGCTACGGCCTACCTACTTCAAGCCATGCCCGAGCCATCGACGCCTTCGGGCCGCAACCTGCGCCGCGAGGCACAGGAGCTCATCAAGCAAGCTGCCGTGCAGCAGGCCGAGAGTTCTGCATCGGGAGAGTTCCCGCAAGGGAGCGAATCCGTGACACTCGCGGGCACACTGGCGACGGCGACGCCCGCAACGTCATCGACGGCAGGAGGTACACCCCTCGGCGGGATGGACGCTTCGACCCCGAGCACGATAGGGGTGAGTCACCGGAGCCACCGGGCACCCTGGTGTTCAGCCGGGAGATTCGAACCGCGCCTTTTCCCCCGCGCTTCCGACAACCCAACACCCTCATCAAATACTCGGGCGAGACTGATCCTGCAGTCTGGCTCAACGACTACTGCCTAGTATGCCAGCTAGGCGGCGCGACGGATGACGCGGTCATCATCCACAACCTTCCTCTCCATCTTGCTGACGCCACACGAACGTGACCCGAGCTCCTGCCTGCGGATCAGATCCACAACTGGGCCGACTTGGTCCATATCTTTGTGGGCAACTTCCAGGGCACGTACGTGCACCCTGGGAACTCCTGGGACCTCAAGGGGTGTCGCCAGAAGCCTCGCGAGTCCCTGCGTGACTACGTGTGATGCTTCTCCAAGCAGTGCACCGAGCTCCCCAACGTCACCCACGTCGAGGTCATCAACGCTTTCCTCGAGGGTACGATGTGCCGGAACCTGGTGCATGAGCTTGTGAGAAGCCGACCCATCAATACCAATGAGTTGTTCGACGCCGCCACCAACTACGCCGCCGGCGAGGAGGCTGTTGGTGCCATCTTCGACGACAAATCGAGCAAGCACAAAGACGATGCGCCCGCGGAGGGCGGCAACATCAAGCCCAACGCCCCCACCAAGAAACAGAAGCGGGGGAGGAAGGGAAAGAAGCCGGTCCTACCGAACCAGCGCGCGTCGGGGCAGGCAGAGGACTCCGAGGAGGCCTTTGCTGCCGCCCCAGACCGCAAAGGACCTCGAGGCCCCCCTCGAGGTGGTGGTGGCCAGTTCGACGACATGCTTAAGAAGCCGTGCCCTTACCACAAGGGCCCGGTCAATCATACCCTCGAGCAGTGTGAGATGCTCAAGAAATATTACAACTGTGTCGCGCATTGCGACGAAGACAAGAAGAAGGACGCTGTCAACAAAGGTGGAGATGACGAGTTCCCCTAGTGGAGAACGCCTTCTTCATCTTCGGAGGAGCAACGACGAATATGACTTCTCGGCAGCGCAAGCGTGAGCGCCGCGAGGTCTTTTCCGTTGCCAAAGCCACGCCATCCTACCTCGACTGGTCGAAGGATACCATCGCCTTTGGCCGCGAGGACCACCCCGACTACGTCCCGCGTCCGGGACGGTATCCGCTCGTTGTCGACCCCATCATCGGCAACACCCGCTTCTCCAAGGTGCTCATGGACGGAGGCAGCAGCCTCAACATCATGTACGCCCCCACATTGGAGCTCATTGGGATCGGATTAGACAAGCTTCGCCCCAGCAAGTCGCCATTCCACGGTGTCGCGCCGGGGAAGCGAGTCCAACCCCTCGGCCAGATCGATCTGCCTGTCTGCTTCGGCACGGCAGCTAACTTCCGCAAGGAGATACTCACTTTTGAGGTGGTGGGGTTTCGAGGATCCTACCATGCCATCCTTGGTCGTCCTTGCTACGCCAAGTTCATGGCCATCCCCAACTACACCTACCTCAAGCTCAAAATGCCGGGTCCAAAGGGCGTCATCACCATCGGCTCTTCGTTCGAGCACGCCTACGAGTGCGACGTTGAGTGCGTCGAGCGCGCGGAAGCTCAAACAGAAGAAGAGGCCCTCGCAGCCACCCTCGACAAAATGGCGAGCGAGGCCTTGGATTCCACGCACCGACACGCCGGGAGCTTCGAACCCGCCGAGGGTATCAAGAAGGTACCCCTCGACCCAAGCCACTCCGACGACAAGGCGTTGCGGATCAGCGCCACCCTCGATGACAAATAGGAAGTGGTGCTCGTCGATTTCCTCCGCGCCAACGTAGATATCTTTGCGTGGAGCCCCTCGGACATGCCGAGCACTCCCTTGATGTCCGACCCAACTCCAATCCGGTGAAGCAACGCCTGCGACGCTTCGACGAGCTCAAGCGCCGGGCGATCGGCGAGGAGTTGCATAAACTTCTGGCGGCCGGATTCATCAAAGAGGTATTCCATCCCGAGTGGCTAGCTAATCCAGTATTAGTGAAGAAAAAGAGTGGAAACTGGAGGATGTGTGTAGATTACACTAGTTTAAATAAGACATGTCCGAAGGTTCCCTTTCCTTTGCCACGAATTGATCAGATCGTAGATTCTACTGCGGGGTGTGAGCTCTTATCCTTTCTTGATGCTTACTCCGGTTACCACCAAACCAAGATGAAAGAGTCCGACCAGCTCGCGACTTCTTTTATCACACCCTTCGGCATGTACTGCTATGTTACGATGCCCTTTGGCCTCAGAAACGCCGGAGCCACATACCAACGGTGTATGCTCCACGTTTTCGGGGACCATCTCGGGCGCAGCATAGAGGCATACGTCGATGACATCGTTGTGAAATCCAGGAAGGCGGACGACCTGGTTGCTGATCTCAGGATCGCATTCGATTGCCTACGAGCCAAAGGGGTAAAACTTAACCCCGAGAAGTGCGTGTTCGGGGTGCCTCGAGGCATGCTCTTGGGCTTCATTGTCTCCCAGCGGGGCATCGAACCCAACCCTGAC
Source organism: Panicum virgatum (assembly GCF_016808335.1). Lineage (NCBI taxonomy): Eukaryota > Viridiplantae > Streptophyta > Magnoliopsida > Poales > Poaceae > Panicum > Panicum virgatum. The sequence continues at coordinate 2,564,229 of NC_053141.1, read as the reverse complement.
AAAGTCTCGGCCATCACTCGGATGGGACCGATCCGAGACCTAAAGGGGGTATAGAGGGTCATGGGATGCCTAGCGTCCCTTAGCCGTTTTATCTCCCGTCTCGGCGAGAAAGGCTTACCCCTGTATCGACTCTTGAGGAAAACCGAGCGCTTCACGTGGACCCCCGAAGCTCAAGAAGCCCTTGAAAGGCTGAAGGCATCGCTCTCTCGTGCTCCCATTCTTACACCACCTACGGACGGCGAGCCCCTCTATCTGTACGTAGCTGCGACGACCCAAGTGGTCAGCGCGGTGGTCGTGGTCGAAAGACAAGAGGAGGGTCATGCTCTGCCCGTCCAACGACCGGTGTACTACACAGCGAGGTGTTGTCTAAAACTAAGACACACTATCCGCAGATTCAAAAGCTGCTCTACGCAGTGGTTTTGGCTCGGCGCAAGCTGCGCCACTACTTCGAGGCTCATCCCGTCACCGTGGTCTCATCTTTCCCCTTGGGAGAGATAGCCCGCAACCGGGAAGCCGAGGGTAGAATTGCCAAATGGTTTGTGGAACTGATGGGAGAAACACTCACCTACGCCCCTCGCAAAGCGATCAAGTCCCAAATCTTGGCTGACTTCGTGGCTGAGTGGACGGACACTCAGCTACCCCCATCGCAAATCCAGGGCGAGTGCTGGACTATGTACTTCGACGGGTCGGTGATGAAAACTGGCACCGGTGCCGGCCTCCTCTTCATCTCACCCCTCGGAGAACACATGCGGTACGTGATACGCTTGCATTTCCCTGCTTCGAACAACATGGCGGAGTACGAGGCCCTCCTCGGTGGCCTCCACATCGCCATCGAACTCGGCGTCAAGCGCCTCGACGTACGCGGGGACTCACAACTCGTCGTCGATCAAGTCATGAAGGAGTCTAGCTATCATGACCCGAAGATGGAGGCGTACTGTAATGCGGTGCGCCGCCTCGAAGACAAATTTGATGGCCTTGAGCTCAACCATGTCCCGCGCAAGTACAACGAGGACGCCGACGAATTAGCCAAGATTGCGTCGGGGCGGACCACCGTCCCCTCGAACATCTTCGCTCGAGACATCACCAAGCCCTCCGCCGAATTCAAAGATCCGGCGGAGCCGGGCCCCTCATCCACCGGGTCCCCCGGAGGGAATCCCCCGGCGGACGGGGTCGAGCCCATGGACATTGACTTCGAAACCATCTCCGCGGACGAGGGTGAGGCAATGGAAGTTGACGAGACCCCCACTTTGCGAGACTGGCGCGTCCAGTACCTTGACTGGATGATTCGAGGGGTCTTACCCTCGAACCGCGCCCAGGCGAGGCGCCTCGCAAGGAGGGCCAAGTCCTTCGTCCTAATCGATGACACGCTATACAAGCGCAGTCCCTCGGGCGTTATGCAGCGATGCATCCCTGTTCCCGAGGGCAAGGAGCTGATCCGCGACATCCATGCTGGCATCTGCGGCCATCACGCCGCGCCACGCACCCTCGTGGGTAACGCGTTTCGGCATGGTTTTTACTGGCCTACCGCGGTCGCCGACGCCACCGACGTCGTGCGGACCTGTGAGGGTTGCCAGTTCTATGCTCGAAAAACACACCTCCCGGCCCGCTCTGTAGACCATCCCCATCACATGGCCGTTTGCCATGTGGGGACTAGACCTCGTCGGTCCGCTGAAGAGGGCACCCGGGGGCTACACCCACTTGCTGGTGGCGGTCGACAAATTCTCCAAGTGGATCGAGGCTCGGCCCATCGGCAAGATCAAATCCGAGCAAGCAGTCCAATTTTTCACCGACATTGTCTTCAGGTTCGGGGTCCCGAACTCTATCATCACCGACAACGGCACCCAGTTCACAGGCAGGAAATTCTTGGCGTTCTGCGACAGCTTCCACATACATGTGGACTGGTCGGCTGTGGCACACCGACAGACGAACGGGCAAGTGGAGCGTGCCAATGGCATGATCCTCCAAGGACTAAAGCCGAGGATCTTCAACAAGCTGAACAAATTCGGCCGGAGGTGGCTCACAGAGCTACCCTCGGTCATCTAGAGCCTGAGTGTAACACCCGGTTTATAAAAAGACATAAACCGAGCAATCATATACGTGCCAGGATCAAGTCACACGTATATACAACAGAATGAACATATATCATAGCACATATCACGAATAAGTCATAATAAATCGAAATACAAATGTTATTTATTACATTAATGACAAAATGTCTGATACAGCGGAAGCGAAGTACAAATACGATAAAAACTCTCCGAAGCTGAGCAGGGCGCCACAGGGACGTCGACTGGGAGACGAACGCCTAGAAGTCCTCGTAGTCCTGGTAGCGCTGAGCAAACTCCCTCGCGTCGGCAGGAACTGAGCAGCAGTAGCGTATCCAAGAGGAAAAAGTAGAGAAGAGGCAAGGGTGAGTACACAACTTGTACTCAACAAGTATAACACAAACTATGGGGCTCTAAGGTTGGCTGACTTGACTGCATTAGCTTTTAAGTGTTGGCAAAATTTTATTAAAGCTATTTACTACGAGTTGATGAATTACCATTAACCCAGTTACATAGTAATTAATCAGAATTAATTATGGAACTACTGAGAACCAACTGAACCAAGCCAAGGTAACCCCGAGAGGCACCTCCCTCGTCGGAAGGAGACAACCCCACTAATCAAAAGGAGGATCTGGGCCGCTCATGAACGTGAGCACGGCTAGTATACCAGTTTTACACTCTGCAGAGGTTGCACATCTTTACCCACAAGTCGTGAGCTACGCCAGTTGTTCATCACACTTCCTTAGGTGAGATGACTAGCAAACTCACTACGAGGCCGTTACAAAGGACACGTTGGTAAGGTGTAACCGCTAAGGAATCAGGCTCCGCAACGATGGTAACCACCTCGAGGGGTACGCACACCAGCCTCGTAGCCTGGCCACCATTGAAGCTCACCACCCCCTATGCCCCGTCGGTAAGTTACTCCCGAACCAAAATGGCCTAATTAGTAAGCCAAGACCGTCCCATTCCAGTCTTGTGGTTGCGCTGTTGTCCCAGGTTGTCGCTCTATGAACCGGTCCTTATGGAGAGTGGCCAACTAGGCAGTAACCACCGTGCTGGCCCCCTAAACCATGTTTCTAACAAAACCAATTTTAATGAGAAGTGAGCCACTCAAGCCACACAGAGGGCCACTCTCAGAATTAAGTTGCATATACCATTAATCAAATTAATTAAAAAGGACCATCATGTGTTATTGTTGGCGCTCCTTAAGTACCCCTTTTATCCCTTGTTTATCCTTGATAATGGCATGAATTCAATATCAAAATCACTAACCATCCTAACCCCAGCCTAATTATTGGTCATTTTCACACTTGCACATATATTTTGGAGGAACTTCGTTTTTGCAGGTTTTTGGCCTATTTTGAAGCATGAAATGACGAGGCCCGTGATTGAGCACTAACACAGAGAAAGGCGAGGGCCAAAGCCCAAAAGGGAGGACCAAAGCCCATGTTGATTCGAAGCCCATTCATGCACATCCATCCTCCAAGAGAGCACAAAGGACCGAGCCCACGAAGATGAGATCAAGATACTTCGGGATTAAGCAAAGCAAATGAAGATTTAAGGAAGGATTCCCTATCCTATCCTTTCCTCGAAGATATCTCCAAGATAACAACGTCCAAAGGGGTGCAATCGTGAAGGACAGAAACTCTAGAAGATGCGAGGAGTCTACACGCCAAAGATGAGACCGAGGCGAGCCCGAAAAGGGGTAGGCCGGCTGGCCTAGGCCCATGGGGCCGGCCGGCCCAGCCCTTTTCTGAGGCGGTTTGCCTTCCCCTTCGACCGGTGGCTTCCTCGGCTTATAAATAGCTCGCACCTTATTCAACTCGAAGCATCCATCCAACCAGAACTCGACGAAAACCTAGGGCCAAGACCGGAGGGAGACGACGGCCGCCGCAAGTCTTCGAAGTTGTTTAGGAGATGGCTTAGGTCATCCCTAGCCGCCATGGCCTCCCTGCGTGGTTGTGTCATGGTGGAGTTCATGAGCTAGTTGGAGTCGTCAATGGTGTATACGCGGTGGTGGCGATCCAAACGAATCTATTATGTGAGTAATGTCTTCATGTCATCCGATCTATTTAGCGATCATGTCTCTCCTCTTTCGATTTCGTTCTTGCTTTGGGTGCGCTTATTCCTAGATCTATTCTCGAGATAGATTGCATGGGGTGTTCTTGTAGCTATGGTGGCTAGGAGTTCATACCGGATCTACCCAAAGGGGGTTCGACTTGCTTCAGGGTATCCCGTTGAAAAGGGGGGCGTCGTGACAGGCCGTCTCCACAGAGTAGGTTGGGTATCGAGGGATCGGATTGGAGGTTTTGATTTAAAGAGGCTTTGGATGAGATGCATGTTGAACTTACTCGTTTAGCTAGAACTACAACTAGAATGCGTGTGATAGGTTTAGTCATGCCTTCGGTCATGCTTTATCCTTACCGATGTTCATGGATGAGATAAACCTTCATACATCACTCATATCTATCAAAGGTTCACCTTTTATATGCAATTAATGCTTCATGTTAGGATAGATCCGTTAGATTAGATGGAAAACCCTAGTAAGTTCATTGTCGATCCACGGATTGATAAACCTTGGGGGAATACTCTAAGGGAAAAGCTACCACGAACCGTGCGCTTGCAGTATACAAATCGGGGGCGTTAGTGAACGTCAACAAGCTTTTCTGGCGCCATTGCCGGGGATCGGCAACTCGAACCCTAGGGCGATCTATCTAATTTTTTGGGCTAACCCTAAATTTTATTATTGCATATACCCTTGTTTTCTTGTTCGTGTCCTTGAAAGCAGGTGGAAAAAGCTAGACACCAAACTTGGGCTTCGAGAAGTCCACAACCCGCTCCAACAAACTTCGACAATCGACGACAAGACGATCGAGGAGTTCTCGACATCAACATCGAAAACCCTAGATCCACTTCGACAAGATGTGAATAACATCAAGTTTCGCTCTTTAGTGGTAGGTGCTAACTTTTGTTAGTGGCCCAGCATCCGCTATCGAGTCCCCACTCCCTAAAGCAAAAGATGATAAATAAGGTACGCCGCCATGTCAATTGATTTTAAAGACAAATGTTTTTGGGAAGATTTGTTTGCTCAAGCAATAGGTATGAAGCATGTCCGAAAAGAAAATCGTGCGATTGGATCATCATCATCTATGAAGTGTCGCTGTTGTGATGAGTTTTTCGTCCAAGATCAGATATGTGCCATGAGGAAATAATAGATTATTATGAAGTTCCCTCAAGTCTTCTTTCCAACACATCAAAAATCGTTAATTTTGGAGATCGGTGTGAAGAGTTATGGAAAGATCTTTCAACGCTGCGCGTTCTGAAATCTCTCGGGACGAAGCGTAGCGCCGGAGTAAAACAAGCATAACTTTTTCATCCGAGGTCCAATTTGGGTAAATGACCACTTGTTGGAAACATGATTTGATACACCTCACAATGAGCTTGGAGTTTGGTACATGTTCTGCACTGGACAAAGGAGCAATTCAACGAAGAAAGGTGCAGCAGCAAACAACGGAGAAAGTGATGACGATGTCAAAGGATGATTGGAAGGCCGAGTGCACAAAAGATGATGATTTGAAGTTGACCAAAGCTGGAGGCAACAAGATTAGAAGAATCATGACACCACCTATCTTCTCCAGTGGGATGCTCGATATACTTCTAGTCGAGTGATGCTATCAAGGAAGAAAACCGCTCAGATCATCAACACAAAGCACGGGAGCCTCCACTAATCCCGATACCTTGGGTAAAGCAAGAATCATGGAGAAGACACATCATTGAAGCCATGCTATGTGCTGGTAAATCAATGGTGATGACCTTGAAGCCAAGGACGCACGACAAGACGCTCCAAAGACCACATGATTGAGATCATTGACATCTTCGGATGAATTCACAAGAAGATACTATTCTCATCAATATTCTGCTCGACCTCAGAAGAAAATTGCAGTATATTTTTGGATATTCAAAAGCTCCACGAATTTCCGATTCCAACGAATCAAGAATGAAGTCAATCGAAGTTTCCCACAAGAAGTTATGGCCAAAACATCGCGCACTCTGAAATTTTCTGGACAGCACGCAGCGCTAAAGTAAAACGGTCATAACTCTCTCATTTGGACTCCGTTTAAAGCGAGTGACCACTCGTTGGAAAGGTAATTTCATAAACTTTTCAATAGATCTATATTTTGGTATATGTTCTGTTGAGTGTACCGGAGAGATCCTACGAAGAAGAGGCAGGAGCAACACGATGAGAACAAGATAGAAAAGATGACGATGACAACAATGAAGAGGAGCTTGGGCAATGTTTTCATCAAGCGTACATGATAAAATTCAGAGGCTTGGAGCAGAGGAAGAACCCCAATGACATTGGCAAATGAAGACACAAGCGGTCGACTTTGGACAAACGAAGATGTTGCAAACAAACCACGACGGATTACAAGAGCGCAACAATCAACACATGGAGATGTGAGAAGCAAACCACGAAGAGTGCATCAAGATGACATCTCGCACAAAGCACAACAACTCAATTGTGTATGAAAAAGCTCCGAGGCTAAGGTATACACTGAATTCTCAAGCTTCTATTGGTTTTGTTGATAATCTTTAAAAATCTCATGCTCGAACCGATAGTCAGAATGAAAGTTTAAATTCTATGCCTTGTTTTTTTCATGATGATAGGCTAGAGTTTCTTGAGAATGTTGATTTCATGCTTAAAGAACCTCTGCCTAATAATGAGCGCCACGCTATGCAAGAAACACATGCCGCATTTAATTACACCATGTCTTGTTGATGAAAATTAATTGAGGATGTGATTATGTTGCATATGTTTACAAATAATTGCAAATCTCGATCTTGCTTTGCGCTTGGTCAAGCTCATGACCCTAAAAGAGCACATGTCGGGAGAAGCCCCGAATTTTACTAACCATGCAGGACATGAAACTCAAATGATGAGGAGGGAAACTGTGCCCAAAATTTTGAACACCATCATCAACATCTTCAAGTTTCAAGAACGGACGTCGCTAAGCCTCATAAATTTTGTGCACAAGTCCAGAGATTTGCAGTGCAAGAAAGTTGAATATTCAGGATCTCCATCAAGTCCTCGGTTCAACGCATCCATGATCGATACAATTGAAAACCCACGGGAGGAGCTATGTCTCAAACATCGGAGATGCACGTGCTGAAATCAGCACAAGGCAGATTGCAGTAACGGGGAAAAAGGGGCATAACTCCCTCAATTGGAATGCGTTTTGGGTAAATGAAGACTTGTTGGAAAGAAGATTTCGTGCACCTTGCATTGGATTAATTGGTTGGTGCAACTCCCAATCTGGACAGAGAGGAAAATTCATGAAAAGAAAGGTAGCGACGAAGGACAACAAAGAAGGAGGTGACGATGATGTGAGAGACGATTGGGCAAGTTTTCCATTAAGCGTGATTGATCATGTCCAACATGGGAAGTGGAATAAGAGCTGCATGGAACACCTTCACCTCTTGCATGAAGGACCATGGCTTCGCATCAATGAGAAGGTATGTAAGAAAGTCGAGCTCTATGACTCTAAATGAAGCGCTTTGCGGGAGGCAACCCGATCTTTTATTTTTTATATATTAATATGACCGTCTACATTGTACTCTTTAATCGGAATATCAAGTAACATTGTACCATTGCTCTAATAAAAACCACAACTTCATGTTGTTCATTCTAAATATTATTGAGGGAGCACTTTGTTATTTGATCTTGGGAAACTTGTAGACCTTTTTGTGTGCCTATTAGTGTTTAGAGTCTTTTTCTTTGTGTCTCTTTTAGAGAGATTTATGAAGCATTGTACCACCCTTTGATTCTAAACTTGTGGCTAGTTAACTTAGGCTAACTTTTTGTTTTGTTTTAGACCACCTCATCATGTCATATCATTTTGTTCACCCACCCCGTGTTGCATTGCATACCATGTTGTTCGTCTCACCCTTGCATTGCATTGCATGTTGCACTTAAAAAAAACCTTTTCTAAAAAACATTGACTAGCCTCGCTTTTGAGATCCTAAAACCCTTAGAAAAACCACTCATAGAGCAATCCTAAAACCATAGGTTATGTTTTTCATTCAAAAAAAATCTAACTTTTGTTTCTCTCTAGTTTTTTTGAAACCACCTTAGATAGAATTTCTATACCCAACACTCTCTCTCTTCAAAATTTTTGTTTTAAGACAAAAATATAGGAAACCCATAAACCCACTTCTAAAACCTTGTTAGCTCGGTTGCTTAATCCTTTTTCGATAAATAACCTTTTCATTGACAAAAGCATCACTTCTTATGAAGTGTCGCGAAGGCTTTTTGTCACTCTTAGCAATTGTTTTTGAATAAGCTAGTTGCGGAACAACATCGAAAGGTCCTTTCAACCTTGCTAACACTTGTTTTTGCTAACTCTGCATTTGCACTTTGCATCCATTCCATTGTTCGTGCCCTCATTTTGCTAGCTTGGTCTCAATCTTATTGATGTATGCTTTCCTATCCATGTAATGCTTATCATGATAGCATTTTTCTTTTTGCAATCTTGTGTAAACATGATGTTTAGACATGATTGAAGACCATCATCATTTAGTTACCAAGCTATGAGGTTGCATTTGGTTGGTTTATAAGCTTTGCAATGCGCTTTATTTTTTTCTTGTGCTATGAAGGCCTATTGATCTTGGGATAGACATGGTGTTTTGACCTTGGTTAAATAAGTCTTTGTGGCTATGGAGAAGTTCGGCAACCTAGTTGTAAACATGGTGTTTAGAACTAGGTGTAAACATTGTCTTTGTTTATATACATTCCTCTCATTTGCATTTACACTAGCACACACGTACACTCACTAGTTTCGCTAAGCTAGCTATGCCACAAATTGAGATCTTAGGAATGGTAGGTTTGTTGGCATTTGTTTCTACTCCCGACCGTCACCTTGGGGGTAGATTGTGCACTTGAATTTTTTTGCAGGCATGACAAAGTGTTCCCGTGAATTCGTGATCAAAGAAGAAATCAAATTCGTCAATATCTCCAAAGTTCGAGAGCAAGCCCCGCTGTTTTCATCAAATTTTGCACATGGACAGAGGCATACAAGGAAGAAAAAGTTAATATTCAGAAGCTCCATGAAATTCCCGTTCCAACGCATCTAAGATCAATGAATTTGAAGACCTGTACAAGGAGATATGGCAAAAACTTTGGACGTTGCGCGTTCTGAAATTCGTCGGGACAGATTGCAGCGCTGGGATGAAATGGACATAACTCTCTTGTTCGGAATCAATTTTGGGCGAATGAGGACTCGTTGGAAAGGAAAATTCGTGCACTTCGCAATGGAGCAATGTTTCAGTACATGTTCTATTCTGGAAATTGAAAGAAAAATTCATGAAGATGAGGTAGCAATGAGACAATGAGGAATTGAAGGAGGCGACGACGATGTGAAGCAATGATTGGGACCATGACTTAGTACAAGAAGAAGTTGAAGGAAATTGAGGCAACAAAGGTGAAGACACATTAAAGATGATATTCATACACATGAGGGAAGGACTTCAAGAATTTCAAAATGGTCCATCTTCTCCTTCCACGCCTAGCATCATGCTAAGCATGGGGGATGATTTCGTGGACAAGGAAGAAAGTTCTCATGGAGTAAGAGAATCACAGTTGCCACAAGATACTCATGATTCTTATTTCATGCTTAGCACAATGCTTAAGTATGGGGGAGGCCGCGCTACACTTCATTACGAGCGTCGAGAAGGACGGTAATTCTTCCTCAACTCTCTCTTTTTCTAAATGCTTGTACATATATGCCTTCAACCATAGATGCAAACCTTTGTATATATCTCTCAACCTATCACATGGCTTCTAGGAGGACAACCTAGTTTTGTTTTTGTTTTCAATAAGTGTAGGATCGCCATCACTTTGAGCTCGCCACATTGATACATTTTGGCAATGCCTTATGCTTATGGAAAAATGATGAAAGTTGCTGCTTTGTTTTACCTACGCTATGTTGTATATGACTTGATCATTTGCTCTCAATTAAATGGAATTAAAATGATTAAATACCGGCTCTTTTATTTGTGGAGGTTAAATGACTAAATTCTAAACCCACATATTCTATGTTGCTCTTTGATTTAAGTCTACCGATGACCTTACACCTTGTGTTGTTTAATTTGAAAACTTAATTCCTATGCTATCTACATTTGTGAATCTCTTGCAAAGTTCTACCTACCAAAGCCTATAGAAGCATATTCTTTCATGATGAAACCTTTAGATTGCAATCTTATATTTTGATGAGTTGGATTAAGATTGATTTCTTTGGTATGAGACTAAGAAGCTGGTCACTCCGTTTTTTTTGTGTAACCTACTTTTTGCTAGCCTATTTATCCATGCATTGTGAGTTCCTACTTCGGGAATTTTACAAACCTCGCTGGATATCCACCCTAAACCAAAAATATCTTTTTGTGATTACCTCCTTGACCACAACCCAATTTGAGTATGGATTATAATTTCGACGGAATCAAAAGAATCAAGGGCACCATATAAAGAAAAGTTTTGGGAGACAAGCCTCCCCGGAGATACTTTGATGCCTAATAGAATCGCGACTTGGCTTTGGGTTTGCTTTGCTCTTGCATGGTTTACCTAGAGTACATCAACTATCGTGTTTTTGTTGTTCGTTACCGATTATCCTCGTGTAGTGACAGTATGCGGGAGGGAAATGTTTTGATCCTGTAACACACCTTCAAGCGATTCTACGAAGAAGAAGGTGAATTTGAGATACTTACCCTAGCTAGTTGGTTCTCCCACTATTCATACTCGAGGACGAGCATTCGTTCAAGCATGGGGGGATGGCTGGGTAAGTATTCTATGTTATCAAAAGTTCTAAGGAGCAAAAAGAAAGAAAAAAAAGAAAAATGAAAAAAGGGGGAAAAAAAGAGAAGAATAAAATACTCCTTAGTTCTTTTTTGTTTCATTAATTTTCCAAGTTACTTTGAAGAATTATTCCATACTCAAATCTTCCAACCATGTGCAATCCGATAACGAGAACTTCATTTGTGTCTCGGGATCATCCATTTGCCACTTGCACATGTCCACCTATCTAAATGTGTGTGCTTCATCTTTCCCCCTCTCCAACATTATTTTCCAATGGCCTTTTTGACTAGTCTCAGTAAATCCAATAGTCTCTCTCTCTTAGTTTGACAATATTTCAGATATAATATTTTGCTAGGATTGTTTTTACCTACCAAGCTCCACATAAGCCTTTCACTTTTACATATGAGTAGAATAGGTTGAAAACAATCTAATGTAGGCTTGAGCGACTTGATGAGATGAATATTTTCATGATCTTTTGCAAGAGAACCTCACTTATGTTTGATATGCATTCTTTTGAAAACTTTTCACGATGAAACAAGGTAAAGGTTGGAAGTTCGCTTAAGTTTGAGAGCATTGCATTTATTTATTATTGTGGCTTGTTCTTTAATTGCTAGTCTATCTTCCATAATGAAAAAGTAGCCGGTCACAACATGAACTTAAATGCTAAATACTTGAGAGAGCAATATGTCTTGTTATGTATGACTAAGTGCAGAGAGGACATTGAGGGGCAACGCTGATTTCTTTATAAGCAAAGCTCCTGGACTTACTCGAGGATGAGCAAGGTTTAAGCATGGGGGGGATGTTGGCGCTCCTTAAGTACCCCTTTTATCCCTTGTTTATCCTTGATAATAGCATGAATTCAATATCAAAATCACTAACCGTCCTAACCCCGGCCTAATTATTGGTCATTTTCACACTTGCACATATATTTTGGAGGAACTTCGTTTTTGCAGGTTTTTGGCCTATTTTGAAGCATGAAATGACGAGGCCCGTGATTGAGCACTAACACAGAGAAAGGCGAGGGCCAAAGCCCAAAAGGGAGGACCAAAGCCCATGTTGATTCGAAGCCCATTCATGCACATCCATCCTCCAAGAGAGCCCAAAGGACCGAGCCCACGAAGATGAGATCAAGATACTTCGGGATTAAGCAAAGCAAATGAAGATTTAAGGAAGGATTCCCTATCCTATCCTTTCCTCGAAGATATCTCCAAGACAACAACGTCCAAAGGGGTGCAATCGTGAAGGACAGAAACTCTAGAAGATGCGAGGAGTCTACACGCCAAAGATGAGACCGAGGCGAGCCCGAAAAGGGGTAGGCCGTCTGGCCTAGGCCCATGGGGCCGGCCGGCCCAGCCCTTTTCTGAGGCGGTTTGCCTTCCCCTTCGACCGGTGGCTTCCTCGGCTTATAAATAGCTCGCACCTTATTCAACTCGAAGCATCCATCCAACCAGAACTCGACGAAAACCTAGGGCCAAGACCGGAGGGAGACGACGGCCGCCGCAAGTCTTCGAAGTTGTTTAGGAGATGGCTTAGGCCATCCCTAGCCACCATGGCCTCCCTGCGTGGTTGTGTCATGGTGGAGTTCATGAGCTAGTTGGAGTCGTCAATGGTGTATACGCGGTGGTGGCGATCCAAACGAATCTATTATGTGAGTAATGTCTTCATGTCATCCGATCTATTTAGCGATCATGTCTCTCCTCTTTCGATTTCGTTCTTGCTTTGGGTGCGCTTATTCCTAGATCTATTCTCGAGATAGATTGCATGGGGTGTTCTTGTAGCTATGGTGGCTAGGAGTTCATACCGGATCTACCCAAAGGGGGTTCGACTTGCTTCAGGGTATCCCGTTGAAAAGGGGGGCGTCGTGACAGGCCGTCTCCACAGAGTAGGTTGGGTATCGAGGGATCGGATTGGAGGTTTTGATTTAAAGAGGCTTTGGATGAGATGCATGTTGAGCTTACTCGTTTAGCTAGAACTACAACTAGAATGCGTGTGATAGGTTTAGTCATGCCTTCGGTCATGCTTTATCCTTACCGATGTTCATGGATGAGATCAACCTTCGTATATCACTCATATCTATCAAAGGTTCCCCTTTTATATGCAATTAATGCTTCATGTTAGGATAGATCTGTTAGATTAGATGGAAAACCCTAGTAAGTTCATTGTCGATCCACTGATTGACAAACCTTGGGGGAATACTCTAAGGGAAAAGCTACCACGAACCGTGCGCTTGCGGTATACAAATCGGGGGCGTTAGTGAACGTCAACAGTTATAGCGCGGCACCTAGCACAACTAACCAAAATGCAACCCAAGGGATATATATAAAGGGAATAAAGTGGCTAAGAAAGTCTTTATAGGCATACAGTATTAAAATGCAGTATGAAATTGTAATTAAAGGTGATAGGTGTTGTTCATGTTATACTTGCCTTCCTCGTACTGCTCCTACTGCTGCTCAAACTGATCTGAAGACAGATGCTGCTCCGGGTACTGATACTGGGTCTCCTCAGATGGATCAACGTCTACTCACGATCACATGGCCAAAAACAGTACACAACATAAACATACAAGCAAACAAAGGCTAACACTAATAAATAGTACAAAAATACATAAAAACAGCACACTAAACTAGTCTAAAACTATTCTACACGTTACAACGATCGCGTGGACATAAAGAACATCTAAAACGGAGCTAAAACGCAAAATCTAGGCCAAAAACAAGGTTCAGGGACTAATCTGCAAGAAAACTAAGGTTCCAGGGGGTTTTCTGTAAAAACCGAGGGTCTAAACATAATTAAACCTTAGTTCAAGGGCTGGACGGTGGATTCTATTTTTTATAAAGCTCAGGGGTCTAAGCGCTAAAAACTGGACCTGGTTAGAATTATTTTTGAACGGTCGAGGACTGCGGGTTCATTTCTAAAAAGTATAGGGACTCTTTAGCAAAACAGCCAGGCCGAAGGGGTATGTTTAGATCTGACCCGTTGGATCTGAATCTGAGGGTTAGGATTTGATGGACTAGTGTTCTAATCGTGATCGTCGGTCACAGATCGGATGGCTGGGCTGCGTTCGCGCGCGGGACGGCGGCGCTGGGTCGCGCCGACGAGCACCTACGGCGGCAGGCGGCGGCGCTTGCGCCGGACTTCACCTAGTTAGGTGCTCCGGGCCTCGATTCAACGCGGGTTTGGGTCAGGGAGGACCTACGCGACGTGGCTAAACCATCTGGGCACTGAGCTGAGCTCGGCAAGGCTCAGGGACGCGGATTCTTCAGTGCGGGCGGTTCTGCTCAGCGAGGTTCGTCGGCGAGGTCGTGTTCGCGCCGTGTGGTGCTCAAAACCGGGTGCAAACGTGACTGTGGGGGTGCACAGAGCGAAACTCAAGTGGAACCATTGTCCGTGCGGGGCTGCAGCAAAAGGAACGGCATGCTCTATGGCGCACGGCGGTGGAGCTCCTCGGAGTCGGCCAAATTCGGCCGTCCGGAGCTCGATCTCGAGCGGAGCTAGGCCTAGGAGAGGGAGCGCGAGGTAGTAAATCCTCTGGGCACTCTGGAACGGTGGATTTAGGGCTAGGACGCCGCACGCAATGGCGCCGGTGGCACACTACAACCACGGCGAGCAATTCTCGCACGCGCAGCGGGAGAAGAAAGGGGGAAAGAGGCACGGCGTGGTCATTACCCCCTCGTGAAGCGGTGGCCGTGCACAGAAGTCGAGGATCGGCGGTGTAGGGGTGGAATTGCGATGGCGCAGAGGCGGCTTCCGCTCTGAGCTCCAAGATGCGGTGGCGGCAAGGGTTTGAGGCGGCGCTGTGGATGGGAGGAGGGCGCAGGGGTCGCGGGGGCATTTAAAGAAGGGATGCCGGGGACCTCGGCGTGTGGGCCCTGGACGGGAAGCTCGCCGGAGATCTCGGCGTTTCTGTTGTGTGCGCGCGGCGCGGGGGAGGGGATGACCAGTGGGGTCAGGCCGTCAGCGGAAGGAGGCGGGGACGCGGGCGAGCCGGGCGTGGGAGGAGCGTCTGACGCGCGGGGCCCGGTGGCAGGCGGGTGAGAGCGGGCGAGCGCGCGCTGAGGTAGCGGCCTGGGCACGCGGGGTGAGGGATGGGCCACGGGGAGAGAGTGATCGGCCTGGGCCGCGCGGGAGGGAAAGGAGGGGAAAAATGGCCTGGGCCGGTTCGAGTTTGGGCTGGGCTGAGGTTTTGGGCTGGGGAAAAGGGAAGGGAAGGAGGCCGGGTTGGGCCGCTAGAGGAAAAAGGAAACTGGGCTCTGCTGGGCTGCTGGGTTGGATTCACTTCTTCTTTTTCTTCCTCTATTTCCTATTTCTATTTCTAACTCAAATTCAAGCCAAATGAATTCAAATTTGAATTTGAATTCACTCTAGCACTCAAACAAATAAAGCAATGCTCCAGCATGATGCAACAACGAAATTTAACCTAAGATAAAATTTTAATTATTTAAGGAACAAAAATTGGATTAAATGCAAGACTAGCACAAAAATCCTTAGAAATTTGCATAAATCCAATTAAATTTATTATTAAATACTGAAATTTGAATTAGGGTGTTACACTGAGGACGACCCCAAGCAGAGCCACGGGCTTTTCTCCGTTCTTCCTCGTCTATGGTGCCGAGGCTATCCTCCCCACTGACTTGGAGTACGGATCGCCGAGGCTTAAGGCATATCAAGAGCAACAAAACCAGCGAGCTCGCGACGACTCGCTGGACCAAGTGGACGAGGCTCGAGACATGGCGCTCCTCCACTCTGCGCGCTACCAGCAGTCCTTGCGAAGGTATCAAGCGCAGAGGGTCCGGCGCCGAGACCTCAACGAAGGGGACTTGGTGCTAAGGCTTCGACAGGACAACAGGGGCCGCCACAAGCTCTCACCTCCATGGGAAGGACCGTACATAATCGCCGAGGTGCTCAAACCCGGCACGTACAAGCTGGCCAACGAAAAAGGCGAAGTCCTCACCAACGCTTGGAATATACAACAGCTACGTCATTTCTATCCCTAGAATTTCAAGTTTTTTGTGCATTTGCTCGTACTCGCATCTTCAATTTCCCGAAATAACAAAGTACGCTTTACTGGTTTATTTTTGAGAACCATCTGGGCCCTCGAAGGCTAGGATGCGCGCTAACACTGAGGTACGCCCGGCTTTACCCTCGGCAAAGCCGAGCCTCCCTCGGGGGATACTACGGGGGGAACCCCCGAACGTCCCCAAAAAGTCGCCAATGTTTTTCGAAATATTTCCGTCTCGATCCTAAGCTTCTCGTATCCTTGGAAAAACGGGCGCGAGGCGTAAGCAGCTACGGTACGGGGCCGGCCGAGTTGTGGGACCACCTACGCCTCCGGGATATGGCACCCCCCTCACCACCCTACGCCTATGCTGCTTATGAACGCAAACCCCCTCGCAGACGTTCGTCCATGTCGCAAACAAGAACACGGAAATAAAGTAAAAAAAACACAGGCTCGAACACACAAGGCCTCGACGGGCCACACATTCAAATTACGAAATAAAATCTCTTACATTCATAGGATGCGATTACAAAGCACGACTATGATATAAACACTAATCTATCTACATGGCTTCGAGGCCCAGTTTTCCTACAGGCTACCATCCCCCCCTTGCGGGTCTTCAGGGGCGTCGAATTCGGCAATGGGAGGGATGTCCGCCTCTAGCTTCTCGGCGAGGACAGTGGCAAACTCCTCCGCGGCTGCGTCGGCTTCATCCATGATGGCCGATGCGGCGTCCGCGTCAGCATCATCAGGAACGACGTACCCCGACGACACCCTCTGGAGATCCATAAGGTAATGCGTCGAGGCTATGGCGAGAGCCCGCAGGACACCAAGGCGGAACGTGCTCTTGGCGTGCTCGGCAACCCGACCGCCTAGCGCGCGTAGGCGGCTGATCACCGAACTGCCCGAGACGGCACCCTCCCCCTCGAGTTCTTGACACACGCTCACGGCGGTCTGCTCCAGCTCAGCAAACTCCATCTATGCCGCCGTGAGCACGGTGTGGACCGCATCCTTCGCCACGGTCTCGTCCGCCACCTTTTGCCTTAGCTCTGAGCAAAGGAAATCAACATCAGCTACAAAAAGAAATAAATCGACGAAAAATCGAAGGTACTCACCCGTGATGTTCTTCTGCGCTTCCTCCCTCTGGGTCCGGGCGGCCTCTTCGAGCGAGGACAAGGAGGCTTCCTTCTCTCTAAGGGCGGCCCCCATGTTCTGGAGGGCCACCTCCTTCCCCTCGAGGGCCTCGCCCTTTTCTCGGAGGGTCCCGGCGAGCACAACCACGGCCACCTCTTTATGGAGGAGCTCGGCCTTCTGCTGCTCAAGCATCATGCTGAGGCGCTGCAACTCAGCGCTCTGCACCTCCACCTCGCGAGCTCTCTCCTCGAGCACCGTCCGAAGGCGCTGCAGCTCGGCAGCTAGCGCCTCGGTCTCCCGGGCCTTCTGCTGCGCTGCCGCCCTCTGGACGTCCCGCTCACCAGCAACCCGTGCCAGCTCCTCCTCCAGCGCCTGCTGACGCGCCCCCAGATCGGCCATTTTTGTGTTGGCGTCGATATTTTTGAGCACCAGCTCGGCGTTGTGTTGCCCGAGCTGGCTCATCTGGGAGTACAGCCTGTTCATCTCGGCGCTCTTTTCACGCGAGGTTTCCCTCAGCTGCTGCAAAAGGGGAGGACGTGGGTGAAGACGCGTAAAAACTAAAACCGAATCTGAGCAATTTTCGGGGGGGGGGGCAGTACTTACCTGGCTGACCTGGTAATCCGCATTTTGGTGGAGCTGGAAGGCGGGGTCGAGGGCTTGCAAAATCTCCCGACCCTTGCCCATCTGTTTGTCCCAGGCCTCCTCTTCCTCTTGCTCCTTGCGGAGGAACTCCGAGGGGACCCCGGACGGAACGATCGCCCCGAGATGGCCCCCCTCGGACGTCCCCGCCTCGAGCATGCCCGCGCCGGCCGACGCGAACTCGGCGATGTGCGCGGCGGTGCTTGCCGCAGCAGCAGGGTCGATGTCCATCGAGTCCCCGTACTCCTCGCTGCTGTCCGGCAGCTCCACCACCGCCGTCGCACCCTCCTGCGCCGTTGGCACGGGCACTACCGCGACAGTACCCTCATCCCGGGCCTCGGTGGGCTCCGAGATGGGGGCTCCTTCCACCCACGGCGCCCCTTGCGCCGCCGCCTCCTCCGCGACGCCCTCACCCTCGGCCCTCGAGGGCTCGAAGACAAGGGTCTCCTCCTCTGATTGGCCGGCAGGGCGCTCCTGCGCGCCCCTGCCAGCTTCTCCTTCCATATCCGATCGGGCGGCGCTAGCCCCGTCGCCCTGACCGGCCTCAACTTCAATAGCCGCCTGGGCGGCGTCACCGGCCCCGCCCCGGCCGGTCTCCTCGGCGTCGTCAGCCTGAGCGGCCGCTTCGGCACAGCTCTGGCTGGCGTCGCCCTCCTGTGCCCGAGCCTGCTGCGCTGCCCGGGCCCCCCGAGCCAGGGCCTCCCGTAGCTTCGCAGCCGCCGCCTCGAGATCCACGGCAGGCTGGGGCTACGGCGCCATGTGCGGCGTGCTGCGTGCCCCGGTCTTGAGAGCCTTGGCCGGGGCAAGCTGCACCACATCTTTGGGAACGGCCCCGGGACTGGAAATCAAGAGACACGAGTTGAGGACAACAGGATTGAGAAATCCACCAAACACGTAGCAAAAAACGAAAGTCAGAATACTTACCCAGATCGAGCACTCATGGTCCGTTTCCTCGTGGCACTTCTTCGAGCCCGGGGCATTGTGCCGTCCCTCGAAGACTGCCCCGAGGGTGCCCCCCTCGTGTCGGCCCAGTGGCTCGAGGCTGCTAGCACGGACGACTCCTCTCCCGCCACAGCCTCGTCGCCACGGATCAGCACCTAGGGCGCGGGCGTCTCCTCGCCGGCCGCCGGCGGGGATGACTCCCGCTCTGCACCCTCGAGGGAGGGATTCGCCGATAACCCCGCCACGACCCTCGGCTCTTCTGGCGCCACGGGCGCTCCGTCTTCTTCGTCCCACAGGTAGAACGGTGGGGGGCTCGCACCCGCACCTTCCCCGTCGCTCCTCAGAGCGTGGTCCTCGGCATCCGAGGCCTCCTCCTCGTCCTCCTCCGAGGACTCAGGTGTGGCGGGCTGTGGCTTCCCCTTCGCGCGAGTGAGCTTGCACGCCTTGTCGTGCCTCGCCTTCCTCTTCCTTTTCCTCTCGACCTTCGCCTCCGCCGCGTCCTTCCGCCTCTTCATCTTCTCCGTGTGAAGGCGATTGATCAGGCGCTGTTCCGGGACCGGGGGCCTCGAGGAGCCGCTTCTCAACCCTTGCAAAGCACGTTCGAGAGGGAGTCAGGAGAAGAGAACTACACAACACACGCCGGATTCGCAGTCAAAACTTACCAGAGAAATGTACCCGGCTCGGGGCGCATCTTGATTCTCCAGAGATCCTCGGGGTTTTGAAGGAACTCCGCCACCGCATACCTCGCCCTCCGGGCGGCGGTGGTGCGGGAGAGCAACTTGTTCGACGTCCTCGAGCCCTCCACCTGGCTCCCGGGGGTGAGCTGATAAATCCGCAGGGCCCTCTCCATGAGAGGGATCACCCTCTGCCGGTGGAAGTTCGCGATGATAGCCGCCGCTGTCAACCCCTTCTTCGCCAAATGCGCCAGCGCGTCGGTGAGGCCCTCGAGCTTGGCTTGTTGCGCCGGGGGCGACACCCCCCAGTCCCATTTCGGCGGCCGCTACTGAAGAACTTTGTTAGTAAACGCCGGGAGCGCGCCACTGAAGTTTCGAAGGTAGAACCACCCTCGACTCCACCCGGCATTGTTCGTCGTCATCTTGCTTGAGATGTAAAAGTTATTCCGGGTCGGGCGGACATGGAGTGTCAGGCCACCGGCGCGCGCGAACCGCCTCTGCTGGTTCCGCGTGTTCTCGACGAAAAGCTCGCCGCGGAACAGATGGATCCAGAGGTCCCAGTGGACGTCGATGCCGAGGTACCCCTCGCAGACGGCGACGAAGACCGCCGCCTGCGAGCTGGAGTTGGGGCTGAAATTGTGCAGCTCCACTCCATAGTACTCACACAGGGCCCTCATGAACTTGCTGACAGGGACGCCGAAGCCTCGTTCGTGGAGGCGCACGAAGCTTACGACGTAGCCCTGCGGGGGCTTCGGCTCGGTCTCGTCCGGGTGCGGGGAAATCCACGCCGGCGCCCCCGCGTCGGAGTTCCGCGGCAGCAGCCGGTCGGCGACCAGCTGCTCCAGAACCGCGACGGTGGCGGAGGACTTCCCCCACGACAAGGGCTCCTGGATGTCCGACATGTCTTCGATTCGAGGAAGAATGTGGGAGCGAAGGCTCTGGGATGGCTAAGGTGCTCTAGTTTTCTCTCTCTCTCTCTCTCTCTCTCTCTTCTCTTCCTCCTTTCGTTCTTGGCTGCGAGCTCAGGATGCAAGGGAGGCAAAGAAGACGAACAGGAAGGAGGCAAATGGCCAGGTGAACCCAAAAACACTCTTTCTCTCCGTCTTTATTTACCACAGTGGGCGCATCCGCAGCCACGGCCCAAATCTACTGCATTGAATGCGGTATATTTTGCTATCGCTGATGGGTGGGCCCCACGACCGCGGAGTCTCCCATGCGCGCACGCAGCAATGAATACAGCACGATAACCGGCGGGCGCGGCGCGACTGTTGCGTTATCCCATCCGTCAGCCGCCGCCCACGCCGCTTCGTCTGCCCGAGGCTGTCGCCTGAAAAGGCGCGCCCACGCCGCACCACACGGATCGGGCCACGTCGCCCACCACCAGCGGAAGACCCGCGCGCGTGACTCGCGACTTTGCATCGTTTCAAATCAAGACGGAATATTCCTTCAGAGGTCCCTTTACCCTCCAAGGAATCGCATTCCTAGGCCTTACTGATCAGGGGGTTCGAAGCCTGGCCCTTCGGGGGGTTCGACAGGCGCCTTAGATCGCCAGAGTCAGGAACTGCAGGGATGTGCCGTACAAGCTACCCTCGAACGCGAAGTTCGAGACATCCTACGCAGTGTTCAAGGCCGGCCGAGGGTGCCTAGAAGGGGGATCCCATCGAGGGAGAGCATCGAGCCCTCGAACCCTACCGAATGGGTTCGAGCCCCGCCTAGCGAACCCTCGCGAGCGCTTTATGAGACGTGTCTATGGACCACGAGCCGACCCCTATCGAACGGGGCACGGACGTCCGCTTGAACAATCCGCTAATAGCTCACTGAAGCAGCCATAGCTCGCGGCCCGGGCATGGGCAGCATGGTGCGCTTCTCCCCTCCTCCCTGCGGAAGGGCGACGAGGGTCGTAGTCAAAGTCGAGGGTTCCCCTGAATGCCTTCATACGGGCCTGGGCTCGGGGGCTCCTCGCACACCACGGTTCAAACCGCACCCTCGAATAAGCCGACAACCGTCAATTGTGAAGCTCCACGTGTCTAACCAAACCCTCCGCTATTGACATGCGCTCTCCTGATGGTTATGCGGAACACCGGACCGCTGTACCAGCACTAAAAAATGCCGAGGCCGGCTGAAAGAGTGCCAATGCCGGCTGAAAAAGGTGCTGGGTAGCCGCCCCAGCAAAGCTACCCAGTGGGACAACGTTTATAGCCCTTGGACGAGCACAAACTCTCCTCCAAGGCCTCAGGGGGTACACCCGCGGGTGCGCTGGCGCGCCCCCGCGAAGGTGACTTCACACGTATTCGAGGGTTGTAACCCTATGTATACCCCTATACCCTCGGAAATCCTCCCCGTAGAAGAGGATGGGGACTTTGTTGCTCAGATGCAAATAAAGATTACAAACAGTTACCGGCGCGAAGCCATCGAAAGATACAAACACGTTGCCACCTACGTGGCAATTTTCCCTGTCTTGGGGAGGAACTAGCGGCGATGAAAGGCACCGAGCCCCTAGCTGACGCAACAGCGAGGCTGCTAGGGATGCGAGGAGCAGCCCCCAGACCACACGGGTCCCGCGGGATGCTTTCCTCGCAAGCCTTCTTCTAGTGTCTTCTCCACCGAAGACCACGCGGGGGGTCGGGCTGGCGGACAGCGCCCTCCGCACCGTCTCCCCGAGAGCAACCTTGTCGCCGGAGGGGACGATGCGAAAAACGGCCGCCGGGCCTGGCGCCAGCGCCACGGTCAGGCGTCTCCACCCCCCTTCAGGCTAGGGGACATCGCAGGAGCAGGACCCCGCGGGCCCAATGCTCTTCTGCTGATCCCACTTAACCTGAGGGATGGAGCGCACGCCCACTCCGGTCTTCCCCTACCGCTCGCAAGCATTCTTCTAGCGCCAAAAGCCTAAAAAAGCCAGGCCACCCCATCTGGGGGCCGACCACAAAAAAGCAAAGAAAACATTCCAAGAGTTGGGCAATGCTGGAAGAAAGAGCTGGGAGTTTGGAGAGGAAAGGGAAACTCACAACCTCTATTTATAGCTGTGCCGGGCGCCAAGCTTCAAGCTTGTCGGAAAGCGGAGGCTTGTGTCGCCCGTGACGACACGGCACTCCACGAGCAAAAGATACCCTCGGTTACCACGCTGAGACGCGACCGAACGAAATAAAGCAAAACTGAGCCCCTGGACGCTAAGCAGCGCAGCATCGGCTCAGGCCGGCCGCCCTCGAACGGCGCGCCACAAAGCAACCAGGGAAGCCAGGGTCAAGGCCCTGAAGCACGGGACAGCGCGACAAAAGCACCAGCTGCCGAGCAGCAGGCACCATCGTCGCCCTGGCCCCCCTCAGCGCGCAGACATGTCTTGTCCTTTAGACAAACAAACAAAGAGGCGCGCGCCTCGAAGTACTCCCCCCACGGGCGTACTATCCCGACCGGCGTGTTATCACACCCGCCGGGCCCGCGCTCAGGCGCGCCCAGCAGGTGCACGACTTTGACTAAACACGTCAAGGGAGAAATCGCCGAATTACCCTTTGGCCGAATCTCATGACTCGACCAAAGCCTCGGGGGCTACTGTCGGGTGCCACAATTAGGGACACCCTAATTGGGGTACTAAGACCGCTTTTAAAAACACAAACACCTGATAAGACGACTAAGCCCACGAAGGCCCACGGCCTGCTTCTCATTCAGAGGAAAGGGAAGGTCTCAAAGAAGCCCAGCATGCGGCCCATTCGCATCCCCCTCGAACCCGCGGGACGATCTCCGCCTCGCTCGAGGGTCCCTCTCAGGCCCGCTGGGCAATCTCCGCCTCGCTCGAGGGTAGCGAATCTACCCTCGAGCATGTGACCGATCTCCGCCTCGCTCGAGGGTAGCGGATCTACCCTCGAGCAGGTAACCGATCTCCGCCTCGCTCGAGGGTAGCGGATCTACCCTCGAGCAGGTGACTCATCTCCGCCTCCCTCGAGGCCACCCCTCGGCACAAAGGACAAACAGCCCCGCCGCCCAACCGCTCGCCGTACGAAGGCATTAAAAGCCAGCCACTCCACCACGGCTCAAAGGACGGGAGGCGTCAGGCCGCCACTCCCACAGTAGATGTGACCGGGGTCCCATCCGCTGACTCTGGTCACCACTCCGCCATTCCGGACGCTGTAGCAGCGCCTTGGGACCTGCGACGCGGGACAACACAGGCTCGGTACTGCTCCAGCCGACCTTCCGGACCCGCCTCCCACTGGGAAAGGGGTCCGGCGACATCACGTGTCCCCCGCACCTTCTAGTGTGCACGCCCGCACTCCGACCAGGGGGTCCGGGGCCGACCCGCGCCATTACTACCGCCGGGGCACCGCAGGACGACCGGCGCCATCTCCGCGGGACCAAGGACGAAATCCAGGACGACAGCGACGCACGCCGCCTTCCCACAGTACACTTCCTACAGTGTCCGACCACAGTACCCCGCGATTTAGGGGAAAACGACGACTTCCATACTCCCACTCATGTACACCGCCCCTCCTTATAACTATAAAAGGAGGGGGCTGGCTGGGCTCTGAGGTCTGGGTGGCGGCTCTCCCTCACTCTCTGGCTTCTTTCTTCCAAGAGGACGTTCAGGGATTACTGAGCACTCACCCCAACCGACTCCACTTCTAGCAGAGACTTGGGAGCTTTCCTCGCTCTCTCGCCTCGCTTGTAACCCCTACTACAAGCACTCCGGGTGCAAGATAATACAGTGCCCTCGCACACCCCCTTTGCTGGACGTACGGCCCCGCGGCCGGAACCAGAATAAACTGTGCGTTACTGTGTTGCCTCTTGCATCATCATCTGGGACGAGGAAACACGCAGCATTTACTAGTTGGGATCCGGACCCCCGGGTCGGGACACCGACACATCAGCAAAAAAAATATAAATAGAGGACTATAAATATACTTAGACTCTATGGTAAAATCTGAGTTGGGACTGCCCTTAGATTGATTGTGTTCTCGCATGCGTTGGATCATCAGACAGCACGACGGTCCATGAATGCGTTTTAGATCAGAAAGCAATGGGGAAAGTGGGCCACATTACTCTGATTTAACATACCAAAAACGGACCATGCTCAGCTCATCGCAATTCGCAATCAAATAGACAAAATTTGCTCTTCCTTCGATTCTGTTGCCCGTCAGGGACTCCATGGAGTTTCAGAGTTCAGAAGGCCAGGGGCTCTTTGCAGCTTCAGAAAGCCGTTCTGTTAAACACTAAAACTTCAACAAACCCTTCTCCATTTTATCATCACACATGCCATCTCCAGGGTTCCAAAAGGGCAGCCAATATAAACATCACGCGCAGAACAGGACATCTGGTGAAATGATGTGGGCAAAACCACAATGGACTAAAGGAGCATGATAATATAAAGCAGGTGCAAAACATCAGCACCATGGAGCCACATAAGCGAGTACGCTTGCACTTGGAAGTCCAAAACTCTCGGTTACAGCCATATAAGCGCGTCTGCAAAATCGCTTACATTTTATCTATAGTAACAACAACAACGAACAAAAAATGACATAGCCAACTGACTCCCTCTGAAGGGCGGGCCTGGTGCAGCGGTAAAGCCTACCGTCTGTAACCGGAAGGTCCCGGGTTCGAGCCCCAGCCTCTGCACATTTGTGTGGGTAAGACTTGGGGCTTAAAGACAACCCTTCCCCAGACCCCGCACAGTGCGGGAAGCCTCGGGCACTGGGTACGCCCGACTGACTCCCTCTGGAGCCAGAACCCACAAACATAGGGATATTAGATATGCTGCAGGCAGGATCGAAATTCAGACCCTTAGACTCTACTCAGACGTAGCACGAATAATATTTACACGGTGAGTTTGTGTGGTGTTGGGGGTGCATCCAGATGCTGGAGGTGCAGGGCGGCTACAAGCCCCTGCCATGTTTCCCCAGGGCGAGCCGATGTCTTCAGTTCCACAATTTTTCTCTGTTGCTTGTAGTAATCTTCCAGTAGCTTGGTCTGCATGATCAAAATTCCATATCAGAGATCACCGAAACTGAAAATCTCATACATAGATCATGGTTTCCCAGACAAAACAATAACAGTGCAATACCCTCAAATCGTAAGTTGAAGAATTTTGGTTTTATTTTTTTTTATTCTGAGCAAATTTGGAGGGCCTAACATCTGCTCACTTGGGCACTATGGACAAGTTCTAGGCATTCTTCGGTATATAATAAGGATGAGACAAATGTTAACCATTACCTGCTTAGCATAAGTACGCATCCTCTCCAACCTTGAGTCTTCGAGGCCTAGAACACTTGCAGGCTCTACCTGAGAATGCCATGTATAGCTCCCAACACAAGGGCTACAGTTCATAGATGCTGACTTGCTGACATCAAAAAGCTGACCACAGTGGGAACATATATCGCCCCTTGACCGCTTCTTCATGAAACAGTCATCAGCGCATTTGAAATTCAGAACCAAATCAATGTCCACAATCTCATCAAGAATCTCCTGAAACATATGAATTTATGAACATATCAGAAACGATTCTACTCACATCATGCTGGAAGTAATTAGGCATCTTAACCACTGTACTGTTAAATGGTACCAGGATGAAACTAAGTTGTCTCGGATACAAGGTAAATGGTTACTTACAGCTTGCATACGGGTGCGTGGTATCCCATCAAGAATGAATCCAGTTTCACCCTTGTTGTATCCCTCCTCAAGCCGCTTCGTCAGCAATCCAAATATGATGTCCTCGGGCACAAGCCTCCCTTCATTTACCGAATTTGCTATCTGCGCATAAAAAATAAGACCCAACTAAGACCACTTCAAAAGCTTTTAAACATTTCCTTAGACAAATTAGTGTATTCAGGTAAAATATGTTTCTAGAATGATTCTAGTTTCTAAGTGTGAGAATTAGACTCTACCCAACACTAGAGTTTCTTTTTCTTTTTTTATATAAACAAACACTAACGGTTGAGCTGTGCAAAGAGACTGCAGGGAGCAGACATATGCAGGGTACAACAGGAGGGCAAAATGGGGAGGCTGCCTATGCAGGCTGCAGCCGCCACAAGACGGCAGGATTGGAATCTTCCACACATCCAATGCGGAACCCATGCTAAACTAAATACCCAAACTACCCCGAACATCGTGTGGACAGAGACAAATTACGGGTCTGTCCCCGCAGCCGTCCACGAAGGTGAGGACGCGGAGAAAGACATGGCAGCACGCTCCTCTCCGCACCATGAGATTTAATCGCCCGGTACTTGCCCCAGAAAAAAAAAAGGAATTGTGACCATTATACAAAAACTGGGGAATCGTGGCCAACGGAGGAAATGCTTGGTTTGCAAAGTACTTGTGGGGGTCAGGAAAAGTTGGGTAAATTGGCTGGTCCGAAGAAAAAAAATCGTGGCTCTGCACAACCTGAGGCAACTACCGCGGAGATCATAAGAGTCCACCGGTATGTCACGAGAAAATTTCCAGAAGTACCAAAAGGCGTCCAGAAGACTAAGAATCCAACCAAGTTTGATCAACATCAGGAATATGATGTGAGAGACGGCTATCCATGAACACGAGAAATCGCCTAAAGGGGAAAATCCCAAATTTCTGGAAGAAAAAAAAAGATCCTCCAACTCTGCTGGAGGAAAGCGCGACCTGGATCACATGAAGCAATCAATCAAACCACGCGATCCAGGCTGGTGCCGCGAGCAGGACCCCGAGATCGCGAGGTCACCCGAGGATCCGATGCAGAGCAGCTCGATTCCTCGCCGAATTGGACCGCAAAGGCGCCACCGGGGGAATGATTTTCGAGAGAGAGAGAGAGAGAGAGAGAGAGAGAGAGAGAGAGGGAGGGGACGGGGTTCGAATCCGACCGACCTTCCTGTAGAGCTGCGAGGCGGGGCAGAGCTCCTGCCTGACGAGCGTCCCCATGGAGATGTAGGGCACGGCGAGGACCTCCGCGAGGCGCGCGGCGTGGGCGTGCTTCTGCGGGCCCGGGCGGCCCATCACCACCCACTGCACGCCCCGGGGCGCCCCGCCGGCGGGGTCGGTCCCCGCGACGGGCGCCGAGGCCCGCGCGCGGCGCGCCTCCTCCTCCTCGTCCTCCCAGTCGGACCAGTAGTCGTCCGCCAGGGCCGCCGCCGAGGCCGCGAGCCCCCGGTGGGCCGGGGCGGGCGGGAGCGCGCGGCGGGAGAGGGATCGGCCGGCGAGCCGCAGGAGGCCGGCCATTGCTGGCGGCGGCGGCGGCTAGGGTTTGCGGGGGGGGCGTAGGGTTTTGGGGGCGGGGCGGGGGTGGCGAGTGGTGGTGGGGGCGGAGGCGGAGCTCGTGGCGGAGTTTTTATTTGGGAAAATGGGAAAAAGGTGGAGGCGAGGGCGCGGCGTGCTGTGATGGTGGCCGGCCGTGGCTCCTGCGCCCTGGCTCTCCCTGGCTGCGGATACGAGGACGAGAGAATGGGCGAGGACTCTCCGGATCCGCAATCTCGAGGCGGTACATCGACCGCTGATTTGGTGTGACGATTCACGCGAAATTTGAGCACGGAAGAAAACCCACAAATTTTGAACAGTCTTCGTATGAATTTCATCTAATTCTGTTTCTCTATAGAAGGTAATTATATGAGAAAAATGATTTTATAACTGAAAATAATTCTCCCTGTTCCGCTAGGCGCTAGTCGGAATCTAAGCGCTGACCCTCAGCCTAGAGACCAGTCGGGAGTAATCGCGCCTAGGCGGTCCTAGTCGTTTTACAAATACACGTGTATACACGTATTATTACATAAAAAACGAAAACAAATAGAAGACTATGTATAGTCTGTATAGAGATGCATAGAAAGGCCCATCAAAATCAGCCCAGCCCACCTTATCCATCTGCTGTCCTATTGTAGCGAAAATGACCTCTCATGCCATATTTCAATATAATATTTTGGTGATTGATATAGACAACATAACACTTGGACTAATATGATTATTAAGATAACCATTCTCAGGCTTTTAGGTTCAAGTGATGATAAAGAGAAGATAGGCGTAGCTAGGCCCGAAGGGCCGCCCCTACGGTGGTTCCACTACCCGGTTAAAGAAGCTAGGCAAATTGTACTCATCGGCCGCCCCTACGGTGGTTCCACTACCCGGTTAAAGAAGCTAGGCAAATTGTACTCATCGGCCGCCCCTACGGTGGTTCCGCTACCCGCGACGGCGCCTCCAACGACGGCGCCCTCCCTGCCCATCACTAGCATCCCGTTCCCCCACTCGCCGTCGCGGATCCCATCTACGTTCGACGTCCCCGCGTTCGGTGCGCCGTCCGCGCCAGGGGCCGGAGGCTTCAACGAGCGCCTGGGTGTTCCTCGCTTCAGCAAGATCGACTTCCCATCCTACGACGCCGTCGACGATCCCCTGAACTGGCTCCACCGCTGTGAGCAGTTCTTCCGAGGACAGCGTACACTGGCCTCGGATCGGGTCGGGCTCGCCTCGTACCACATGACCGGAGTGGCGTAGACCTGGTACTATGCCCTCGAGCAGGACGATGGCATGCCGTAGTGGGAGCGCTTCAAGGAACTCGCCAATCAGCGCTTCGGTCCAGCCGTCCACAGCAACCGCCTCTCGGAGCTTGCACGGCTCCCTTGGCACGGCACCGTCCAGGAGTACCAGGAGCGTTTCAATGCCCTGGTGTGCCAGACGCCGGAGCTCTCTCCACTCCAGAAGGCCGACCTGTTCGTGGGTGGCCTCCCAGATCACATCCGTGTTGATGTCGAGCTCCAGGCACCCCAGGATCTTCAGACCGCCATGCACTTGGCGTGGTCCTTCGAGCGTCGTGCGGCTGCCACGGCGACCATTCCGCCGCAGCGTGCCGGGTGCCTACCTCAGCGTCTGCCCCCACCACCGCCAGCTGCGCCACGCGCGGCCCCTCCAGCGCTGCCCGCTCCGGCAGCACCGGCAGCACCGGCGCCAGCCCTACTGGCGCCACCGCCTCGGCAGTTCCGCCGTCTCTCCCCCGCGGAGATGGTGGAGCGCCGCCGCCAAAGCCTCTGCTACAACTGCGACGAGCCCTACGTCCGCGGACACCAGTGCCAGCGCCTCTTCTTCCTGGAGGTGAGCGACTACACGTCCGACGGCGAGGACGGCGTGGCGGCCGATGACGATGCCCTGCCAGCCGAGGAGGCCGCCCCAGTGATCTCCATGCACGCCATCGCCGGCATCCGCACGGAGGAGCTCGAGCGCCAGTGCGCCATGATGTTGTCCCAGGGCATCATTCGGCCCAGCACCTCGTGCGTTCTCGGCGCCTGTACTGCTGGTCATGAAGCTGGACGGCACTTGGCGCTTCTGCATCGACTACCGCACGCTCAACGACAAGACCTCCAAGGACAAGTTCCCGATCCTGGTGGTCGACGAGCTCCTCGATGAGCTGCATGGCGCCAAGTTCTTCACCAAGCTGGACTTGCGTTCCGGCTATCACCAGGTGCGCATGCACTTGGCCGACGTGGAGAAGACGGCGTTCCGCACCCACCACGGCCACTTCGAGTTCCTCGTCATGCCATTTGGTCTCTCCAACGCGCCGGCTACGTTCCAGGCGCTCATGAACGACGTCCTGCAGTCGTTCCTTCGGCGGTTCGTGCTCGTCTTCTTTGATGATATCCTGATCTACAGCTCTTCGTGGTCCGAGCACTTGCAGCACGTCCGCCTCGTCTTCGACGTGCTCCGCGCCCATGACCTCCACCTCAAGCGCTCCAAGTGCTCCTTCGGGTCCAGCTCGGTCGCCTACCTCGGCCACGTCATCTCGGCCGGGGGCGTTGCCATGGACAGCGCAAAGGTGGAGGCTGTGGCATCCTGGCCTGAGCCCCGCTCGGCTCGGGGCGTCCGCGGCTTTCTGGGACTCGCCGGATACTTCCGCAAGTTCATCCGGAACTTCGGGACCATCGCCGCCCCCTGACTCGCCTCCTGCGCAAGGAGGCCTTCGCCTGGACCGAGGAAGCAGCGGAGGCGTTCACGGCGCTGAAGTAGGCGCTCTCCACCGGGCCGGTTTTGCAGATGCCGGACTTCGAGTGGCAGTTTGTGGTTGACTGTGACGCCTCCGGCACCGGCTTTGGCGCCGTTCTCCACCAGGGGTCCGGACCCCTAGCCTTCTTCAGCAAGCCGTTCGTCGCCCGCCACGTCAAGCTGGCGGCCTACGAGCGGGAGCACATCGGCTTGGTTCAGGCGGTGCGGCACTGGCGGCCCTACCTGTGGGGGCCTGCTTCCAAGTCCGCACCGATCACTACAGCCTGAAGTACCTCCTCGACTAGCGGCTGTCCACAATCCCGCAGCACCAGTGGCTCAGCAAGCTGTTCAGCTTCGACTTCACCGTGGAGTACCGCCCGGGCCGCCTCAACTCCGCGGCCGACGCCCTCTCCCGCCGCGACAGCGAGTCCAGTACGGACGACGCAGCAGCACTCCACGCCATCTCCGGGCCGTCCTTCAGCCTCATCGACGACATTCGGACGGCTACCTCCACCGACAGCGAGGCCGCACAGCACCGGGGCGAGGGCCTCACGACTCCTTGGCGCTGGGACGCCGGGCTCCTCCACGGCAAGCGCATCTTCGTGCCTGCCCAGGACGACCTTTGCCAGCGGGTGCTCTCATTGGTCCATTCAGCAGGCCATGAGGGCATCCAGAAGACCCTACAGCGTCTCCGCGCTGACTTCTACGTCCCCCACGACATGCGGCTGGTGCAGGAGTTTGTCTGCACATGCCCGACGTGCCAGCGCAACAAGACGCCGACGCAGCAGCCAGCCGGGCTGCTCCAGCCCCTCGAGGTTCCTTCCCAGGTGTGGGCGGACATCTCGATGGACTTCGTCGAGGGGCTGCCCAAGGTCGGCGGGAAGTCGGTCATCCTCACCGTGGTGGATCGCTTCTCAAGGTATGCGCACTTCATCGCCCTGAGCCACCCGTACGCGGCGGCGTCGGTCGCCCGCGCCTTCTTCGACGGCATCGTTCGACTCCACGGGTTCCCGACGTCCATCGTCAGCGACAGGGACCCTGTCTTCACGAGCCACATGTGGCGAGACCTGTTCAAGATGGCCGGCGTCCAGCTCCGCTTCAGCACGACGTTCCACCCCCAGACGGACGGCCAGTCAGAGATCGTCAACAAGGTGCTGGCCATGTACCTGCGGTGCATCACGGGCGACCGCCCGCGAGCCTGGGTGGACTGGCTCGCGTGGGCCGAGTACTGCTACAACACCTCGTACCACATGGCGCTTCGGGCGATGCCGTTCGAGGTGGTCTACGGGCGCCCCCCGCTAGCGCTCCTGCCGCACACCGCCGGTGCGGCCCAGACGGACGCGGCTGACACGCTACTCCGCGACCGTGACTCCTTACTCGCCGACGTCCACGAGCGTCTTCTCCTGGCTCTTCAGCACGCCAAGCACTACTACGACGCTCATCACCGCGAGCTGGAGTTCGCGGTGGGTGCCTGGGTCTGGCTTCGCCTGCTGCACCGGCCGACCCTCTCGCTGGAGTGCCGTCCCAAGGGTAAGCTCGGCCCCCTCTACGCTGGGCCGTTCCAGGTGATTGAGCGCATTGGCCAGGTGGCCTATCGTCTACAGCTCCCGGAGGGGTCTCGCCTCCACTATGTCTTCCATGTGGGGTTGCTGAAGCCCTTCCACGGCGACCCCCCTGCGTCCACTCCGCCAGTGCCGACCATTCATGATGGCCGGGTGGTCTTGACTCCTGCTCGGGTGCGGTGGGCACGCTTTCAGCAGGGCGCCTGGGAGGTCCTCGTGGAGTGGCAGGGGCTCCCTGCCGATGATGCGACCTGGGAGCCACGGGAGTCCTTCGTCGAGCGCTACCCCGACTTCCAGCTCGAGGACGAGCTGTTTCCCGAGGAGCGGAGAGATATTACGGTCCAGGAGCAGCCGACCCAGGCCCAGCCGGCGCAGCAGCCGACGGCCCCGGCGTGGATCACGTACCAACGCCGGGGGTGCCGCCCAAGTGGCTAGGAGAGCCACGATTTATTTCTTTAGGGTTTTATTCGTTTTCCTAAAGTGTGGGACAATTTGTAAGTTAAATACTCCCCTCTAGATGGAAACAGATTAGGCTGGAAATTGATTCCAGTTGGCCTCACGGGGCCGCCCCTACTCTCGCGTCTCTCTCCCTCGCGATCTCCCTCTCGCGCGCGCCCCCTTCCACGCCAGCGCCGCTTCCCTTGCTGGTCGCCACGGCGCCCATCCTCCGGTGACTCCCAAGGCCTCGCCCTCCATCCACGCACCCCTACAACCTTCGCAGCCGCGGTAGGAATTGGTTCATATCAAAGCTCGACACACGCATGGCATTCTTATCCAGATTGCTTATTTCCCTTCCAATGCAGATAATTCATTCCAAGAATCTTGATGAACACTACTACACAGCGGCACGCAGCTACATCTGTACTTCAACGCACTACGTACACACATGGAGAGCTACGGATGAGCGACCGGCCGGCCGGCGACGAGCCAACCACATGGAGCTCATCGGCAGGACGAACGGATCGATCGATCATTGCCGCCCGGCCGGCCGGCCGAGCGTCCATGGCGGCGGCGAGCATTGATCGATGGAGCTAGCTGCTGGCTAGCTAGCTTGTTAATTAATTAGCCGAGGGCGCGGACGAGCGTGGCGAAGTCGCGCTCGGAGCAGGAGGGGATGGTGAGGCCGCTGGGGTGGCAGTGGTGGTCGAGGCCGAACTCCTCCTCGGCGCTCTCCAGCAGCGCCACGAACGACGGCTGCTTCAGGATCGCCGCCGGCACCACGAACCGCGCCCGCGCCTCGCCCACGTACACCGCGAAGTGGCCCCGCGGCACCGCCACGCCGCCGCCCCGCGCCACCAGGTGCAGCCGCGCCATCAGCTGCTGCAGCTTGCCGCCGGCGCCCATCTCGCTCGCTCTCTTTTCTTGCTTGTTGTGCTGCACGACGTGTATGTGCTCACCGTCGTGACTGCAATCCGGTCGAGCTCAGAGAAGAGAACAAACACTGTGAATGGACTAGGCGTGTGGCTGTCTGGTGTTGCTGCAGCTCAGCAATGGTGGTGCCCTTATATACTGCTTCCCGGAGCGCTTTTGCGATGAGCGCGTTGTAAAAACCTGAAAGGGAGATGGGTGCGTGTGAGGATGGACACGGTCACATGACGGTCCTATGATGCGTTGCTTTCCCAGGTTAGGTCTGGATAAGCCTAGATTTGCATGCATGCGCCCGTGCTTCATTATTTATTCGTAGCTAGTTCAGCCATCATGCACCACTGTGCCGACTTGGGGAGGATTATGGATAATGCAGGCTGCAACTGCTAGTCTCAAACTGCTTTCAGGCAACTTGCCTGCCGGCGCAACTGTACGTACTCCACCCAAACTGGACCACCTCCCCTCCTCACCTCCAGGTGGCCGTCGAGATTCAGCTCGTGCCCGAATGGCGGGGGGACACGGCCGCATGGGCGCCCAGCATCTTGCATGCGCCTCGCGATAACTCCAGAGCGCTCCAGGAAGCTAGTTGCGTTCTTGCAGGGCTCAATCATTCGATAGATCCCCAAACAGTGTGATGGCGGATCAGACATCAGAGACGCTGCCGCAACAAAGCAGATCAGCTCGCCGTGGTACGGGCCCGGCCGGACCGAGAGGTTCAGAGAATTCAGTGGCTATCAGGCTGAAAGAGAAGATAAGGGTCGCTGGCTTGGGTAGGGGGAGAAAAGTTCAGACAGTGGCGGCCCCAAAGGACACCTGATGCTGGAAAAAGGTTCAGAAAATTCAGTGTCGGGGATCCATCGGCGATCTGGACCATGGCATTCGCGAGCGATCATCGATCTGTGGCCGGGGATCATCACGCGACGCGCGCGCCTCATCCGGATCGCCGCCCCGTTCGTGCGTGAGGCTTTCGCGCGCGAAAGGTCGTCGCCTCTCCCCTCTCCGGCAAGGTCATGCGGCGTGCCGGCCGGCGAGGTAGGTCGATCGATCGAGGTGCACCTGATCTAGCTAGAGGTTCCGGCCGGCCGGCCAACTTGCTCGGATCGGATCGAGCGAGCACACCAGGTCGGACGTACAGCCAGGACAGGACGCCTCGTCCTGATCGGGGCCTCCGCGTGCAAGTCGCCTCCGGCAAGACCACGCGGCGTGCCGGCGAGGCCGTGTGGATTGCGACCTGGCGCTCCCGGCCAACGTGCTCGGTCACCTGTGCTCGTGGAATGGGGCGCAGACACGGGGGATTGGCGAGGACAAGTGGCACGCGCGCGGTGCATGTGCATTCATCAACTAGCTAGTTACTTGTAGTCTAGTGCTGAAATGCTTGGTTCAGTGCATTTTGTCAGTTTTTTTTGCTTTATTTAAACTGCATTAAGCTGCCGAATAGACAAAGGGAACTAGTAACTTTGCAAATCGTTCTTGAGTACTGAGTAATTTTTTTTTCTGTCGTCTGGGGCTAGCAGTGCAAGCCAATGCATTTGTTTAGAATGAATCGTTTGTGGAAGCGGCAAAATTAAAGTCCCGTTTCTCTGTAAGTTGCACTCGATTGTATATTTAACCAAAAGATTGGTGAAAGAGAGAAGTTTAGAGCAAAATGGCAGGTATAGCTAGGGGTGGTAAAGGGTCCAACATTTTGAACTAGAAAATCTAAGGGCCGGGCCCTAAAAAAGCCGGGCTCTAATCATATATAATTTTGAGCTAAAAAATTTAAGGTCTTGTTGGGCTGTGAAGAGGCCACTAGGGCCATGACCCATTACCACCCCTAGGTACAGCATCTGGAGAGAGAAGAAAAAAGTGCAAAAGTATACAAAACACCATGTTGAAAAATGCGTTTGCCGGGAGTCGAACCCGGGTCTATTGCTTGGAAGGCAATTATCCTAACCGTTGGACTACAAACGCTTGCTTGTACGGATTTTGCAGAGAATGAAACTGGTCTAAATATTGATTGTATAGAGAGAGAGAGAGAGGGGTCCTCTTCTTCTCGACGCCCGCGCGGCAAAACCAACAGTTGTTTGATGTGTCCTCGAGATTATATCCATTCATCACCTCTCGCTCTTACCTCTTGGTGTGTGCCATTTTTTTTAGGAAACTGGTGTGCTATATCTTATACAGGAGTTCATGCCCGTGAAAAAGGATGTACAATTTTTTTTTGAAAAGCAGAATGTACAAAATTTGACAGCACTGACTGCCAGAGGCATGTTAGTCCTAAACTCAATGCTCAGCATTGGTAAGAAAAAGGAAAAATGATGCTGAAAGGGCGTGCAGCTTGTAAGTAAACCAGAAGGAAAGATAAGCATTTGGATGTGCCACAAATTGGGATCGGGAGAGGGAGCCATCAATATAATATTTTAACCGTATTTTTTTTTTGAAGATGCAGCTTGTAGAAGACGCACACAAGCGTGTGCGTGCGAGGCAGCAAGGGCACGGCGTTTGCATACTTTTAACCGTGTTATTTTTTGAAATCTTGAAAATAGATTTTCAAAAACAGTGACATGTATGATTTAGCTCCTTCTCAAACAGAAACAAAAATAATATTTAAGCACTAGAGTTTCCAAATTTTTTTTTGGTGGTACACAGAGTTTCCAGCATTTTTTTCAGTGTGATTTAAAAATTAAAATGTAAACTCTCTGAGTCTCTGTGTCGGTAAGTCGGTTCGAGGCCCATCCAATTGTTACGCTGAAAGCCCACAGAAGATGTGACGCCAGCCCATAAACAATTGCCATTTCCTTCCGCCAAGCTAAGCTGCGAACCCAACCGACCCAGCATACCCACCCCCACACCGCCGCGCGCACACCCCCAAACCCTAGCGCAGGCACCATGGCGGCGGCGGCGGCGGCGCAGCAGAAGATCCGGTGGGGCGAGCTCGACGAGGACGACGGCGGCGACCTCGACTTCCTCCTCCCGCCGCGCGTCGTCGTGGGGCCCGACGAGAACGGCCTCAAGAGGGTCATTGAGTACCGCTTCGACGACGACGGCAACAAGGTCAAGGTCACCACCACCACCCGCGTCCGCAAGCTCGCCAAGGCCCGCCTCTCCCGCAGCGCCATCGAGCGCCGCCAGTGGCCCAAGTTCGGCGACGCCGTCAAGGAGGACGCCGGCTCCAGGCTCACCATGGTCTCCACCGAGGAGATCCTCCTCGAGCGCCCCCGGGCCCCAGGTCTGGATCCCTCTCCTCGATCCGCTGTCCCCGTTACTGATCTGTTCCATCGTATTTTGCTAGCAGCTAGACGCGATCAGTCTATCTCAGATGTTTTGATTCATTTTATAGTTCTACTACTGCAAAGATGCAGTTTTTTTATAAATGAAATTGGGGTCCTTTGATTGCTTTGTTCACATGCTCCTCTAATCTAGGTACACATGGTTTGCAGTGTCGAACGTTTCTAATTAGGCTGTGTATGAGCAACAAATTTGGTCATGATTTTATTCATTCCATACCAATTAGGCAGACAGGTTCAAGCATTTCTACTTTGGGCTGAATAGAAGCAAGAAATTTGTTCACGATTTTATCCATTCTATTCCAATTGCTTTTTGAGTGATCCAAGAGTAGTGTTACTGAGCACTTAAAATTAGCGTTCCACTCTCGCTGATCACCATCGTCATACTGGTGGTACCTGCTGTTGTTTGATATCTTTATAGAACTATAATCAGAGAACCCATTTAACACAACTGTGGCAGATCTTTTTTTTTCTTTTATATTTCATCTCAAAGACTCGAATTTCCCATATTTCAATGATTGTGATCCCCATATGGCACAGTTGTAGCACCAATGAGCTCCTGCTCCTATACCACAAAAATCTAGTGCGGCTTTTATATTTCACACCAGTTCTTCTCAATTTGCTTACTATTTCTCTTTCCAACACCCACAAATTAAGGAATGTTTACAATTGTCTGTAGCTGCTAAAGCAATTTTCAACTAAAATAGTGCACATCTTATCGATACAGACCTGTCAGTGTTCTGGTTATTTTTTTTCTGGGTCATGATGCCTAACTTTCCTGTTTTTAAACTAAAGTAATCTTATTATCTCCATCCCTATCTGATATGTTTGCTAACTGCTCATTGAATTGTAGGGAGCAAAGCTGATGAGCCAGCTGCTTCTGGTGACCCACTAGCTATGGCAAGCAAGGGAGGTGCTGTTCTCATGGTTTGCAGAACCTGTGGCAAGAAGGGCGACCATTGGACCTCAAAGTGTCCCTACAAGGACCTGGCACCGCCGACTGAAAGTTTCACGGACAGGCCTCCGACGTCGGATGGCCCTCCTGCAGCAGGCGGTCCTGTTAAGGGAGCGTACGTTCCCCCAACCATGAGAGGTGGCGCTGATAGGAGCGGCGGAGACGTGATGCGCCGCAGGAACGACGAGAACTCTGTCCGTGTGACCAACCTCTCGGAGGACACCCGCGAGCCCGACCTCCTTGAGCTGTTCCGCGCGTTCGGCCCTGTCAGCCGTGTCTACGTCGCGGTGGACCAGAAGACTGGGTCGAGCAGGGGTTTCGGCTTTGTCAACTTTGTGCACAGAGAGGACGCGGAGAAGGCGATCAGCAAGCTCAATGGTTACGGTTATGATAACCTTATCCTCCGCGTCGAGTGGGCGACGCCAAGGCCCAACTAGAATTTTGCTGCTACTTACTAGAGTTGCATATTTTTGCAAGAAGTTCTATATTGCTATGTCTGGAATAGTACTTGTATCATGCGCATATGCCGTGTCATAAAAACCTGCTGTTATGTGTTATTTTTTTTGGACGAGAATAATTATACTCGCTGTTGTCTTTGTGCTGTCTCTGCTGACCATGCAAATGGGAACCGGTGTTGATTTGCATCTTTGTTCGCTCTGTGGAGTACGGTGCATTCAGAAAGGCAGTTTTGTGAGAAGGTGTGAGGATGGGCTAGGAACAGATGGTCATTTGCCAATATGAGATGACGTGCTGCTAAAATATGTTGATTTCAGCTGAAGCTGAAGCTGACGCGCGCTGGTTAGTGCAGCGAAAATAAGCCGAGTCTACCCAAGACTGATCCCAATTCACTCGTCCACGGTACACTCTCCATGGTCGATCATTTTCCTCATCCACACACGCGATCTTTCCTACTCGTTGGAATTTGCAGCGATCCTTTCCAATTCCCTGAGGTTTGCAATGCGATTCCGAATCCCCATACCGGATCGTCAGTGACATTTGAGTTGCCGAATCCAGGTAGAGACATTCATCTCGTCAGTGACATTTGTTAGGATTCGTCTGCTTGGCGTTCGAGATCATGGTCGGGTCAAATGCATCGCGTGCATTGACCTCTGCTGCGGCTTTGCACGAACCCCAACTTCATCGATCAGTCTAAGTTTAGGGAGTTTGTTAGGATCCCATTTGATCCCCCACACGATCGTGCTCGATCAGTAGGAGCAGCACTAGACGTGTGTCGCTCGCTCTGAGCCTCTGACTCACAACATGTAAGACTAGAGCGACAGGTTCGATCGAGCAACGGATTTTAACTTCCTGAACGCCCATAGAAGCCAACACTGAAACGCTCCTCGCGATCAGCTTCTTCTTCTTCTTCTTCTTCTTCTTCTTCTCCTCCCCTGATCGCGTCGCGCAGATCGACCGGACCGGCCGATGGCCGCCGTGTCCGACGCCGCCGTCGAGATGGTTCCTGCTGTCCCGGCGGCCTCGAACGCCGTCGTCGAAGCGGCCAGGAGGCTGCGGTGCCCGGGATGCCGGCTGGACCAGCGGAAGGCGGAGCGGGAGGGGGTGTTCCCCTACAAGGAGCTCTTCCTCATATGGCTCGTCACCCTCTGCTCCAGTGCGTGGTCCATTGCCTGCTCCCGTTTTCGCCGATCCAGCTTGTTCGTTGCGTCTGTTACGGGAACAGTTAGTGTTCTCGCCAACTGCTATTGACAATGTCGTTTCTTGGAACCAATGGCCACCATATATCTGGTTCAGAAATTACACTATACTGCTACTAGCCTACTACTAAAGCTCAGGTTATATCTACACATTATTACCTGTTTAATAACCAGAAATTCTCACATGATTTCCCCCCTGTTTGCTCCCTGCAGCCTTGCCGATAATTATGCTGTTTCCGTTCTTGTATTTCATGGTGAGCGACTTTCCTTTCCTTTGCCTTTTATGGCTTGCACTTGCATGCAGCAGGACTATCCTTGTCTTTCATCTAAAGAATTAAAAAAAAAGCTATAAGTAACATTTGATTTTTTTATATGATTTTTTTGACATAGATATAACTGATAGATAAGTGTTGTGCTGCTAAGGTAGTACTGTCGCAATATATAGACAAATTCTAAATAAAAATGTTCCTTGCAAATAAAGGATTAGTTACATAAGACAACACATTATTAAAGTTTATGAAAGGACTTCAAATTATGTAATCCTCTTCAGGTTAATTTATCTTATATCTATGCTTAACATTTTTCTTTTTGAAAATAATGATGAATGTCCACATATTCTTTTTTGCCTCTCGTTTATCAACTCTGTGACTTTTTGCTTCAGATAAGGGACCTACATATTGCTAGAGATGAAAAAGATATTGGATTTTATGCTGGTTTTGTTGGTGAGTTTTCTACTAACAGTTCCTGTTCTCTGCCCAAACAACGAGAACAGAGCAGTGTAATGACGCATATCATTGTGATTTGTGAATTATTTATGCCTATGCTTTACATATCGTGATAAACATACATAATTTTTGCTATTAATGAAGGTGCTTCATTTATGGCTGGTCGAGCACTCACCGCTGTAATATGGGGAATGGTGGCTGATAAGCGTGGGCGAAAACAAGTTATTGTAATCACACTTACTGCAATGTAAAAGGATCTCCTTTGAACAAAAAACAGTCTCCTGCTGTCATATATGAGTTGTTCTTTGGCTGATGCATCCTGAGTTTGAGCATGTTTTCTTATCTATTTCAGAGTTATATTCAATACTCTTTTTGGACTAAGCTCAACGTATTGGATGACAATATTAACAAGAGCCCTGCTTGGGTTATTGTCTGGGATACTTGGACCAATCAAGGTTCTCACAAACTGCTCAGATTCAATTTTATCTGTTGATATTCTAGCTATGATAACTACTATATGCCCACACTCTGCTCGGGTTTGGTTGAATGATCCCCACGTCTAGCACCCATCAACATTTTTCTCAACTTGAAATTTGTCAGTGTTGTGCAGGCAAAGCCGGACAGAAAAAAGTTCATGGTATTAAATGTTGTTTACCTCTTTTTCTTCAGGCTTACGCGACAGAGGCATGCCGAAAAGAATACAGTCATTTGGGTTTATCAATTGTAAGATATTCAAATTTTCCTATTTATTTTTTTCGAACACGCAAGAGAGCTGCGTATCTTTGTATTAAGAGAGAAAGAGTGGTCCTATTTGTGTGTTTGAAGTCATTTTTATCTTTTTGTAAAAAGTATGTACTATTTAAAATTTTCAACCTGAAGCTCAAACATATTGTTCACGAGCTACTATTGTTGGATGGATCAGGTTTCTTCCTCACGCGGCGTAGGCCTCATTGTTGGACCAGCTATTGGTGGTTATCTTGCACAGGTAACAATTTATTGTCATCTCCACAGAAAATTAATCTTTGCATTAGTACATAAACCTGTTATGATATTACTGTTCTGCCTCTTCTGACCATATAGCTGACCAAGGAAATTTCGTGGGCGCACTTATCTTTTTTTTTTTTTGTTTCCAATGATCCTTTACAAAGTGCTAGGCTGATTTATTCAACCTATAGACATTTAGGATAATCTTTCACAAAGTTACTCTACATTTTCTTATTGTATCTGCATGTAATTTTGAGTAAAAAAATCCACAATATGATCTTTTTGAACTCATTTGACTGTGTACTTGATCCTGTATATCAGCCAGCAGATAAATATCCAGGCATATTCTCTAAGAAGTCCATATTTGGGAGGTGAGCAGCCTTTATGCATCCTTCTCATGTCAGTACTTCTGTAGTGCTACTTATTTTCTAACTTGCAACATTCTAGGTTTCCATACTTTCTCCCCAGCCTATCAGTATCAATCCTTGCATTTATCGCTCTAATTTCCTGCTTTTGGCTTCAGGTGAGTTTGCTGTTCCTATATTCCTACAATTTGCTTTTGGAAACATCATTTTAGGAGAATATATATGTCAACACCGTTGTTGTATTAATGTTGCACATCAGGGTCCACATCAATAGATGACCTGTTGAAGCCATTGTTCTTGTACTTTTCTAGATTTTGGATGAAGTACTCAGGTACCATATCTGTGAATTGGGATTGCTAGTGTTGTAAAGAGTACTAGATTTTTTCAATATTTATCTTATTCTATTAATGCAAAATGATGTGATTTGAAATCGTTTACTTCTAGTAAAATCTATCTATGAAATTAATTCCGCACCTAGATGTAAAACAATTGATCAATGAGTACGTTATGCAGGATCTAGAATGAACAATTCTTTGTAATTCTTGAAATACATAAAGGCATACATATATAAACTAATAATTTGATCACTTGGATGAAATGTCACCCTTTTAACTCTGAGACCATATCTCTTCATGATTGACTCATAATTTAATTAGGAATGTAATGGTTAGCTGAGACAAAGTATATGATAATGATAAGAGTATCATTTCAGTGTTGTTATTTATAAGCAAATGCAAGTACATTATCTTAAATATTCATGCATTGTTGTTCGATTGAAATTTCTCTTAGGTTTGTTGTGATAGAAAGTGGAGCAGGGTCAATCTACACATATGTCTATGACTAATTCATGCAGATGGGTATTCTGCTCATAGTGAAACCAGCAAATCTCAATTTCATAAATTACCAAAAAAAAAAATAGTGGTTCCTTTGTCAGCATGGTACAAACGCATTTTTAGTGAAGCTCAGTAAACGCTTCACATCGATATTGGGAGAAAAACTACATGAAAAACAAAGAAGTAAATAGTGGTTCATGAAACTAAGAACGTCTCCACCTCTTGCATTGCATCTACTAATAACAATAACAACTTATTTATTATTTGCTTGCCATCATACAGGAAACTTTGCATAAACACACCGGAGATATTACAGACAATACAATTGAAACTGTAGAAGATCCTCTTGCTAGTACAGATGCTCAAGAAATGAGCCTTGGTGGAAGTGGTGGATTTCTAAAATTATTCAAAAATTGGCCGCTGATGTCAGCTATAATTTTATATTCTATATTCGCTCTCGAAGATGTGGCTTACATAGAGGTAAAATTACCATATGTCTGTTAGTATCGTCCTTTTACAGTTCCGTATCATTTTTGTGGGAATGTTTAAATTTTTAGTCTTGCTTCCATTGTGTTTTGTTCTGTATATTGAACCAGAAAAAAACCTTGCAGGTATTTTCTCTTTGGGCTATCAGTGACAGGAGATATGGTGGATTAAGCTTTTCCACTACAGATGTGGGCAACGTTCTTGCAATTTCAGGTATTTGTATTTCATAGTACGCCCAAGAAGAAAGTACACTAAAATTTGTGTTGGAGTACTCCAATACAGTTTCAGCGAGGGAAGGGAAGGGACCCTGTTTAAAATTGAGCGAACATGTCCTTACTGCCTTACCTCAGTGACTTGCTTTTGTCGGTGAACAATGCCCTTTATGATCCAATAGAAACTGCTTCTGAAATCTCGGCCTGAGGGATAATAGAGTTTGAAAAGCCTGATAAATCTATAGGGTGCCCACCCTCTTTTTTTTCCCTTCTGAAAATACATTCCTGCCCATCCTGTCCTGACATACACGGTGCACCAGCGAAAGAATCAACAGGGTGGGAAGCATTGATGAGCTAAATATAATCCTTGGTTCTGAACCAAACAGCAGCCTAGTTTGCATCAGCACGCCAACTTCTGACAGAGCGCACATTAGCGCTAAACAAAAAGCGTCCCCTAGGCTGGGCGTTCTTAATTGTCACCTGAATGTCTAGCTTTTAAAAATATTGGAATTCTGAAAATTTGTGGATAACTACTTGAGAATTGAAGGAACTAATTTCCTCATACATATATGCACATTTATAAGGCTTAGTTCATCAAGGGGTAAACATCCATACGGAGAGGATATCTTGGCAGTGTTGGCTAATTAGATTGGGAGTGGATTTAGGTTGGGTGTGTTAGAGGAGTCAAGGGTCTATTGGGCCTTAGCCCATTAGGATTAATTAGTCGCTTGCTTAGGGGTCAAGTATGCCTCTCTATATAAGGAGAGGAGATGTATCAATCTAATCAGTCAAGAGATTAGAAGGAAATCCCTTCTCTCTTGCCGGCCGTGGGCAAAGCCCCGCGGCCGGCCTCCCTCGGCGCCCGAAACCCTAGCAATCACCCCCTCTCCCTCTCTCACAATTTGCAGCCCAACAACAGCCATAACAATCTGGTATCAGAGATGCCAGGCGACGACATGATCAAG
The DNA here is from genome assembly GCF_016808335.1 of Panicum virgatum. Taxonomy (NCBI): domain Eukaryota; kingdom Viridiplantae; phylum Streptophyta; class Magnoliopsida; order Poales; family Poaceae; genus Panicum; species Panicum virgatum. Next base: position 2,520,676 of record NC_053141.1, on the reverse strand, counting down.
ACAGCGTCACCACCCCCGCCGACGACCATGGAAGAACTTGCCGCCATGATGACCAAGCTGATCGGCAGCCTGGAGACCCGCATGGAGACGCGCTGGTCCTCCATAGAGTCGTGGCCGCTGCCGCCGCCAATGCCCAGCTCCACCGCATCCATGCCCTACGGGATGCTGGGGTATGGATCTACTTTGCTGGGGAGCCCTTCCTTGACGGCCGCCGCCACCATGGCCACGACCGCCTTCACGTTGTTCACCACCCCCAGCCCCGTGCCAGGTTCCGTTGCAGATGTTCGACTCCCAAAGATACAAGCCGCTCTCAAGGAGATGATACAACTTGAGCGAAAGAGAGAGGCGGTCGTGCACCTACAAGCGGCAACGCGCAAGTTCTTGGCGCGACGGCTCGTCTGCGTGATGCGCAAGGAGCAGCAGGACCAAGCGGCTTCATTCATCCAGGCGGTGGTGCGGCTGCAGGCTGCAGCACGCCGCCTCCTGGCACGGAGACAGCTGCAGGAGATGCGTCGGAAGATGCACGAGGCAGCCTTGATGGCGGTCAACCTTGGCAAAGGGGAGTGCATCCTCACCTCGCCGGACGGCCACCAGCAATCGCGCCGATCTGCTGCTGTCTTCATGCGTGAGCAAGGTGTTGTTTCCACGACCGGCGAACTCCAACTCTGCGGCAGCGGCGATAGGGGAGGCGGTTTCCTCTTTGTCACAGGCGGAGACGCACTACCTAGCGCCACCGCTTTTCGCTACCGACCGCCACGAGGACGTCTTCGTTGGTCGCATTCCCGATTAATTTCAGGTGGCATCCCCGATTAATTTCAGGTGGCCGTACCCGTACACCCCTCTCGTTCCGTTGGTCTCCGTGGGATCCAGGCGGCGATATACGTGCAGATCCAGCATGCGGAGGGTGTCCGCCGTATCTTCAAGACACAAAAATAAAGAGTCGTAGTTTATTTAAAATAAGCCGAGATGTAAAAGACTTGTTCTTTAGGTGTTCGGTTTGCGTCTAGTAGAGTTATTGTTAGCGTCCTCGTTAGGTTGCAGCTCGAGGACGAGCTGCATATCCAGGTGGGGTGTAGTGTTAGAGGAGTCAAGGGCCTATTGGGCCTTAGCCCATTAGGATTAATTAGTCGCTTGCTTAGGGGTCAAGTATATCTCTCTATATAAAGAGAGGAGATGTATCAATCTAATTAGGCAATAGATTAGAAGGAAATCCCTTCTCTCTTGCCAGCCGTGGGTAAAGCCCCGCGGCCGGCCTCCCCGGCGCCCAAAACCCTAGCAATCGCCCTCTCTTCGTCATCAATCATCTCAGCCCAGCAGCCTCCGTAACAGGGTGACGAACTGGTCTGGGGATTTAGACTAGATTGCTTTATCTTCATTACATGCTTTTGACTGATACGTTTCCCATGATTATATAGTCTTACTTGACGTCTAAGCAACATCTAATTAACATCTCTAATCCTAACCTTAATGGATAATGTTGCCTAACGAGCCCGATAGGCCCAGTCGTCGATCTAGCTGACTGTCCATAACTGCGATTGATGTAATTAAATAGTTTTATAATGAAAACTTATTTTGAACTTGGTTACTCATATTTCATTCGAAGTTAAGTAGACTGACCAAACTTTTTTTTTATCAGGCCTCTTCCTCATGTTATATCAACTTTTTATCTATCCATCAGTTGCAAAATTTGTAGCACCCATCACACTAGTTCGCATAACAGCAGTAAGACGCTTCTCATTTGTCGCGGCTTCATTCTATTGGTCTAATTTAACACTGAGACTTATTTAGTTACTCTGGTATGCAGATATTGACTGTACCGCTTCTTTCTAGCTATGCGATCATGCCAACAGTACTATCAGGGTTCCCTCTACATTTGGTAGTAAATTGTGCATCTTTTCTGAAGAATGCTTTCACAGTGAGTGCAAAATCGTGCTTTTACTAGTTCGGCTTATGGATAAGTATTTCAATTCTAACACTTTAGTGCCGATAACCATTTCACATTATTCATATCGCATAAAATTTTCTAAACAAAATTTCCTCTGTGTATGCAAGACTTAGTACGTACAATTGTTATTAATAACTAAGAAGCAATTTGAAGCTACTCGTTATTTCAGATTTTGACAAATATTTTAACTTTCAAGTATGGTTCTGTTTATATCTGAGTGATTGCTTAACATGTGATGCTTACATATTTCTTCTTAAACAGTCTCTATTAGTTGCTAAAAAGGTTTATTCATGATATTCTCAACTGTTTTCAGGTAAGTTCAATTACCGTGTTCAATGTATTAATTAATGATGCTGTGGTAAGTTATTAATAATAAACAATTTGGTTTCTTCCATTAATGCCGGGTGAATATTGGTAATGCTAAACTTCTTTTTCTTAACATCGCTATGCAAAAAAAAAAGACTCAGGATGTAAGGGGGCAGGCTAATGGTATTGCTGTAACAATAATGTCCATCACTAAAGCTATTGCACCAGCTGTTGCAGGAATCATGTGAGTATTATTCACTATTCATTATATTGTCTTTAACAATTAGGTACTTTGATATACAATTTAAACTGGAATTTATTGTAAAAATTAGTTCTGGATCTGCTCTACATTTATGAAATATTTCCATAGCAAAATCTGGTATCCAACTTGGATTCTTTTCTCGAATTATCCAACTTGGTGCATTTCTTATGTTTCTTTTAGTTCTGCAGTGAAATACCACCTTACTTTTTTCTCCACCTTTCAGATTTTCATGGGCTCAAAAGCGTCAAAAAGCTTCATTTCTTCCAGGTAGTACAAGCCTTTTTGTTGTCAGTGATGAAATATTTTATTTACTATTTTTTGGAATGGTGTATTTAGCACTTTATCAGAATTTATATCATTCGTCTTTGGTATCTGCATTTGTTTTGCATTTCGCTTAATGCCAAGTAAGAGGATCAACACTAATTAGAGGGGTTTGGACTCAAATAAACTACTTAGGAAGTTTAGGGAGACTGATGAGCCAACTAATAGTTCAGAACCTAGCCAACACCGGTGAACAAGTTTAGGGATGGTAGGTGCTTTTTAGTCGGTGATAAATATGGTTCCATTTGTTCTCACCGAAAACCTTAGGCCTTAGTTTTTATTTGAGAAATTTTCTTAACAGGCATCACATCATCTTGGACTAGAAGATAAATATGATGGCATTGAATCCATACCGTACACATTCTTCAGATGGATTTAAGTTTAAACTGAACTTGAAACACCACCTATATATACATGACTATCATGCTGATCCCTACTACACAACACAAGCAAGAAAACATCATGCGCCATCCTATGCCTATGCGAAACATGATTCTGCCTCTGCTAACATCAGCTCTGATGATTCTTGCAGGCGACCACTTGGTGTTCTTTATGCTAAATGTGGTCACTGTCATTGGCATTGTGTTCACCTTCAGGCCGTTCTTTGTCAGAAGCACCATAAATCACTGAGAGAATGAACATGAGGCTTCAATCGGCCTGCTCGATCAGCCCATTCCAAAGTGCAACCTGATGGCACTGGGCAGCGACTATTAAGTCGATTCGTCCATACAATATTCAAATCAAACTACAGTTATTACCCTTTTAACTTTCCAAAAGCATCACAAAAAGTTATATATGGTGTAATATATTACACTTCTTCCACAAAATCATAGTAAGCATTATCGTGTGATAATATATGCATAGAGGCATATGGCTTTCGCTTAATATAAATGTGAGGATTAATTTCTTGTTGAAGAATACGATGTAAAAACAAGTGTTGAACTGACAAGAGGCATGCATGCCCAATAGGCCAGTATTGATTTGTGCTCTTGATTTTGTCAGTCAACCCAAATAAATGAGTAAATCACTGAGCTACCCCAATCGATCAAGTTATCGAGTTAGTCAGATCAGTGATAGTCATGTAATCCCCATGTTTGGAAAAATAAACACCATGTTGAAAAATGCATTTGCCGGGAGTCGAACCCGGGTCTATTGCTTGGAAGGCAATTATCCTAACCGTTGGACTACAAATGCTTGCTTGTCAAATTTCTGAACAAAATTTAAAAATTCTAATTTCAGGTGCAAATATTTATTTAACCAACTTTCAAGTTCCAAATGCCCGAGATCAAACTTTGTTAGAAATAGTTCGTGTCTGCGTTGTTGTTGAATGGGTGCCTGCATTGGGCTACAAGCTTCTGCTTCAATGGCACAGCACAAGTTAGAGGTGCCCTTGCAACGCTTGTGGTTCCAGAGTTGAGAGGATCATAAAATTCACAAGAACATCATAACTCATCAACTTTACAGGGTCCAAGCGGAGCCAATCTCTTGTACATTAGTCTTCATTCCAAGAAGGATCAATGATCCTCAACAGAGAAATAAACTGCCTTAGAAGTTGTCCTCGGATGCACAACTGGTCAACTGCACAAGGGATGGTGAGGCCGCCGTAGAAGCTGAACAGCAAAAGGGAGAAGAAAGAATTTGAGCAGCTGAGCAGGGTGAGTTAACTCTGACTATCATCTTGAGGTGAAAAAAAGGGACAGCCAATGAAAGAATTAGCGCAGCATGGAGGGCCACGGCCCACGGGTTAAGCTTGAGATGTAAAAAAAGAAACTGCGTTTGCCGGGAGTCGAACCCGGGTCTATTGCTTGGAAGGCAATTATCCTAACCGTTGGACTACAAACGCTTGTCTGTGAAATTTCAGAGCAAGCTGAATTCAACTTTTATTATGCCAATTTTGGATGCAATTGGAAGATCTGGTGTCTCTGTTTGCTGCAACATAAGCTACGAATGTGTGCTCTGTCCTAACAGTGTGGATGACTGAGTGCCATATCTCTCTTTACACTGTCCATTTTCTAAACAATGCTGGAGCCTCCCTAAATGTACAATTTGACATCCTGCGGTCCTTCAGATGACAAATAGCACAACCCTTTGCGACCCTTGCACAGTTCAGTCAGTGAGGAACGAGAGTACTCTATCCTGCTTGTGATGAGTGAATTGTCAACCGTGCGGTGTGATCGTTCGCTTGGTCTTTGGATGGCAGGTACACGGGCGTCGAGTGTCGACGGGGAGCTTCCGTGGAGGTGCTGTGGCCGATGGACCGTGCGGTGGACGGCGGTGAAGGGCAGCCGGGACCGGAGCTCGGACCGGGCGGCAGCTGTGGCGTCCACTCCTGGATCGAAGGCGCAAGCGGCGACGGAAGGCGGGTTTCTTGGTTTGCGCCACAAAACCAAGGAGGTGGACGGCGGTTGAAGACACCAAGTCGTGGAGGCACGGGCGTCGGTCTCGGGATTGACGGAGGCGACGGGCGTCGACGACGTCTAGGGCCTCGCTGCGGGCGAGGAGGTGACGGGCGTCGGGCGGCATCTAGGGCCGTCAGAAGGCCGAGGCGGGAACGGCGTCTAGGGCCACGGCGTGGAGGCGGGAATCTTCCCGCGCGTGAGGTTTTGGCGGTTTTCTCAAAACCGGCCACCTACCCGGGTTTCGCGGACCCTCCAAAACCGCGGACCGGATCTTCGTCGACGTGGCGGCATCGCAGCAAAGACTTCGACTCGAAGAAAGAAGCCCCGCCGTCGATCGAGGCTGTATAGCGGGGTGCTGCTGCCCGACCGGTCTGACCGGTCTGACCGCAGCAGCCGGGTATAAATACCCCAACCAGCCCGTGGCTGGGTGAGTCTCTTGAGTCTTTTGTTTTCTCTGAGTTTTTCTTCTCCCAGCCTCTGCTCTAGGTTAGGGCCAAAGACTCCAACGCAAAGAGAGGTTAGATTATAGCTATCCTCTTCAATCTAGTGGGTGGATGATGGGCGGATGGCTCTATCTTTGTATAGGTGAATTCCTCGTGATTTAATGAATGAAATTTGGTTAAGATTCACTTGTGTGTGCTGAGCATCTCGTCCTCCCTTCCTCCTTTGCGTTTTGGATTCAATTCTCCTCTTTTGGTGCGATTCTTGTTTGGAGGAGAACAATCCTTGTCTCCGTGGTTTAACGAACTCTTTGCAATGATTCTTATGCATCTAGCCTAGTGCTACACCCCCTGGAATCATGAGTTCTCACGGTTGGCGATTCCGTGTTCTTGAGAAAACCCCAATCCTCTTCGATTCTCCCTCGATTTCTCACGATCTGTTGATCCTTCGGGAGAGATCTTTTGGGGATATGTTCATGGGGTAGTTACGACGCTTTCCTCCAAATTTGATGACATTTGGACTTCGTTTGCTCAAGATTTGCGATTTAGAGTTTTTGTTCGCGGGCTGTCTGGGAGCAACCGGTCTGACCGGTCTGTGAAACCGGTCTGACCGGTCGGCATTTTCAAATCCCAGCCCGACCGGTCCGGGCAAGCGGTCAGACCGGTCTGACTCAGCAGAGCCGCAGTTTGAGAAGTTTTCTTGCCTTGCTTCCGTTTTGGAACTTGGGTCTTTTCGCTTTGAGATAGCTTGTCCATAACTATTTTCATTGACCTAGGTTCGAGGGTTTGTGGTGTATTGGGATATAGGCCGACAGGTTTAAATTTCGAAGAAATTTTGATCGGCTCCCATTCATTCCCCCTCTGGTCGCCGGCTTCGGTCCCACAATTGGTATCAGAGCTTGGTTGAGATTTTCAATACCTTAACCGGTTCGAAAACCACTTGGCGACCATGGCGAGTCTTGGTAAGATTCCCGTATTTTCCGGCGAGGACTATGCCTACTGGGAGGTTCGCATGAGAGCCTTCCTGCAGAGCATGGGAGCCGAGATCAGGGAGATTACCACGAACCACTTTTACGAGGTGCTTGCTGTTCTGACCACGCCTCTTCAGGTGACCCAGCACGAGGTTAACGCCAAGGCCGTCAATGCCTTGTTCGCTGGCGTTTCTCGTGCGGAGTTCTCACGCGTCCAGGGTTTTCAGGAAGCCCACAAAATTTGGACGTGTCTTGAGAACTACCACGAGGGTACACCTCAGGTGAAGGCCAGACTGTTCGAGACTCACCGGCGTGAGTACGAGAACTTCACACAGGAGCCGGGTGAGAGCATTGACCTGATGTTCAGTCGTTTTCAGTCGATTGTGAACAAGGTCAATGCGAACAGATCTGCTGGTGCCCTTGAGTACACAGAGCACGAGAAGGCCCTTAAGTTGCTTTACGCACTTGATCGCTCTGTGTGGGATCTCAAGGTGAACACCATCATTGAGTCTGCTGGCTATGAGACTCTGACGGTGAACGAGCTTTTCAGCAAGCTTAAGGCCACGGAGGTGGATAACCAGACACGAGCCAAGCTCAATGGTGCCCCTCCTTCCAAGAGCGTCGCTCTTGTGACTGGCCCAGGTGGATCGAGCTCTAACGCTAACTCTGCTCTTGGCTTTTCTCTTGCCTCTTTGCCTTCTGTTTCAGATGAGCAGCTGGGCGACGACGACTTGTGCCTCCAGATCAGCAAGTTCCAGCGCGTCTACCACAACAAGCAGAGGAAGAAGAACCCCGGGTGCTACAACTGCGGCGATCTGAACCACTTCGTCGCCGATTGCCCCAAGAAGTCCGGCGGTGGCCAGAACAACACCTTCGACTACTACCGTCACCGCGACCGCGACGAGGGAGGCTCCAACAAGGAGCGTCGGCGCCACAAGCACCGCAGTCGTGACCGGGGAGGACGCTTCGACAAGGAGTCACTCAAGAAGTGCTTCCAGTACAAGGCCAAGAAGCGGGAGAAGGCCTTCCTGGCGCAGCTCAGCGACCTCGACAAGAGATCCGACACCGACCGCTCTTCTTCACCGACCTCCGACGACGACGACAAGAAGAAGAAGAAGCGGGACAAGGAAGCCACCGGCTTCATCGGCCTTTGCTTGGTGGCCGGTCGACGCAAGAGCTTCTGCACCATGGCGGGCGAAGCCAATGGTGCTCGTGCGTCTTCGGGTGGACATGCTACACCGACGCACTCCGGCTCTTCTCCTGGATCCGAGAGCGATTCAGAGGTAAACTCCACGATCGACCTACTTGATACAGAGGTTAGGGAGTTGTACGCCGCTCTCGACAACCAGAAGAGGCTGCTTAAGGAAGCAGCTAGAGAGCATAGAAAGCTTAGGGCTGAGCTGGCTTGTGCTAGGGAGAAGTCTAGTGAGGATGAGTGCGCTGGCTGCATATCTCACATGAACGATCTTGTTGCTCTCCGTGCCAAGCATGATGAGAACGTCGCGGACTTAGATGTTGCTAAGATTTCGCTTGCTGACGTGTCTCATGAGCTCGCTAAGGCCAAGCATGAACTAGAACTGGTTAAGGATGCTCCTATTGTTAGCGATGTGCTTGAATGCGAGGAGTGTCCTATCTTTAAGTCCGATCTAGCTTCATTGCAGTCCAAGTTTGCTACTGTTATGTGCGAGCTAGAGGAGATGAAGTCTAGGCCAGTTTTGCTTGGCGCTTGTAAGCTTTGTCCCACGCTTAGGTTGGAGCTAGAGGAGAAGAACGCTTTGATCAAGTCTTTTGGAAAGACTAAGGTCATAGAGTCTAGCCCACCTATTGACTGCTCTGTTTGCCCTGGTTTGATCTCTGATTTAGATAGTCTTGCAGTAGAGAAAGCCAACTTAAAAAATGAGAATACCTATCTTAGGGCGATTCTGAGTTGGGTCTCTAGCAGTGAGCCGCAGTTGGGCATGATGATTAAGCAGTTCAAGCGTGGTGATGGGTTTGGGGTCGGTTACACATACACGAAGTCAGACTTTGACAGGTTGTATGGTAAGATCGGCAATGCTGCTGGAAATACTGCTAGCACGAGCACGCAACCTTCACTTGTTGACCCCGCGGATGGTGTGCTTAAAGAACCACCGAAAGCACCTCCGCAGAAGCAGGTTTGGGTTCCAAAGCCCAATGAGCTGAGGAACTCCCTCGACACGCTCTCTGCTGCCACAGCCCAGGTTGCCCAGAAGAAGAGGGCCGCTCCTCCCCGTCCGCAGGCTAGGCCTCCACCTCCCAAGCGTGAGGTGAGGTACCACTACGAGTTCTGTGACAGGGAAGGTCACCTGGAGGAGTTTTGCTTCAGGAGGAAGCGGGCTGTGAGGAGAGAGCAGGAGAGACGGAACACGGACATGTACTCTGCTCGGGTGCATGGTCCTTCTCGGTGTGGTGATAGGCGAGATGCTAGGGCGCGCCGTGTAGGTGGAGGTCAGGGAGACGGTGGTGGTTACCGTGCTCCAGCGGGTGGTCGCTTTGCCGGTTGTGCTCCTGGTCGTTTTCAGTACGGCTATGGACTACGGGACCGAGGCTTTGGAGGAGGTTTTGAGACTCCACGCTTTCCTCGCGGTGGTGTTCGTCAGTCACGCGGTAGACGGGACGGGGGATACGCTTTGTCTGGTTTTGCTAACCCTTCTGTTGAGCAAATGGCTCGACACTGGTTTGCTTCTCACTTTGCTAACCCCAGTGTTGAGGCATTTGCTCACCCTTTGTCTCACTACTGATGTGCAGGTCGGAGGCTTGGAGAACAGGTGGATCATGGACTCCGGTTGTTCGCGCCACATGACCGGGAATGACAAATGGTTCTCCAGCCTCACCCCGATGCGCTCAAAGGAGTACATTGTGTTCGGGGATAATGAAAGAGGAAAGGTACGTGGACTTGGCGTTGTTCGGGTTTCTGATCGCTTCACCCTGAGAGAAGTTGCTTTGGTTTCGAATCTTGGCTTTAATTTACTTTCTGTTTCGCAACTTCTCGATGAGGGGTTTGAGGTTCGCTTCAAGGAGGGCTGCTCGCGTGTTTTGGATTCCAGGGGAGATTTGATTTGCCAGATTACACCTCGCGATCGAGTTTTCTTGGTTGACTTCTCTGGAACTCCTTTTGGCCCTTCTCATTGCTTGATGGCTGGTCCTTCTTCTGATCTATGGAAGTGGCATAGGAGACTTGGACATTTGAGCTTTGACTTGTTGTCGAGACTGAGCTCACTTGGCCTGATCCGAGGATTGCCCAAATTGAAGTTTGAAAAGGACCTTGTTTGCCATCCGTGTCGCCACGGGAAGATGATTGCCACTTCACATCCGCCTGTTAATCAGGTGATGACCTCTCACCCTGGAGAGTTGCTACACATGGACACTGTCGGTCCTTCTCGGGTGATGTCTGTTGGTGGGAAGTGGTACGTTCTTGTGATCGTGGACGATTTTTCTCGCTATTCTTGGGTCTTTTTCATGAGAACCAAGGATGAGGCTTTCGAGTTTGTTCGAGACTTGATCTTGAGGTTGAAAAACGAGCTACCCCAGGCCATGCGAGCGATTCGTAGTGATAATGGCACAGAATTCAAAAACGCTCGTTTTGACGCCTTTTGCAGTGATCAAGGGCTTGAACATCAGTATTCTTCTCCCTACACTCCACAGCAGAATGGAGTTGTAGAGCGGAAGAATCGGACGCTGGTTGAGATGGCGAGGACGATACTCGATGAGCATAGGACTCCTCGCAAATACTGGGCTGAGGCGGTTAACACTGCTTGTTATGTGTCCAACCGCATTTTCTTGCGTGATTTCATGCACAGGACTTCTTATGAGTTGCGGTTTGGACGCCAGCCCCGTGTTGACCATCTCAGAGTTTTCGATTGCCGGTGCTTTGTGCTGAAAGATGGAAATCTTGATAAGTTTGAGTCTCGCTCGTCTGACGGTGTCTTTCTCGGTTATGCTTCTCACTCTAGAGCGTACCGTGTGTTGATTAGTGATACTAACATCGTCAGAGAGACTTGTGAAGTCACTTTCGACGAGACCGCACCGTGCAATTCTTCTGTCTTTGAAGTTGCAGGAGATGATGAGCTCGGCACCTCCATCTTTGAAGATGAGGAGGAAGAAGCTGCAGATGGCGAGGCTGAGGCTACCACGCGTGCTGTGGACCCAGCTATCTCTGCTACGAACTCGGACGATGACGACGGCCCCGACCCGACTACGTCTACTTCCTGGGGGCTGTTCGAGGAGGTGACTCAGGCTACACCAGCTGCACCTGAGGAGACACCAGTTTTGGTTGAGGAGGAGGCGACTTCGACACGGGAAGCACCGCGACACATTCAGCGTCGCCATCCACCTCAACAGATGCTAGGTGATCTCAACGAGCGAGTCACCAGGTCCAAGGTAACGAGTATCACTGGCTTTGCTCATTCAGCGTTTGTTGCCTCTTTTGAGCCCAAAGATATTGGACACGCTCTTTCTGATTCTAATTGGATCAATGCCATGCATGAGGAACTTGAAAATTTTGAAAGAAACCAAGTTTGGGTTTTGGTCGAGCCTCCACCTGCTTGTAATCCCATCGGAACGAAGTGAGTTTTCAAAAATAAGCAGGGTGAGGATGGTTTGGTTATTCGAAACAAGGCTCGTCTTGTTGCCCAGGGGTTTTGCCAAAAAGAGGGTATTGATTTTGAGGAAACTTTTGCTCCTGTTGCTCGATTGGAAGTTATTCGAATCTTTCTTGCATTTGCTGCTTCCAAGGGTTTTAAGGTTTTCCAAATGGATGTTAAATCCGCCTTCTTGAATGGTTTTATTGAAGAAGAAGTTTATGTGAAGCAACCCCCTGGTTTCGAAAATCCCAAGTTTCCAAATCATGTTTATAAACTTTAGAAAGCTCTTTACGGTTTGAAACAGCCACCTAGAGCTTGGTATGATAGATTGAAAACCTTTTTGCTGGCTCAGGGCTTTAAAATGGGATGTGTGGATAAAACTTTGTTCCTCATGCGATCTGGCACTGATTTTCTTTTAGTTCAGATATACGTGGATGATATTATCTTTGGTGGCTCTTCTCACGCTCTTGTCTCCAAGTTTTCTGAGCAGATGTCCAGGGAGTTCGAGATGAGCATGATGGGTGAGCTGCAGTTCTTCCTCGGGCTGCAGATCAAGCAAACTCCTCAGGGCACTTTTGTCCATCAAGCCAAGTACACCAGGGACTTGCTGCGGAAGTTCGACATGAGTGACTTGTTACCTCAGCCGACTCCGATCAGCACTTCGACGGCGCTTGATGAGGACTTGGACGGTGAGGCGGTGGACCAGAAGGAGTACAAGAGCATGATCGGCTCTCTTCTGTACCTGACGGCGACACGACCGGACATCCAGTTCGGCGTCTGTCTCTGTGCGCGCTACCAGGCTTCTCCGCGCACCTCCCACAGGCAGGTGGTGAAACGCATCTTCAGGTATCTAAAATTCACCCCTGAATTTGGTCTTTGGTATTCTGCGGACTCTTCTCTGGTTTTGGTGGGCTTTTCTGATGCCGATTTCGATGGGTGTCGGTTGGATCGCAAGTCGACATACGGCACTTGTCAATTTCTCGGTACATCTTTGGTGTATTGGTCCTCTTGCAAGCAGGCTAGCGTAGCGCTTTCTTCCACAGAAGCTAAGTATGTTGCCGCTGCTAGCTGCTGCTCCCAGATCCTATGGATGAAGCAAACCTTGCAGGATTATGGATTGAGTTTTGGTAGGGTTCCCATCTTTGTAGACAACATGTCAGCTATTAGCATTGCAAAGAACCCTGTCCTACACTCTAGAACCAAACACATAGATATCCGATTCCATTTCCTGCGAGATAACTATGAGAGAGGACACATAGACCTGATCCATGTCCCTTTAGAGAGGCAAACCGCATATATTCTCACCAAACCGCTTGAACAGGACATCTTTGCTCGCTTGCGAGGGGAGCTTGGGGTGTGTTACCCCTTTTGATCGCTGACTTTTGTTTTGGTTAGCTTGGTAGGTCTTTGTTTTGCTTCTCTTGGTTTTCTAGGTTTGGTAGTTGCATTGTGTATATGCATTGTACATGTTTGCATTTTGCATTGTCTCACTTGCACTAGCATTCTTGTATACATTGCTATGATCTTCTAGTGCCTGCTAGTGTGAGTTGATAAACTTGATCATGTATAGCTTGCTCCACTGTGTATATGACATCATCTGAGTTAAGCTATTTTGATTTGAAAATATGAAAACATGATCACCCTGTCTTGGCTACTAGCATGTTAGGGCGTGTTGATATGCTTTGCTATCTTATTCATGATAGTGTGTCTTTTTTGTTCAGCAATTCATACTTGAAATGATCTAAACCTGGTAAAATTGCTTGAACTGTTCATGAAATGGATCGAAAAGATCCAGGTGGGATTGCTTGTCGCACTGATCGAGCTTTCAGGACATCTCACTTTACACTTGTGAGAACCCGGGCAAGGCTGTGCATGACTGAAACGAGTGTCTTAAGTTTCTGATTGTCTTTTGGCATAGGCTTGGCCTCGTTGCTAAGTAAAGCATGACAAGCTTTCAACCCCTGGCATTAAGAATTGCTTGATATAAAAATTGATTGAAAAATGAATGTTGGCAACTTGTTTTGGCTGATTTGGCTCACCTGTATGAGTTTGAGTAGCACTGCTTTCCATTTCCTACTTGTTAGTGCTAGATCTTGGGTGATGCTTTTATTTCTCCTAAACTGAACTTGCCTAGCTCTAGACTGATTTGATATACCCTGATTGAGCTAGATGCAGGTCTTGTTTATGGATGCACACGTGTTTGTGACTAGATGTTGCTCATATCCGTGTATCCCTGAATGCTTTCACTTACACCTCCTGCATTGCATTCATTGCATAGCATCTGTTCAGTGGGAGTTTCATCTTCAGGGGGAGCTTTAGATCTTTTTGGGCTTGATGTGTGCATGTGCCAACAAGGGGGAAAATTTTGAGAGAAGTGATCGAACAAGGGGGAGACTTGTTTGATTTTTGAAAAACTTGTTGTGCACAGGGCTTTGAGAGTGCATCATTTTGGGAGAGTTGCACTTGTGAGAGGGAAAAGATTTGCTTGGGGAGGTTCTGCTTTGTGCTTGGCTCCTGGTTTTCCTCGTTTTCCCTCTGCTTCTTGCATGACTGTGTCGAGCGTTACCTCTGTCTTTGAGGAGTCATGTTTTGGCTTTTGATCGATTGCGTCGAGCTTTTGCCCTTGTCTTAGGGGATCGATCTTTGCTTGAGTAAGTGACTGTTTCTGCCTGTCTGAGCTTTTTGTCACTTGCTTGTGCTTTTTTGTTCTTCTTTTGTTTCACTTCTCTTGGTTCGTTTGTGGTGTGTTGACAATGCACTCATCAAGGGGGAGATTGAGGAACGAGAGTACTCTATCCTGCTTGTGATGAGTGAATTGTCAACCGTGCGGTGTGATCGTTCGCTTGGTCTTTGGATTGCAGGTACACGGGCGTCGAGTGTCGACAGGGAGCTGCCGTGGAGGTGCTGTGGCTGATGGACCGTGCGGTGGACGGCGGTGAAGGGCAGCCGGGACCGGAGCTCGGACCGGGCGGCAGCTGTGGCGTCCACTCCTGGATCGAAGGCGCAAGCGGCGACGGAAGGCGGGTTTCTAGGTTTGCGCCACAAAACCAAGGAGGTGGACGGCGGTTGAAGACGCCAAGTCGTGGAGGCACGGGCGTCGGTCTCGAGATTGACGGAGGCGACGGGCGTCGACGACGTCTAGGGCCTCGCTGCGGGCGAGGAGGTGACGGGCGTCGGGCGGCGTCTAGGACCGTCAGAAGGCCGAGGCGGGAACGACGTCTAGGGCCACGGCGTGGAGGCGGGAATCTTCCCGCGCGTGAGGTTTTGGCGGTTTTCTCAAAACCGGCCACCTACCCGGGTTTCGCGGACCCTCCAAAACCGCGGACCGGATCTTCGTCGACGTGGCGGCATCGCAGCAAAGACTTCGACTCGAAGAAAGATGCTCCGCCGTCGATCGAGGCTGTACAGCGGGGTGCTACTGCCCGACCGGTCTGACCGGTCTGACCGCAGCAGCCGGGTATAAATACCCCAACCAGCCCGTGGCTAGGTGAGTCTCTTGAGTCTTTTGTTTTCTCTGAGTTTTTCCTTCTCCCAGCCTCTGCTCTAGGTTAGGGCCAAGGACTCCAACGCAAAGAGAGGTTAGATTATAGCTATCCTCTTCAATCTAGTGGGTGGATGATGGGCGGATGGCTCTAGCTTTGTATAGGTGAATTCCTCGTGATTTAATGAATGAAATTTGGTTAAGATTCACTTATGTGTGCTGAGCATCTCGTCCTCCCTTCCTCTGCGTTTTGGATTCAAATCTCCTCTTTTGGTGCGATTCTTGTTTGGAGGAGAACAATCCTTGTCTCTGTGGTTTAACGAACTCTTTGCAATGATTCTTATGCATCTAGCCTAGTGCTACACCCCCTGGAATCACGAGTTCTCACGGATTGACGATTTCGTGTTCTTGAGAAAACCCCAATCCTCTTCGATTCTCCTTCGATTCCTCACGATCTGTTGATCCTTCGGGAGAGATCTTTTGGGGATATGTTCATGGGGTAGTTACGACGCTTTCCTCCAAGTTTGATGAGATTTGGACTTCGTTTGCTCAAGATTTGCGATTTGGAGTTTTTGTTCGCGGGCTGTCTTGGAGCAACCGGTCTGACCGGTCGGCATTTTCAAATCCCAGCCCGACCGGTCTGACCGGTCTTCATTTTCAAATCCCAGCCCGACCGGTCTGATCGGTCCGGGCAAGCGGTCAGACCGGTCTGACTCAGCAGAGCCGCAGTTTGAGAAGTTTTCTTGCTTTGCTTCCGTTTTGGAACTTAGGTCTTTTGGCTTTGAGATAACTTGTCCATAACTGTTTTCATTGACCTAGGTTCGAGGGTTTGCGGTGTATTGGGATATAGGCCGACAGGTTTAAATTTCGAAGAAATTTTAATCGGCTCCCATTCACCCCCCTCTGGTCGCCGGCTTCGGTCCCACAGTCAGATTCAATTTTTGCTAGAGACTGAAATCGAGTCATCAGTTACTTCCATTCCAGACTCCAGAGTAGACAAACACCACCATGGGCGTGGCTAGCATGATCTTTACATGGTCGAAGCAGACCGCAGACCCAATCTCTAGTACAATAGTCTTGCTTATCCAAGGAAGAATCAATGATCCTCAACGGAAAAGAAAAAAAAACAAAACTGCTCTACAAGCCGGCGATCGTCGTCGTCAGTGACGCCGGTCCACGCCGCCGATGATGTCGGCGAAGTCGCCCTCGGAGGCGCAGGGGATGGTGAGGCCGCCGCAGCGGTGGTCGAAGCCGAACTCATCCTCCACCCGCTTCAGCAGCGTCACGAACGCCGGGTGGCTCAGGCACGCCGTCGGGACCACCAGCCGCTTCCGCCCCTCGCCGACGTACACCGCCAGGTGGCCCCGCGGCACGTCCGCCGCCGCCGCCGACGGCGACCGGCTCCTCGCCAGGTGCAACCTCGTCAGAAGCTGTCCCAGCTTCCCTGGCATCGATCTCCGCCTCTCTCGATCTCTTTCTACACAAAGAACGACTGAACAAGCTAGGCTACTGATGATCGAGCACTGATGAGCTTGAGCTGTTGCTGCTCTTAGCTTTTCTCTACTCGACGAGAGTGAGTGAACTGGAGGGTGGTGGCAGCCAAGGCAGGATACTTATAGCTGAGCTGAGCGCCTGAGCACCGGCCGGCATGGAGTCACAGCCTCTAGGGATTCAGTGCAACTCCAGAAAAGGAAAGCAAAAAATTTGAGCTCACCAAAAATGATTGGGAGCATCTACTACTTGAAGCAGCAGTTTCTTGTTGGGGAGCTGGACATGTCACATGCTACCAATCTTTCAGATGGACAGATGCAGCGCTGGAATCTAGTGCAGGGGATAAATTGTAGGCCAGTGTGTCGGGAGGCAACAGGACGGGTGCATTGTACTTTGCACGGTAAGTTGGTAGTAGCCGGTGACTCGCCGCCGCAGAGGCCGACCACGTACGGACAGGAGTGGATCAGGTGCCGACCGTCCGGTCCAGCTCCAGCCCCGGCCTACTGGGGCATGCCTTGCTTCCACACTGATCCAAAGGATACACACACAGACACAGCCACACAGGGCAGAGCTCATACAGTAATACAGATGCTCTGCTGAATATTGATCTGAGCCTCTGAGTGTGAGAGGTGTCCAGGTGAGGACTCGTCTTTACAATTTACGAACTTCAGAATGGCCTGACCTCTTCCTCTGCCTGAATGACTGCAGCAATGCATGTGTTCGTACTATATACATCTACCAATCAAGGCCGTGTTTAATTGCGCGTTATAAAATTTTTGAAAAAACATCTTTCTACATTTGAAGTACTAAATATAGACTAATCACAAAAATAATTACAGAACTCGTCTGTAAATCGCGAGACGAATCTAATGAGCCTAAGTAATCCGTCATTAGAGGTTATTTACTGTAGAATTACTGTAGCAATTTAGCATCTACTTACAGCCTAATTAGGTTCATTAGATTCGTCTCGCCATTTACAGACAGCAGTCGCAATGCGTTTTTTATTTCGTCTAGATTTAAGTCTCCATGCAGGTGCCGGAATTTTTTTTTTGGAATTTTGATTTTTGTAACTAAACACGGGCCAATTATCAGAACAAACAAAGTTGATACCATCTATCTGCAGGGAGATTGAAGGCTGCCATGTGTGCAACAGTAACAGTAACAATGCAGCATGAACAGTGACGAATATAGCGGTGATAGCCAAGCAAGGCTAGCTGTATGCCTGAGCATCGGCATGGAGCCAGCCTTTAGGAATTCAGTGCTCTCCAGAAAAGAAAAGGAAAGCAAATACTTCAGGCAATCAAGAAGTAGAGCATCCACTGAGGCCCGTTTAGTTCCCAAAAATTTTCACCAAAAAATTTTCACTTTTCCTTTGAGCACATGTATGAAGCACTAAATGTAATTAAATAACAAAACTAATTACACAGTTTGAATGTACACGACGAGACGAATCTTTTGAGCCTAATTAGTGCATGATTAGCCATAAGTGCTACAGTAACCCCACATGTGCTAATGATGCGGTCAAAGACCTCAAAAGATTCGTCTCGCGGTTTCCAAGTGAGGTCTGAAATTAGTTTTTTAATTAGTGTTCGAAAAATCCTCCCTGACATCTGGTCAAACATTGACGTGACACCCAAAAATTTTCACCAAAGGAACTAAACGCCCCCGCAGCAACTTGCTGGTAATTAAGTTCGACATGTCACTGCATGCTGCACCGTACACGTACCAACCAATCCAATCTTTTCAGATAGAGAGACGGATGCAGTAGTAGAATCTATCCCAGATACGACTTCTGCCTCTGCATGAATGGCTGCAGAACCACTTGCTCCATGTAAGTTTGCGCTAGCTTGCTACCTTCAATTCTTGATGATCTCATCTGCAGGGAGATTGAATTGAAGGCCGCCATCTAGCATGTGTGCAAATAAACTGTCCGAATTGTTTATAGCCCTGCAAGAACAGCAGCCGCAAGTGAGTGGCACGGATGGACCATCAGAGGAGCAGACCACATGGGGTGGTGCATTTCATGCAATCTTGGATTATTGGAGCTCCAAAGTTCTTGAGCCACAGTGCGCTTCCATACCAGTTGGCTGACGGAAACCAGCGGCTGCGAGAGATCAGCTGGGCCGCGGTTTCGTTTCAGAACCATGTGCTCTGCCAGTCTGGTGGTCGACTAGAAGACTTTCAGTGCTGCGAATGGTAAAAAAAATGGGATACTTCAGGCTGCAGGAGCAGGACATTTTGAACAATGTGAGTAATCATTGTACTCAGAACTGCAAGCAGTTATCTATTTTCAAAAACGAAAACAAAAAAATAATTAGAAGTGACTCTTATGTAGAAATTTGGGATTTCACCATTGTCGAAAGTAGACTTCGCCAGATTGTCATCCTGTAAATAGGTTTCGCAACTTTAATATGAAATAAGGTCATCACGTTACAATGCCTTTTCAATCTTTTCCATTTTATTTTGTGGGATGGCAATACGGCGAAGTCTTAGCAATTCAAGGTATCATACTCAAATATCTAAGGATGCCATCTAGGATGCAAAATATACTGTTAAGAAGAAAAACCCTCAACAATGTATTGTTGTATCATCATACTCTAATATCCAAGGCAACTAATTTGTGGGACTGCATTGCAGATATTTTAGATCACAATTAATAGTTGCAATCCAATTCTAAAGGTTTCTTTTGCAAGAATTATTCGACTATTGTGATAAGAAGATTTTGCAGATAATTTATCCTACTTAAGGGTTTTCTGCAAAAAAAAAAGATCATGGAGAATAGTAACTATCCAAAACAGGGGCCAATTTGCAAAAATGGTCGACCGAGTCCACATCAGCTCTCTATCTTTCTGTCGCCGCCGCCGGCGGGAACATCGGACTGAGTGGAGGCGGAGGGCGGAGGCTCCCGCCGCCATTTTCCAGATGGAGAGCGTCTCCGGCATCACGCCGTCTCGTTGTTCCAGCTCTTCACCGGAGTTTTCGGAGCACGCCAGCGGAGGCCGAGGCTACACAGGACGGACTCCTCAAAGGCGCAACCGCCGCCAATGCCGATGCCGCTGCCTTACGAGGACAGCGAGGAATATCTGGTGAGCCCATCTCCCCCTTTCCATTTGCCCTGGATTTGCCTTTTCATTTCAGAGCTGCATCTTCCCGTGATACTCGGGATTCAGAAACATATGTTTACGAAGACTGAAAGTGTCCACAGTTTGATGAAATTTGTGATCACAAGTGCCTAAGAAAAGATTAGGCTTCAGACAAATTTGAAGTGAGTGAACTGAGATTGGACGATGTATTGAACTGATCAACTGAAACAGAGGTGAGATTTCGGTGCACATAAAAACAGCATGAAAAGAAACATACTGACTGTTTTACCAAATATGCCTTAATGTCTGGCATCAGAGGAGGAAATGTGCAAAATTATTTATGAGAAGGTTCTGACTTGAAACTCAAAAGGGATTCAGTTAACGCGGTCAATGATCCTTTTTTTTCCCCTTATAATCTAGCTGCAGGTTCTTTAGCAATCTTGATTTAAAATACACGCTTGTGGGCATTCGAAGGGTTTAATCCCACATTTGATAGATGAGTGACTTGCCATTTTGTATGCAAGTATGTCTATCATACAATTTCTTTGTACAAAATGATTTGGAGAGCTATTGAATATCTGAAGTGAAGATAAATTTTCTAGTGAAATATTCTGCATAGTTGATGCCTTAGGAAATCAAATGCAACTTGAGGTAATATTTACCTATGAGTGTGGTGCTCACCGTCCTAAATACTTGGGAATTCCAATCAGTTTCAGAATGTTCAAAAAAAAAAAGTGACCGGAACCTAGTGAAAACAAAATAAAGTCTAAGCCTAGTTCGTGCTGGAGATAAGAAGATAAGCAGGTGGAGCACCAGAATACCTCCCATCATTGGGGGTGGGGAGCAGACAGATTCCCCTGTTCAAGAGGTGACTATCTTTGATTTCAGATATCAGTTTGTCCACCACCTATATTGGAGGGAGGTAAGTGCATCTTGTCCTTTATCAGTTGTTGTTAGAGTAAGGGAGACACAAAGAAAGTACCATCTAGTTAACTAGAACCTGTTATGGTACTATGGTGCACCCTTGTTTGGAAAGTATCTGTTGAAATTTGACAGTGAGGAGCTGCTCTTGCAATCTCCCCTTGCTAAACATGAGCCCATGGACTTGTTTGCTTGCCCCTTCAGAAAGCAGAAACATTTCGGCCCATAAAGTTGAGGGACAACAAGTGGGTTAAACCGACACAACAACTGACGACTTCTTTTCTCCTTTTCTTTTTCCAACTCTTGTTTCCCTTACGAGGGATCGAAGCCGACGACCAGAGGGGGGTGAATGGGAGCTGATCAAAATTTCTTCAAAATTTGAATCGTCGGCCTATATCCCGAAAATCACCCATGCCCTCAAGCGTTCTGACCAAAGTTTGGAATAGCTATTGAAAAGCTAAACCAACACAAAAGGCCTCGAACGAGCGAGCGAAAACGCGAAGCAAATCGGAAGCGAATCGAGAGAAACCGCAGAACTGATCTGCCAGAACCGGTCTGACCGGTGCACTGGACCGGTCTGACCGGTCGCGGCTGTTCAAAAACTAGCAAACCGGTCTGACCGGTCTTGCCTACCGGTCTGACCGGTGGCACCCAGAAAACCCCCGGAAACGTGGATTCAAACGATGAATCTCAACCAAACGACCACGAAAATCGATGAAACTTGGGGGATAGCTTCGCCCCTACCCCGTGAACATATCCCTAAGAGATCTCGTCCTAAAGATCAACAAATCTTGAGAATTCGAGGAGAGATCAAGAAGGATTGGGGTTTTCTCAAAAACTCAAGAACTCCAATTCTGAAGAGCTATCGATTCCAGAAGGTTTGGCACGAGACTAGAAGCAGAGGAACCACTACAAAGAGCTCATGGAACCATCGCAATCGTGTGCACCAAAAACGAAACCAAAATCCATCACAAACGGGCACAAAAACGACGAGATTGGATCGATTCAAAAGCCCAGAGGGCACAAGGAGGATGGGGCCTCCTTTCCCAATCAAATCAAATACAAAGTCTCACAAAACCATAATCAAATTCTACTCTAAAGAGAAGAACAGAGGGAGGGAGACACAGAGGCGGCGGCCTGGAGAACAGAAGAGTTCACGAACTGATTACAAAAGCCGCAATTAACCTAACACAAGTGAAGGGGTATTTATACCCGCGGGACCGGTCAGACTGGTTGGTTATACCGGTCAGACCGGTGCCAGGGACCGGTCAGACCGGTTGGCCTGCAGCACCCCCTGTACACGATCTCATCGGACGGCCGAGGTTCTTTTTTCGAAACGAAGTCTTCTCCGCGATGCCGCCATCTTGATGAAGATCAGGTCCGCGGTTTTGGAGGGTCCGCGAAACCCGGGTAGTTGGCCGGTTTTGAGAAAACCGCCAAAACCTCACGCGCGGGAAGATTCCCGCCTCCACGCCGTGGCCCTAGACGCCGTTCCCGCTTCGGCCTTCTGACGGCCCTAGACGCCGCCCGACGCCCGTCACCTCCTCGCCCGCAGCGAGGCCCTAGACTCCGTCGACACACGTCGCCTCCGTCAGTCCCGAGACCGACGCCCGTGCCTCCACGACTTGGCGTCTTCGACCGCCATCCGCCTCCTTGGTTTTGTGGCGCAAACCAAAAAACCCGCATTCCGTCGCCGCTTGCGCCCTCGATCCAGGAGTGGACGCCACAGCTGGCGCCCGGTCCGAGCTCCGGTCCCGGCTGCCCTTCACCGCCGTCCACCGCACGGTCCATCGGCCACAGCACCTCCACGGCAGCTCCCCGTCGACACTCGACGCCCGTGTACCTGCAATCCAAAGACCAAGCGCACGATCACACCGCACGGTTGACAATTCACTCATCACAAGTAGGATAGAGTATTCAACATTCCTCAATCTGCCCCTTGATGAGTGCATTGTCAACACACCACCTGAAAGCAGAGAAGAGATAAAAAGAAACAGAAAGTGAAGAACTCAAACAAGTGACACAAAGCTCAGAAAAGCAGAAACAGTCACTTACTCAAGCAGAGATCCATCCCCTAAGACAAGGGCAACGACTCGACGCAATCGATCAAAAGCCAAAACATGACTTTTCAAAGACAGAGGTAACGCTCGACGCAGTCATGCTGAAAGCGGAGGGGAAACCAGGAGGCAAACAGAGTAGAAACTCCCAAAGCAAAACTTTTTCCTCTCACAAGTGCAACTCTCTTAAAAAAATGATGCACTCTCAAGGCCCTGTGCACAACAAGTTTTTCAAAAATAAAACAAGTCTCCCCCTTGTTCGATCACTTCTCCCAAAATTCTTTCCCTTGTTGGCACATGCACACATCAAGGCTAAAAAGACCTAAAGCTCCCCCTGAAGCTGAGACTCCCCCTGAACAGATGCTATGCAATGAATGCAATGTAGGAGGTGTAAGTGAAAGCATTCAGGGATACAAGGATATGAGCAATATCTAGTCACAAGCACGTGTGCATCCATAAACAGGACCTGCATCTAGCTCAACAAGGTATATCAAATCAGTCTAGAGCTAGGCAAGTTCAGTTTAGGAGAAATAAAAGCATCACCCAAGATCTAGCACTAACAAGTAGGGAATGGAAAGCAGTGCTACTCAAACTCATACTGGTGAGCCAAACCAGCCAAAACAAGTTGCCAACATTCATTTTTCAATCAAATTTATAGCAATCAATTCTTAATGCCAGGGGTTGAAAGATTGTCATGCTTTACTTAGCAACGAGACCAAGCCTATGCCAAAGACAATCAGAAGCTTAAGGCACTCGTTTCAGTCATGCACAGTCTTGCCCGGGTTCTCACAAGTGCAAAGTGAGCCGTCCCGAAAGCTCGATCAGTGCGACAAGCAATCCTACCTGGATCTTTTCAATCCATTTCAAGAACAGTTCAAGCCATTTTATCAGATTTAGATCATTTCAAGTATGAATTGCTGAACAAAAAGCTACACTAGCATAAATAAGATAGCAAAGCATATCAACACGCCCTAACATGCTAGTAGCCAAGACAGGGTGATCATGTTTTCATATTTTCAAATCAAAATAGCTTAACTCAGATGATGTCATATACACAATGGAGTAAGCTATACATGATCAAGTTTATCAACTCACACTAGCAGGCACTAGAAGATCATAGCAATGTATACAAGAATGCTAGTGCAAGTGAGACAATGCAAAATGCAAATATGTACAATGCATATGCACAAAGCAACTAACCAAGCTAAAACTTAAGAGAAAGACAAAAAAAAGTCAAAAGCTAAGCAACTGAAGAATTCAGCAAATACAACGGCTCAAAAACACACATGACTAGACCAGAATGGATCCAACTTAGTACCACGAAAAGGTAACAATCAGAAAACCACAAGTCTATCCTGGGAATAAATCGTACAAGTCAAACACTTACATACCTCGATGAAGATCCCGCTGGACCTAGAGCATAGCAAGCTCGAGGTCACCTCCCCTGCATCCTCAGCGGGTCCATCTTCTGCTCGAACAGGTTCTTGTAGAGGTGAACGATCGAAGTGGAAGTAGTGGTACTGGATCGTCCTCCTGAGCTGAGGTAGTCAAAACAGAAGGGGCCGGAGCCTGCAGCCGGCGCAGTAACTCCGGATCATCATCGGCACCTGAGGTAGAGCTCCCCCTCAACAAGTGATACCTAGCACAAGAGAAGCTAGGACACAAGAAAATAGCAAACACCAAAGATCCAGAGCAAAACTCAAGCAAACGATTAGGTGTTAGTCAAGCTACATGCAAAAGTATACCAAAAGACACTCTAGAACATATCAAGACAGAAGATATTCCTAGAAAAGTCTAAAGGCACTCAATAGCAAGAACCAATGTAGCTAGACGATACGAAGGAGATACTTGAGCTAGCAACTAGAACTAAGAAGCAAAAGCTACACAAGCATAGGAAACTGCACAAAGCACACACCCTGAGCTAGCAAGAATCATGACAATATGAAAATCACAAAAACTAGCATACAGAGTGCCTAGTCCTCCATAGCACAAGCACAGACCTAGCAAGCAAAACAAGTAGAGATGTAGAATCTACAACATGTCACACGCAGACAATGTACAAAGAACTCAAAAGACAAACTCAAATGTACAGAGGATACAACAGCCATCATGGGCTATCCATCAGCCTTGGAGAACCATCAAGTCTTGATCAAACCTGCATAAGGCCAAGATCCATGGAGCACTTGTTCTCCAGGCCTCCAACCTGCATCACCATCGAAACAAAGGAGGAGCAAACGTCTCGACACTGGGGTTAGCAAAGTGAGAAGCAAACCAGTGACGAGCCATCTGCTCTACAGAAGGGTAACCAAAGTCAGGTAAAGCGTATCCCCTGTCCCGTCTACTGCGAGGCTGACGATCACCACCGGGAGGAAAGTGTGGAGCCTCAAAACCTCCTCCAAAGCCTCGGTCACGTGGTCCATAGCCGTACTGAAAACGACCAGGAGCACGGCCGGCAAAGCAACCACCCGCTGGAGCACGGTAACCACCACCGTCTCCCTGACCTCCACCTACACGGCGCGCCCTAGCATCTTGCCTACCACCACGCTGAGAAGGACCATGCACCCGAGCAGAGTACATGTCCGCGTTCCGTCTCTCCTGCTCTCTCCTCACAGCCCGCTTCCTCCTGAAGCAAAACTCCTCCAGGTGACCTTCCCTATCACAGAACTCGCAGTGGTACCTCACCTCACGCTTGGGAGGTGGAGGCCTAGCCTGCGGACGGGGAGGAGCAGCTCTCTTCTTCTGGGCAACCTGGGCTGTGGCAGCAGGGAGCGTGTCGAGGGGATTCCTCAGCTCATTGGGCTTTGGAACCCAAACCTGCTTCTGCGGAGGTGCTTTCGGTGGTTCTTTAAGCACACCATCCGCGGGGTCAACAAGCGAAGGCTGCGTGCTCGTGCTAGCAGCGTTTCCAGCAGCCTTGCCAATCTTACCATACAACCTGTCAAAGTCTGACTTCGTGTATGTATAACCGACCCCAAACCCATCACCACGCTTGAACTGCTTAATCATCATGCCCAACTGCGGCTCACTGCTAGAAACCCAACTCAGAATCGCCCTAAGGTATGTATTCTCATTCTCCAAGTTGGCTTTCTCTACCGCAAGATTATTCAAATCAGATATCAAACCAGGGCAAACAGAGCAGTCAATTGGTGGGCTAGACTCTACGACCTTAGTTTTTCCAAAAGACTTGATCAAAGCGTTCTTCTCCTCTAGCTCCGACCTAAGCGTGGGACAAAGCTTACAAGCGCCAAGCAGAGCAGGCCTAGATCTAAACTCCTCTAGTTCACAAACAACAGTAGCAAACTTGGACTGCAAAGAAGCTAGATCAGACTTGAAGATAGGACACTCATCGCATTCAAGCACATCACTAACAATGGGAGCGTCCTTGACAAGTTCAAGCTCATGCTTGGCCTTGGCTAGCTCGTGAGACACGTCAGAAAGCGAACTCTTAGCAACATCTAAGTTCGCAACGTTCTCATCATGCTTGGCACGGAGAGCAACAAAATTATTCATGTGAGATATGCAGCCAGCGCACTCATCCTCACTAGATTTCTCCCTAGCACAAGCCAGCTCAGCCCTAAGCTTTCTACGCTCTCTAGCTGCTTCCTTAAGCAGCCTCTTCTGGCTGTCGAGAGCGGCGTACAACTCCCTAACCTCTGTATCAAGCAGGTCGATTGTGGAGTTTACCTCTGAATCGCTCTCGGATCCAGGAGAAGAGCCGGAGTGCGTCGGTGTAGCATGTCCACCCGAAGACGCACAAGCACCATCGGCTTCGCCCGCCATGGTGCAGAAGCTCTTGCGCCGACCGGCCGCTAAGCAAAGGCCGATGAAGCCGGTGGCTTCCTTGTCCCGCTTCTTCTTCTTGTCGTCGTCGTCGGAGGTCGGTGAAGAAGAGCGGTCGGTGTCGGAGCTCTTGTCGAGGTTGCTGAGCTGCGCCAGGAAGGCCTTCTCCCGCTTCTTGGCCTTGTACTGGAAGCGCTTCTTGAGCGACTCCTTGTCGAAACGTCCTCCCCGGTCACGACTGCGGTGCTTGTGGCGCCGACGCTCCTTGTTGGAGCCTCCCTCGCCGCGGTCGCGGTGGCGGTAGTAGTCGAAGGAGTTGTTCTGGCCACCGCCAGACTTCTTGGGGCAATCGGCGATGAAGTGGTTCAGATCGCCGCAGTTGTAGCACCCGGGGTTCTTTTTCCTCTGCCTGTTGTGGTAGACGCGCTGGAACTTGCTGATGAGGAGGCACAAGTCGTCGTCGCCCAGCGTCTCCAGCTGCTCATCTGAAACAGAAGGCAAAGAGGCAAGAGAAAAGCCAAGAGCAGAGTTAGCGTTAGAGCTCGATCCACCACCTGGGCCAGTCACAAAAGCGATGCTCTTGGAAGGAGGGGTACCATTGAGCTTGGCTCGTGTCTGATTATACACCTTCGTGGCCTTGAGCTTGCTGAAAAGCTCGTTCACGGTCAGAGTCTCATAGCCTGCAGACTCAATGATCGTGTTCACCTTGAGATCCCACATAGAGCGGTCAAGTGCGTAGAGCAACTTGAGAGCCTTCTCGTGCTCTGTGTACTCAAGGGCACCAGCAGATCTGTTCGCATTGACTTTGTTCACAATCGACTGAAAACGACTGAACATCAAGTCAATGCTCTCACCCGGCTCCTGTGTGAAGTTCTCGTAGTCACGCCGGTGAGTCTCGAACAGTCTAGCCTTCACCTGAGGTGTCCCCTCGTGATAGTTCTCAAGGCACGTCCAAATCTTGTGGGCTTCCTGAAAACCCTGGACGCGTGAGAACTCCGCACGAGAAACGCAGCGAACAAGGCATTAACGGCCTTGGCGTTAGCCTCGTGCTGGGTCACCTGGAGAGGTGTGGTCCGAACAGCAAGCACCTCGTAAAGCTGGTTCGTGCTAATCTCCCAGACATCGGCTCCCATGTTCTGCAGGAAGGCTCTCATGCGAACCTTCCAGTAGGCATAGTCCTCGCCGGAAAACACCGGGATCTTACCAAGACTCGCCATGGTCGCCGAGTGGTTTTCGAACCGGTTAAGGTACTGAAAACCTCAACCGAGCTCTGATACCAATTGAGGGACCGAAGCCGGCGACCAGAGGGGGGGGTGAATGGGAGCCGATCAAAATTTCTTCAAAATTTGAATCGTCGGCCTATATCCCGAAAATCACCCATGCCCTCAAGCGTTCTGACTAAAGTTTGGAATAGCTATTGAAAAGCTAAACCAACACAAAAGGCCTCGAACGAGCGAGCGAAAACACGAAGCAAATCGGAAGCGAATCGAGAGAAACCGCAGAACTGATCTGCCAGGACCGGTCTGACCGGTGCACTGGACCGGTCTGACTGGTCGCGGCTGTTCAAAAACTAGCAGACCGGTCTGACCGGTCTTGCCTACCGGTCTGACCGGTGGCACCCAGAAAAACCCCCGAAAACTTGGATTCAAACAATGAACCTCAACCAAACGACCACGAAAATCGATGAAACTTGGGAGATAGCTTCGCCCCTACCCCGTGAACATATCCCTAAGAGATCTCGTCCTAAAGATCAACAAATCTTGAGAATTCGAGGAGAGATCAAGAAGGATTGGGGTTTTCTCAAAAACTCCAATTCTGAAGAGCTAGCGATTCTAGAAGGTTTGGCACGAGGCTAGAAGCAGAGGAACCACTACAAAGAGCTCATGGAACCGTCGCAATCGTGTGCACCAAAAACGAAACCAAAATCCATCACAAACGGGCACAAAAACGACGAGATTGGATCGATTCAAAAGCCCAGAGGGCACAAGGAGGATGGGGCCTTCTTTCTCAATCAAATCCAATACAAAGTCTCACAAAACCATAATCAAATTCTACTCTAAAGAGAAGAACAGAGGGAGGGAGACACAGGGGCGGCGGCCTGGAGAACAGAAGAGTTCACAAACTGATTACAAAAGCCGCAATTAACCTAACACAAGTGAAGGGGTATTTATACCCGCGGGACCGGTCAGACCGGTACGCTGGACCGGTCAGACCGGTTGGTTATACCGGTCAGACCGGTGCCAGGGACCGGTCAGGCCGGTTGGCCTGCAGCACCCCCTGTACACGATCTCATCCGACGGCCGAGGTTCTTTCTTCGAAACGAATTCTTCTCCGCGATGCCGTCATCTTGATGAAGATCAGGTCCGCGGTTTTGGAGGGTCCGCGAAACCCGGGTAGATGGCCGGTTTTGAGAAAACCGCCAAAACCTCACGCGCGGGAAGATTCCCGCCTCCACGCCGTGGCCCTAGACGCCGTTCCCGCCTCGGCCTTCTGACGGCCCTAGACGCCGCCCGACGCCCGTCACCTCCTCGCCCGCAGCGAGGCCCTAGACGCCGTCGACGCCCGTCGTCTCCGTCAGTCCCGAGACCGACGCCCGTGCCTCCACGATTTGACGTCTTCGACCGCCGTCCGCCTCCTTGGTTTTGTGGCGCAAACCAAGAAACCCGCCTTCCGTCGCCGCTTGCGCCCTCGATCCAGGGGTGGACGCCACAGCTGCCGCCCGGTCCGAGCTCCGGTCCCGGCTGCCCTTCACCGCCGTCCACCGCACGGTCCATCGGACACAGCACCTCCACGGCAGTTTCCCGTCGACACTCGACGCCCGTGTATCTGCAATCCAAAGACCAAGCGCACGATCACACCGCACGGTTGACAATTCACTCATCACAAGTAGGATAGAGTACTCAACATTCCTCACCTTAATAAGAGCTTGAATTTTTCTCAGAATGTCTTGAAGGGTTGGAGATCTGCGGAAAGCTTGCATACAATACATTGCATGATCTTGAGCAGATTCTTTGCTGCTGGCAGTCTGAACATGACAGCGCGGTAAGGTGGTTAGCCAGGAGCCGCACACCTGCACCCAATGCACTAGAAAATTGGAGAAACATCGAGGAGACTGCACCTGCGAGCCAATAGAGATCCAAGACATGGCATGAGCAAAATCACTCTGTGTTCAGATCAGAATCAGATGATAACACACGGCTTGCCTGGGAGCCTGGAGCTGGAACGCTGGAGGTGAGCAAAGTCAACATGCTGCTCACTCATCCACCAGCAACTTGCTTCTTAATTAATCCATCATATTCCGGATCTGATGCTGTGGTTCTAATCTTGATGCTCTTCACCCATGCAGGTGATTGTCGCCAATAAGACAGACATGACAGCATCATAATCAAGCTCAATTAAGTATGCTTCTTGGGCAGTGTCTTCTGTTGCAGCTCACAACCTGATTACACATGAGAATGATTCTTGTTGTCTGCTGGTTCAGCTCTTCAATTGCTTCACCATCTATCGTTATATAAAGAGGAAACCATGGCCAGAAAGACACCATTGCAGCAAAGCAGTAGCAGCTTGCCTTCGCTTGTTCCAGCGAAAAGACGCTTCACGGCTTCTATTGCAACCATGGCCTACCATCTGAGGTCCACGAGTGCACCTTCTAGCCCTCGCTCCAATGAAACCAGTGTCGAGGAACAGCTACAGAGCCTGAAGGCAACCATTGCGTTGCCTTCCGCAACTGTCCAAACCATGAGCGACAGTCTGACTAAACTGGGGAGCATCTACAGCTGCATCAACAAGCTCACTTGCTTGCCCAGCAGGCAGAGGAAGGCTGCCGAGGAGGAGCTTGAGTGCTCTCTCGTCCTGCTCGATCTCTGCAATGCCATGCAAGAGAGCTTTGCGGAGCTCAAGACTAGTGTTCAGGAGATGGAGTTGGCTCTTAAAAGAGGAGACGATGTGGCTGTTCAGGCCAGGGTTCAGTCTTACTCCCGTGCAGCCAAGAAGGCACAGAAGCAGTTCAAGAAGATCAACTGCAAGGCTGCTTCTTACATTGAAGGAGGCAGGGTGGTCAAACTGTTGTCTGAAGCAAGAGAGATCACTATTGTGATCCTCGAATCAACACTGCAAGTCCTGTTGAAGCAAGTTGCAATGCCAAGTTCTGGCAAGTGGTCTTGTTGGGATCTTACCTTCTTAGACGTCCAGACAGGGAGCATGAACAGTATGAAAATGGCAGCGAAAGTAGGAACTAAATTCTTCAGTAATAACCAGAAAATTCAACCCTTTACACTGTGGAGAGAGGGGGCTATTTATACCCCTAGCCCTCGGCCAGGTTTTCCTAAATTGCCCCCTCCCAACTCATTTACAG
Organism: Panicum virgatum; assembly: GCF_016808335.1. Taxonomy (NCBI): domain Eukaryota; kingdom Viridiplantae; phylum Streptophyta; class Magnoliopsida; order Poales; family Poaceae; genus Panicum; species Panicum virgatum. The sequence goes on along the minus strand of NC_053141.1, from coordinate 2,490,264 downwards.
CTCACTTTCAGCCGGCTTCGGGGTAAAATTACAAGGTGAGAGGTGTACAAATCCAACCTTCTCACGTATTCGAGAGGTGTATAAATCCGACCTTCTCACATATTAACGTTTCACACACACTACAACCGACGAAGGTTTTCACTTCCTTCGGGGACCTCCGGGAGTCACAGTCGTGAAGGTTCCATCAACGAGCGATCAGTCGTCACCTTCGTTCCCGAAGTTGATTCCTTTCGTGAAGGTCCTGGTCTTCGAACTTGTACTTCTGAGCAACCACCGTTCGTCACCTTCGGCCCGACGAAGGTTATACCCTTCGTAACCGAAGGTATTGGTCTTTGCGCTTGCGCCTCTGGGCAGCCATCCGTCACCTTCGGCCTAAAGAAGGTGATATCCTTCGCCTCCGAAGGTCATGGTCTTTGAGCTTGCACTTCTGAGTGTTCATCCGATACCTTCGGGTATGCTTGGCTTTCTCTTGTTGGGGCCCTGCAAACGAGTTAGGGAGCATTTCCGAGGGTGAGGGCTTGACCCGAAGGTCCAATCCCCAACAGGTCTCTTGTATCCAAGGCGTTCCAGAAGAAGAGGGTTGTGTGTGAGGAGGAGCAATTGCAGATGTTGGAGTTGGACATTGTTGATCTTGAGAGCGGAGTTGAGACTTTGTTCAGGAGGTTGATCCAGTGCAGAGTCTCTCTTCTGAATACTCTGAGCCTGTAGATCCATCATAAACCAACCCTAACCCTGCGATTAGCATCCGACTTTTAGAGAGTTTGCTGATCACCCAAAATTTTTTGGCTGTATATATACACGAGGGAAAGTGTACAGAAAATTACTTGACTGAGAAGCAAAGTTTCTGGTCTATTTCCTGTTGCATTTCACCTTTCTTCTTTCTCCTGTGAAGATTTTTTACTTTGTTTGCAATTGCCCAATACCCATGTTGTCTATACATTTAATTTTAGAGCATATAAAGGAAGATAAACAATATAAAGAATCTTGAGGGGCTTCGTTTAACGTGATTGCACTGTTATAGAAAATACACATCATTAGTACAGAAAATGAGTTGGTAATAAAATTCCTGTTCACATGAGATGTGCCTCAACAGCAGGCACAAGATCCTTATAGGTTGGATCTTGCTCTCCATAGCTAAAACATGCAACTTCCAAGAAGCCAGTACCTAAACTATTATTACAAGGGCGTTGAATCCTGTGCAACGGAGCAATAGTTCTTTTAGAGTTGTATTTCTCAGGAAATTATAATCTTAGAAAACAATCTCCATTAAATAAGTGTTAGAGCAGGGCACGTATGCACTAGGATCAATTTTCTTGATGATTCCTGTTGCTGATTAGTGGAACCTGACAACGTGATGATCCTGATTATAATAATGAAATCGTCAGGACAACAGCAAATTTGGTAGCATGAGGATTCTTTCGAGATTGCCAAAGGTGCCACATGATGATTCAGCAGCCATGAAGTGAAGTCAACTGCTGCCTCCACCAGCAAGTAGCAACCAGCATCGGCACAGCTCATCATATTCCATTGTGTAGCTTACTCATCGGTGTCCATTTCTGGATCCAGCATTAAACTAGACACTCGTGCACACCAATTTGCCGCTTACCTGAACAACAACAAAAGAAAAATCATCAGCTTGTCGTGCAGATAGGTGGTTTTGTTGCAGCAGCACCGCACCCTTTATCAATGAGATTCTTGCTGTCGATACTGTCAACGATGCCATTTCTTCACCTTGTTGGATTATATAAAGAAGAGGCAAGCCATAACCTGGTTTCCTGTCTGCCCTCTTCTCTTACATTTCTAGAGAACTGAAGAGCACCAAAATTTCCAGTACTACTATGGGCTTACCACCTCTGATCAGCTAGCGCTCCTTCTAGCCCTTGCTCCAACGAAATTGATGTCGATGAGCAGCTACAGAGTGTAAAGACAACAACTTTATCATCATCTATTACCACTGGAACCATTTGCGATGGTTTCAAAAAGCTTGGAGAAGTCTACAACTGCATTGGTGAGTTCGCATGCTTACACAGCAGCCAAGTTACACAGCAGAGGAAAGCAGTGGAGCAAGAGCTGGAGCGCTCACTTGTCTTGCTCTGCAATGCCATGCAAGAGAGCTTTGGGGAGCTCAAGGAAAGCATCATTGACACGCAGATGGCTCTCAAGAGAGGACATGATGCAGCTGTTCAAGTCATAATCCAGTGCTACATCCGATTGGCGAAGAAAGCGCAGAAACAGTTCAAGAGGTGCAAGAAGACCATTGCAGTTGATCAGGAAAAAGGCAGGGTAACTAAGCTGTTGTCTGAAGCCAGAGATATTGCTATCTACATGCTGGAAACATCGTCATGTCTCTTGACGAAGCAAATTGCAGTGTCGAGTTACAGCAAGTGGCCTCTTGTCTCCAAGACATTCCAGAAGAGAAGAATTGTGTGTGAGGAGCAATTGCAGGAGTTGGAGTTGGACATTGTTGATCTTGAGAGCGGAGTTGAAGCTTTGTTCAGGACATTGATCCAGAGCAGAGTTTTTCTTCTAAACACTCGTAGCTTGTAGACAGATCATACAACAAGTCTGACTCCCTGCGATTGGCATCTGCATTTTATAAGACCTGCTGATCATTGAAACAATTTTGATGTATATATGAGAGAAAGTGTACAGAAAAGCACTCAATTAAAAAAGCAAGTTCCGATCTATTTCGTGTCATTAGTCTTTGTTAATTTTTCCATAACTTTACATGGATAGCAGTTAAACAGTTCAAAATCATCTGAAATCAGGGGCTTCTTTAGGAGTATGGTCAGGGCAAAAGTAATTTCCTCAGTAGATGTTAATCATTATTAGCATTGTGAAAGTAGTTAGTACAAGTTCATGTTTGTATTTGCAAATCATAGATGGGATGTGGCTCAACAACATGCGGAAGATCCATACAAAGTGAATCCTGCTTCCAATAACTGACAGCCTGCCAGCTCCACTGCTTCAGACAGGTCGAATAACATACAGGACACATATGACACTGACCAGCACTAGAGTAAGCTGCCCTGCTGATTCTTGCTGCCAATACTTGGAACATGGTGATGCGATTTGGTCAGACCCAATGCATAATAAATTTGGACAGCATGTGGATCATCCTGAAATTGTAAAATTCAAATTCTAATTGTTCCACATGAAGAATCATGGATTATGAAGTCAATGTTCCTTGCTAGCATAACACGCATCGACCAGACTAGCCTCCATGGAAAGCTTAATGATGATCTCATGATCCAAACTTAACATTAAACAACGCACCCGTGCAAATGCTTTTGCCCCTGCTAATCGAGACAAGATATGATGACCATAACAAAAAAAAATGCCTCATCTTGTCATGGAGATATGATGCTTTGTTGCAGTAGCACGGAACCTCATTATCAATGAGATTCTTGATGTCTGCAAGGTCAGAGATGCCACTTCTTTGGCTAGTTCCATTATATATAGAGGCAAACCAGAGCCAAGAATACACCATCACTACAGTTTCTCTTCTGCTCTCTTCTCCTCCATTCTTAGAGGAAAACAAAGCACTTCATCTTCCACTACAGCCATGGCTTACCACCTCAGATCTGCTAGCTTGCCCTCCAGTCCTCGCTCCAACCAAATTGATGTCGATGAGAAGCTCCAAAGCGTGAAGAGAACAGTCTCCTCATCGTCTGTGACCATTGAAACTATGTGTGATGGTTTCAGAAATCTTGGAGAAGTCTACAACTGCATTGCTGAGCTCGCGTGCTTACCCAGCAGCCAAGTTACAAGACAGAGGGGAGCAGTAGAGCAAGAGCTGGAGCACTCACTTGTCTTGCTCGATCTTTGCAACACCATGCAAGAGAGCTTTGGAGAGCTCAAGACAACCATCATGAACATGCAGATGGCTCTCAAGAGAGGAGAAGATGCAGGAGTCCAAGTCATGAACCATTCCTACATCAGGTTGGCCAAGAAAGCGCAGAAACAATTCAAGAAGATCAGCAAGAAGTCCACTGCAGCTGATCACGAAAACTGCAGGATCATCAAGCTATTGTCTGAAGCCAGAGAGATTGCCATCTCCATGCTAGAAATGTCATCATGTCTCTTGATGAAGCAAATTGTGCCGAGTTCTAGCAAGTGGTCTCTTGTCTCCAAGACATTCCAGAAGAGGAGAGTTGTGTGTGAGGAGGAGCAATTGCAGGAGTTGGAGCTGGACATTGTTGATCTTGAGAGCGGAGTTGAGGCTTTGTTCAGGACATTGATCCAGAGCAGAGTTTCTCTTCTGAATACTCTTAGCTTCTAGATAGATCATGCAACCAAGTCTGACGCCCCTGCGATTAGCATCCGCCTTTTAGAGGATCTGCTGATCATGAAACAAATTTTTGATGTATATATGACACAAAGTGTACAGAAAAAACTACTCAATTCTGAAGCAAAGTTTCTGGTCCATTTCCTGATGTTGTATTCGATTTCTTGTTTTTGCAAAAAAATGTTACACTTCGGAGAACACTTTGCCGTGTTTCCTCCAACGAAGCAAGTTTAGGAAATGAAACGAAGATATGCAGCATCGGTGTGCTACCAACTGCAGCAATCTCCCAAACAGATGTCGGCTGTATCATTTCACAGGACGCAAGCAGTAAGCAAAAGCTGCAGAAAGCATCCAAATCCTAGCAATTCGAACTGTGTAATCTTTACCTCCACAGTCCTGAAGGAGCTTCACGGCGTGGATCCCGTTCCAGACGGCCGGTTGTGTAGAGCGCGGTTGGGGTGTGTGTGTGGGGTGGGGGGGGGGGCTCCCGTCCAAGGGTCCACACCTAGCGGCGGTGCAGCCGTGGAATAAGTCCCTCCAGCCTTGTCTCCGCTTCGCTGGCGTTCGCTTCCGCGCCGGTGAGAGGCCTTTTAGGGAGGGGTCTCTTGATTCGGGGCGGCGGCTTGCGGCAGCAGGTTCGTTCTCCGTTCTTGTTGACCTCTTTCTTGGAAGTTGCTCTCCGGCGGTTCGTGCGTCGGTTGAGTTTCGCAGAGGGAAGGCTGTGGGTTCGTGGGCGTCGAGGTGGATGGTTCGGTGCTTCTTTCTTGCTGCTCGTCGGCGTGAAGCACTGATCCATGGCTACGGAAGCCCGGGTGCGTCCCCGACCGAGGTTCCTTCATGGAGTTCATCTATTGCGGTTCTTCCCAAAGCCAGTGTGCGATGGGGTTTCTGCTAGCTTCGGTGGTGCTGCTGTCAGCCTCTTTCTCCGGCCATGGCTTCAACGTCGATGGAGGAGGACGACGGCGGTGGCGGTCAGGAGGCGCAGAAGATCTAGTGGACCTCGTTGTAATTTATTTTTTGTTAGGGTCTTTTGTGCAAAAAGTTGGGACAGCTGTCCCCCTCTGTAACCCCTCTGTAACCTTCCAGTGGGTTCGTGTACCTGCACGGTGCGGATGTACGTGTTCCTTATCGTATAATACATGTACTGTTATAAAAAAAAGGGTCCACACCTAGGCGCGCGGCCCCCGCCCGGAACAAGGACGCAATGGTGCATGATTTGGCGGAGGAAAGCACACAGAAGGTCACGTGGGATATACCTTTCCAAGACCGAAGGCAGACCTCCAGCAAGTCCATGTCACCAGCGGCGGATGGGGATGAGGGCGACAGAGGGAAGAAAGAGCATGGAAAAAGCCAGGCGCAAAAGAGGACCCATTTTAAAAAATTTCGGTCCCAAAACGAGGGTTTATGTAAATTTAGGATGGAAATTATTAATATCGATCCAAATGAAGGGGCAAGCTGTAAAATATGTAGTCAAGAACCAATCACATTCTCGCGGCCGCGACGCTCCCCTCCGGTCGCCGGCGACGGGAGCGGGAGCGGGAGCGGTGCAGGCGGAGGCTTCCGCCGACCCTTTTCTGGATGGAGAGGCATTTAGCGGCAAGGTCACCACATCCGGCGGGAAGACCCCCCAGGGCCGCCGCTGTTGTTCGGGTTCGCCGCAGAACTCGTCGGGTGGTTGCCGCCGTTCTCAGTCGCCGCAACCGAGCATTACGCTAAGGCGACGATCTGGTCAGTCCTGCCTCCAGTCCTCCACCTTCCATTACCAAATGCTCTCTCTCTCTTCTTCTTTTTCCCCCGTTTTGTTTCCCTAAAAAAAAACAGATTTTATCCATTGTGAGCGTGCGCTTACACGCTCGAGCAAATTCGTCGCTGCTGCTAATCGCGATATGACAGATCGATTTTGCAATCTAATCATTCAGAGGTGCAGAATCGCAGGAACACGTGGATGAATGAGGACACTAGAGCACAACGCAGAGATGAACAGCTGGGACATGGACGTCGCCTACTGTCGTCGATCCACCAGATCGGCATCGGGTGATGGAACGTGGCTTGCTTTGGAACCAGGAGCTGGAGATGGGCGAAGTCAACTAGCTGTTCCTGTTCGTCCATCCACCGGCAACTTGCAGATTTGATTAATCCATCTCACGATCTGGATCAGATGCTAATCTCGACGCCCCTTCACCCGTGCAAGCGAGATTGCTAGCCATTGTGCAGACATGACAGCCTCGTAATCGAGCTCAATGAGCGATGTGCTGATTCTTCGGTTGCAGCGCATGAGCACTTGATTGCACATGAGAATGATTCTTGTTGTCTGCTGGTTCAGCTGACCAATTGCCTCCACCTCTTTCATCTTTCACTATATAAAAGAAGGAAGACGGAGTCCGGAACACAACATTGCAGCATCTTGCCTTCTCCTCCATTTCCAGCAAAAAGAGGCTTCACAGCTTCTTCCATTACCAAGCATGGCCCGCCACCAGAGATCTGTGAGCGTGCCCTCAAGCCCTCGCTCCAACAAAGCCAGCATCGAGGAACAGCTTCAGGGCCTCAAGTTGACCGTCTGCTCACCGTCAGCGACCATCGAAACCATGGTTGATGGTCTGAGCAAGATCGGGAGCATCTACAACAGCATCGATGGGCTCACATGCTTGCCCAGCAGCCAGCGTGGGCAGAGGAAGGCAGTGGAGGAGGAGCTCGACCGCTCTCTCGTTGTACTTGACCTCTGCAATGCCATGCAAGAGAGCTTTGCGGACCTCAAGGCCAGTGTCCAGGAGATGCAACTGGCTCTTAAAAGGGGAGATGATGCGTCTGTTCAGGTCAAGGTTCAGTCTTACGCCCGCTTAGCCAAGAAGGTGCAGAAGCAGTGCAAGAAGATCAGCAACAAGGCTTCTTCTGACATTGAAGGATGCAGGGTGATCAAGCTGCTTGCTGAAGCAAGAGAGATTGGCATGGCAACTCTTGAATCGACAGTGAACCTCCTGTCCAAGCAATTTATGATGCCGAGTTCTAGCAAGTGGTCACTTGTCTCCAAGGCATTGCAAAAGAAGAGAGTTGTGTGCGAGGAGCAATTGCAGGAGTTGGAGTTGGACATTGTTGATCTTGAGGGTGGAGTTGAGACTTTGTTCAGGACATTGATCCAGAGCAGAGTTTCTCTTCTGAACACTCTTAGCTTGTAGACAGATCATACAACAACTCTAACCCCCTGTGATTAGCATCCGCCTTTTAGAGGATTAGCTGATCACGCAAGCAAATTTTTGATGTACATAGATATGAGATGAAGTGTACAGAAAATTATTCAATTGAGAGGCAAAGTTTTGGTCCATTTCCTGTTGTTGTTGTTGTTGTTGTTGTTGTTGTTCATATTTCTCTTGTGACTAAGTTTATGCTGTTCATTCCTGCTTGTGATTCCTATCCTCTTTAAATCATATAAAGGGCACCAAATAATAAATGAGTTGGATGGATTTACTCAACGCTGTTATAGGAATACAGGTTGTTAATTGTTAACTAATGAGTTGGTTGACTGGAAAAAAAAACTTACGAGCTGGTCATGATGTTCTGGTTCACATGTGGATGTGCCTCAACAGCAAGCACAAGATCCTGATACAGTGGATCTTGCTTTCCACAGCTAAAACATGCCAGCTCCAAATTACGAGAGTTGACATTGTTGTTACCAACACTTCTTTTTTTTTCTCAGGAAATTATACTGTCTACTTTAGTTTATTTGTCAATATGGCTAATCTATCAGTATAACCAGACCTACCAAAATAAATTGATGGATATTTCATTTTATATTTATCATATTATTATGGTTCTTTCAGATAAAACTTTAACTTGGCTGATGCATTGTAAATTAGCATAGGCAAGTATTTAGCAACCAGATAGCTACAAGGCACCAATACATAACGTATGCACTCGATGCTGCTGCTGCTGCTAACCGCGACATGACAGCGCGATTGCAAGTTCAATCATTCAGGAGCTAACAGAATTGCATGAACACGGGGATGATCGAGGATGCTTTGCTGCAGCGATCACCAAATGCAGCTGGGACACGGCACGCGTCTCATTGATCCGCCGGATCGTATTGCTTGGGAACCTGGAGCTGGATGCGAGCCAACTAGCTGTTCGTTCCTCCACCGGCAGCTTGCAGGTTTGATACTTTGATTAATCCAACTCACGATCTAAATCAGATGCTAACCCTGACTCCCCTTCACCCGTGCAGGCGAGATTGCTAGCCATAATGCAGACATGACAGCCTCGTAATTGAGTGAGCTCATTGAGCGAGGTGATTCTTGGGTGGTGGCTTCAGTTGCAGCGTTCCAGCAGTTGATCACACATGAGGTTGATTCCTGCTGTCTGCTGGTTCAGCTGACCAATTGCCTCCACCTCTTTCACTTGATTACACATGAGAATGATTCTTCTTGTCTACTAGTTCAGCACAATTGCCTCACCTCTTTCACTATATAAAGAAGGAAGCTGAAACCCGGAAGACACCATTGCAGCAGCTTCCCTTTGATCCTGTCTTCTCTCCCTCTTTCAGAAGCTTCACAAAGCTTTCATCAATTCCAAGGATGGCCTACCACCTGAGATCCGCGAGCGTGCCTTCGAGCCCTCGCTCCAACGAGACCAATGTTGAGGAGCAGCTGCAGAGCCTGAAGGCAGCCGTCTCCTCGCCTTCAGCGAGCATCGAGACCATGGTTGGTGGTCTGAGCAAGCTCGGGAGCATCTACAGCCGCATCGATGAGATGCTCACATGCTTGCCCAGCAGCCAGAGGAAGGCGGTGGAGGAGGAGCTCGAGCGCTCCCTCGCCCTGCTTGACCTCTGCAACGCCGTGCAAGAGAGCTTTGTGGAGCTCAAGACCATCGTCCAAGAGATGCAGTTGGCTCTCAAGAGAGGAGATGATCTGGCTCTTCAGTCCAGGGTTCAGTGCTACGCACGCTCAGCCAAGAGGGCGCAGAAGCTGTTCAAGAAGATCAACAAGAAGACTGCTTCTGACATGGAAGGATGCAGGGTGATCAAGCTGATCGCTGAAGCGAGAGAGATTGCCGTGTCGGTCCTCGAATTGACATTGAATCTCCTCTCAAAGCAAATTGTGATGCCCAGTTCTAGCAAGTGGTCACTCGTCTCCAAGTCTTTCCAAAAGAAGAGAGTTGTATGCGAGGAGGAGCAATTGCAAGGGTTGGAGCTGGACATTGTTGATCTTGAGAGCGGAGTTGGGGCTTTGTTCAGGACATTGATCCAGAGCAGAGTTTCTCTTCTGAACACTCTTAGCTTGTAGACAGATCATACAACAATTCTGGCCCCCTGCGATTACCATCCGCCTTTTATTGGATCCGCTGATCTAGAACCAAATTTTTGATGTACATATATATGAGAGGAAGTGTATAGAAAATTGCATGATTGAGAAGCAAAGTTTTTGATCCATTTCCTGTTGTCTTTCTCTTGTGAAGAATTTTAGTTAGTTTCTGTTTGCCTAATTTTTTTGCATCTTATAAAGGGAATCCAAACAGTTAATAAATTTTAGATGGTGTTTCTCAGCATCATTACACAGTTACAGAAATAAAGGTTGTTCTGTATTCACAATTAGTATTAGAAAATGAGTTGGTTGTGATATTCTTATTCACATGAGATGTGCCTCAACAGCAAGCACAAGATCCTTATACAGTGGATCATGTTCTCCATATCTAAAACATGCCAGCATAAGGGTTGACTTCATAGTTACTATTTAGTGTTGAAGCCCTTGGAAAATAAATATGGATGTATCTGTTAATGTTGTATTATCTCAGGAAAGGATTCTATGTACTTCAGTTTATTATGAAAACAGTTCATCTCGGTCCTTATAACCTGAACAGTCACAATAAAATGTTGGATCTTCCCCCCTCATTTTTCTTATTTACGTGAGTCTTTCAGACAAAATTAATATTTGAATTATGCATAGTAAATTTGTGGAGGCAAGTGTTTAGCAACCAGATAACTTACATGACACTGATAGAGATAACATATCCACTAGCTTTATTTTTATGATTATTGTTGCTGACAACAGGAACCACAAAATTATGCAACACGTACGTGAATCACCTTGAGATTGCCAAAGATGCTACACGCTGCAATTAAACAAAAAACTTGAACATGCCAGCGATGCTGCACGAGGATTCTTCAGAACCAGGCGACAGTCTAGCAGGCATGACTGCATGACCAATGAAGTCAACTGCTGCCTCCTCCACCAGCATTCAGCAACAAGCATCAGGGCCAGCTCTTAACCTCTCATTGCATAGCTTGCCTCACCAATGTCATGATCTGGATGTAACTTCAAACTAGGCACTCGTGCACACCAATTTGCCTCTTACCTAAACAAACAAGCAAACAAAAAGCATCAGCTTGTCGTGCAGATAGGTGGTGTTGTTTCAGTATCACAGCACCTCCCATAAATGAGATTCCTGTTGTCGATACCATGAATGATGCCTATCTCTCCATCTTGTTTGGTTATATAAAGAGGCTAACTATAGCCCAGTCGACACCATTGAAGCAGTTGCGCATTTGCTCTCTTCTCTTCTACATTTCTAGAGAACAAAAGAGCAATACAATTTCCACTACCAAGATGGCTTACCACATTAGATCTGCTAGCATATCTTCCAGCCCTCACTCCAATGAAATCGATGTTTATGAGCAGATCCAGAGCATGAAGGCAACAATTTCCTCATCATCTGTCACCACTGGAACCATGTGCAATGGTTTCAGAAAGCTTGGAGACATCTACAACTACATCGGAGAGCTTGCATGCTTACCCAGCAGCAAAATTACATGGCAGATGAAAGCCGTGGAGCAAGAGCTGGAACACTCACTTGTCTTGCTTGATCTCTGCAACACCATGCAAGAGAGCTTTGGAGAGCTCAAGGAAAATATCCTGGAGATGCAGCTGGTTCTCAAGAGAGGAGATGATGCAGCTGTCCAAGTCATGATCCAGTCCCACATCCGATTGGTGAAGAAGGCCCAGAAACAGTTCAAGAAGATCACCAAGAAATTCGCTGCAGTTGATCAGGAAAGCTGCAAGGTGGTCAAGCTGTTGTCTGAAGCCAGGGAGGTTGCTGTCTCCATGGTAGAGTCCTCACTGCATCTGTTGACGAGGCAAATTGCAACGTCGAGATCTAGCAAATGGTATCAGGTCTCAAAGACTTTCCAGAAGAGCAGAGTTGTGTGTAGGGAGGAGCAATGGAGTTGGAGTTAGACGCTGTTGATCTTGAGAGCGGAGCTGAGGCTTTGTGTTACCACCGTCGACAAGGTCAACGCTACATCGACTCCCACTGGGCCTCGCCGCTCCTCTCGGCCCAGGGTCCCCAGCGTGCGTGTGTCGGGCCCGGAATGGAATCGGCCCGTGTAAGAGACGTGAGTGAGTTGTGCGTTCTGTTGCTAGCGAGCTGTTCGCTTCGTCTACAAGTAGCCAAGCAGAGGAAGGCTTCGGCATGTACGAGAAAAACAGAAAAGACATCCTCCATGAATGAATCCGTCCTCCGACCTCCCCTGCTCTATTATCCCTGAACTTCTCTTCCTCAATTCTAGCTGAAATATCTTGGACCCTAACATTCTGGTATTAGATTCCCTCGTTCCTCGGCATCCCGCTGTTCTGCTCATCTTCTTCCGCTCGCCCGATTCGACCTGGTCCGCGCCGCCGTGCATCGTTCCGATCTCGGCGTCCAAGCCTCGCCTACCGACTCCCAGTCGGCGGCGACCCTGCATATCGCCGGTTAGCTCTTCTTGCGCCGGCGACCACCCAAATTCGCGCCGCTTAGGATAGTAGGTCGGGTTTGAGCACTGGATTCCCTACCGGCCCACGAGCACTTCACTCGCTTTCAGCGTCGCCTGGGCGCCATGGATCCCGCTGTCAAGATCATCCTAGACGAGATGCAGCAGCGGTTCTCCGACGAGCTCCGCAAGGGCTTCTCCGAGCACGACGAGAAGTGGGACCGCTGGTTCCTCGACCTCGAGCACTCTCAGGGCGCCCGGCTTGACCGCTTGGAGGATGCGGCTCAGGTGTTCGATGAATGGCGCCCCCGCATCGAGGCCACCGTCGACGACGTGAAGCTCGAGCTCGGCAAGGTCACCCGCTTCTGGGACCGCTCCCTCCGCGAGCGCGTGGTCCAGGAGCCTCCCATCTTCCCATCTCCGCACTCAGCGACGGAGCGTTCACCTGCTCCTACCGGCGCCGACAGCCCCGCTGGGCACCGCGTTGAACATCAATACCGGGATGAGGGGTTCGGATCCGTGCTGATCCACACCCACGTCCCGGTCAAGGGTGCGTTATCTCATCCCCTTCCCCCACCCATTCCCTCCACGAACCATGGTTCATCTGGTTGACAACCCCATGCTGGGCAAGTTACCCAAATTACATTTCCATCGATTCGATGGCGAAAATCCCAAACTCTGGATCTCTAGGTGTGAGGATTATTTCGAGATGTATTCTGTTGATTCTAGTTATTGGGTTCGTCTGGCCTTGAATCAGTTAGATGGTCCGGCCGCACGTTGGTCCCAGTCTGTGGCCAAGCGTCTGAAGCAATCCTCGTGGTCTGAATTTTCCTCTCTGTTACTCGAGCGCTTCGGTAGAGACCAGCAGGAATCCTTGATTAGACAGCTTTACCATATTCGCCAAACTAGTACTGTTGCTGATTATGTAGAACGGTTTTCTGAATTGGTGGATCAGCTTATTGCCTACGAGCACTCCACGGATCCTATGTACTACACTATTCGTTTCATGGATGGCTTATGTGATAATATCCGTTCCATTGTGCTTGTTCAGCGCCCTTCTTCTCTGGATACTGCCTACTCCCTTGCCTTGTTGCAGGAAGAAGTGGTCGGGCCAGCGTTCAAGCGGGATTCCCGTCGACCTGATGCTGGTTTTCAGTGGAAGCCTCCACCTCCGCGGGCGCCCTTACCTTTACCGGCACCTCCTGCTGCCGATCGACTGCACCCTCCGGCTAACGCCAAGCCCGTTGCTCCGGATCCTGGGAAGCCTCCAGCCGACAAGTTCGCAGCACTGAAGGCTTACCGCCGTGCTCACGGTCTCTGTGACAGATGCGCCGAGCGATGGCGTCCTGGCCATCAGTGTGCCCCGACGGTGCAACTTCATGTTGTGCAAGAGCTGATGGACTTGATCTCGTACGCCGATGGTAACATTGACTCTATTGATGCCGAGCTATCTTCTTATCAGGGTGGATCAGTCAAGGATGCGCAGCTGTTTCTTGCTTTGTGTCAGGAGGCATTTGGTGGCACTGAAGGCCCCCGAACAATGCGCTTTCAGGGCACTATTCAAATCATCACCTGCTCATTTTAGTGGACTCGGGGAGCTCACATTCATTCCTCAGTTCTCACATTGCTGACAAGTTGCCTGGGGTTCAGTTTCTACCCAGCACCATCAGCATCCAGGTTGCCAATGGGGATATTATGCAGTGTGCTGCTCACTTACCTGGGGCTTCTTGGTCAATTCAGGACTTCAATTTCTCCTCTGATTTGCGGGTTCTCCCCTTCAACATTTTGACTTGATTTTGGGTATGGATTGGCTTGAGTCTTTCAGCCCCATGAAGGTTCATTGGAAGCTGAAGTGGATGTCAATTCCATATGGTAATTCCACTGTATTACTCCAGGGTCTCTTGCCTCAGGTGCCTGTTGATACAATTGTTCAGCTCTGCAGTATTTCAGTACCTGATCAGCTAGAGGAGATAGCTTCTTCAGTCCACCCTTCTGTTTCAGCCTTGCTCACTGAATTTTCCTCAGTTTTTGCTCCAGTCAGTGGGTTACCTCCGGCTCGGGATTGTGATCACTCAATTCCCTTAGTGGCGGGCGCCAAACCAGTCTATATCCGCCCCTACCGATACCCGCCGGCTCTCAAGGACGAAATTGAAAAACAGATACAAGATATGCTGGACAAGGGCCTAATCCAGCCAAGCAGCAATCCCTTTTCGTCACCACTGCTGTTGGTTAAGAAAAAGGATGGGACATGGCGTCCTTGTGTGGATTACCGCTACCTCAATGCACTAACTGTCCGTGGCAAGTTCCCTATACCCATTTTCGATGAGCTGGTCGATGAATTGGCCGGGGCTTCTTGGTTTTCAACCCTTGACCTCAATTCTGGTTTTCATCAAATCAGAATGAAGGCCGGCAAAGAGTACAAAACAGCCTTCCAAACTCATTTTGGCCACTTCAAGTTTAAGGTTATGTCTTTCGGCCTTTGTGGAGCCCCCGCTTCTTTCCAAGGTGCTATGAATTCCACTCTCAAGCCCTTGTTGAGGACATGTGTTCTGGTTTTCTTCGATGACATATTGGTGTACAGTGGTTCTTTTGAAGAGCATCTTTCCCACCTTCGTGCAGTTTTTCAGTTCCTCGCACGAGACCAATGGCAAGTTAAACTGTCCAAATGTACTTTTGCACAGCGGCAGATTTCTTACCTTGGACATATCATCAGCGCCGAAGGAATCTCAACAGACTCCAGAAAGGTGGAAGACATGGTCTCGTGGCCTACCCCTGCCAATACCAAAGAGCTGCGGAGTTTCCTCGGTTTGGCGGGCTATTATCGGAAGTTTGTCAGACATTTTGCCATTATTGCTCGCCCCCTCACTGATCTTCTGAAGAAGCACTCCATCTTTGTCTGGACACCTGATCACCAAGCCGCTTTCGATACTCTTAAGTATGCTCTTAGCTCGGCACCTGGTCTTGCCAATCCGGACTTTAGCAAGCCGTTTTGCTTGGAGACTGACGCCTGTGCCAATGGTGTCGGCGCTGTTCTCATACAGTCTGGTCACCCTCTTGCATACATCAGCAAACCGCTCGGTCCCAAGACAGCAGGCCTTTCTACATACGAGAAGGAGTATCTAGCCATTCTCCTTGCAGTTGAGCAGTGCGCTCCTACCTGCAACATGCAGAGTTCATTATCTTCACTGATCAACGCAGATTGACTCACCTAACTGATCAGCGCCTCAACACTCCTTGGCAACAGCGGGTGTTCACTAAATTACTGGGTCTGCAATACAAGATAGTATACAAGCAAGGCTCCGAAAATCGTGTGGCCGATGCTCTATCCCGGCGCCCACATGATTCTGCACCAGTCCTGCACGCTATGTCCTCTTGTGCCCCGTCTTGGACTTCGGCAATCATTCAAGGCTACAATCAGGATGAAGAAGCTCAATTGTTGTTGTCCAAATTGACCATAGATCCTTCAGCTGTCCCTCATTTTACTATTCAAGAAGGTCTTCTTCGATACAAAAAAAGGATCTGGCTCGGCAACAACAGAAACTTGCAAGCTCAAATATTGTCAGCATTACATGATGCTCCTTCAGGTGGTCATTCAGGTTTTCCTGTAACCTACCGCCGGGCCAAGCAGTTGTTTGCCTAGAAGGCCATGAAATCTGACATTAAAGCATTTGTGGCCGGTTGCTCCACTTGCCAACAAGCTAAACCAGACCGTTCCAAGTACCCAGGCCTCCTTCAGCCACTTCCAGTCCCTTCATCGGCGTGGCAAATTATTTCCATGGACTTTATCGAAGGATTACCTAAGTCCAAGGGCAAAAACTGTATCCTGGTAGTAGTTGACAAATTCACCAAATACAGTCACTTTCTGGCCTTATCACACCCTTTCACAGCTGCTGATATTGCCAACGTCTTCTTTGATAACATTTACAAGCTGCATGACCTTCCGGACTCCATTGTCTCCGACCGTGACAGGATCTTCACAAGCACATTTTGGCAAGAACTCTTCAAACTGGTCAAGGTCTCTCTACGTATGAGCACGAGTTACCACCCTCAGACAGACGGTCAAACCGAGCGCGTTAACCAATGCCTCGAGACATATCTTCGCTGTTTCGTTCATGCTTGCCCATCAAAGTGGATGGACTGGTTGAGTTCAGCTGAATACTGGTACAACACTTCCACTCATTCTGAAACTGGTTACTCCCCATTCGAAGCTCTGTATGGCTACACCCCTCGCAGCCTGGGTCTCCATTCAGCTCAGCGCTCCCCGTCTGATGTCTCTGTTTGGGTTCAGGAAAAGAAACTGATGACCAGTTTAATCCAGCAGCATCTGCAGCGAGCCCAACATCGTATGAAAATTCAAGCCGACAAGCACCGGTCAGATCGCTCTTTTCAAGAGGGAGATTCAGTTTACCTCAAGCTTCAACCCTATATACAGTCTTCACTGGCGCCAAGAGCTAACCAGAAATCGGCCTTCAAATATTTCGGCCCGTTTAAAGTCATTGGCAAAGTGGGTCCGGTTGCATACAAATTACAGTTGCCCTCTTCTTCCTCCATCCACGACGTCTTCCATGTATCCCAGTTAAAGAAGGCAACTTCGAAGATGAACCAGGTTTCCCCTGTTATTCCTGACCTTGACCCTTCCTTTCAGTTTCCAGAACAGGTGTTGGCAAAGAAACTGGTGTCCAAAGGTGTCCGGCCGGTCCAGCAAGTTCTGATCAAATGGTCTGGTTGGCCTGATGCTCTTGCGACCTGGGAAGATCTCAAAGCTCTTCGCCAGCGATTCCCATCAGCGCCCGCTTGGGGACAAGCGGGTTCATTACAAGGGGGGATGTTACCACCGTCGACAAGGTCAACGCTACATCGACTCCCACTGGGCCTCACCGCTCCTCTCGGCCCAGGGTCCCCAGCATGCGTGTGTCGGGCCCGGAATGGAATCGGCCCGTGTAAGAGACGTGAGTGAGTTGTGCGTTCTGTTACTAGCGAGTTGTTCGCTTCGTCTACAAGTAGCCAAGCAGAGGAAGGCTTCGGCATGTACGAGAAAAACAGAAAAGACATCCTCCATGAATGAATCCGTCCTCCGACCTCCCCTGCTCTATTATCCCTGAACTTCTCTTCCTCGATTCTAGCTGAAATATCTTGGACCCTAACACTTTGTTCAGGAAATTGATCCAGAGCAGAGTTTCTCTTCTAAATGCTTTTTGCTTGTAGATAGATCATACAGAAAAATCCCTTGCAATCAGCATCCACCTTTTAGAGGATCTGCTGGTTACTGAAACAATTTTGATGTATATAAGAGAGTGTACAGAAAATACTCAATTATATGGATTGGTCAGCCTGCGCGTGGGACCATCTTTCTTGTGGCTGTCGTTCCTGCACCTTGCCCTGTGTTTCTCGGAGACATATCCTATGCAATCAAGCTTATGGTGCAATCACCGTGCAATCCAATTAAAAAAGTCTCAAAAAATTCTGAAAAAAATCTTGAATGTGCATCTCAACCTATTTCATCTATATATAAAATTTCAGGGTCAAATTCGTCCTCCTCTGGAAGTTACAAAAAAGACAAATTTAGATTGCATTTGAACTATTACTTTTGTCAGAAAATTTGTCTTTTTTGTAACTTCCAGAGGAGGACGAATTTGACCCTAAAATTTTATATATAGATGAAGTAGGTTGAGATGCACATTTAAGATTTTTTTCAGAATTTTTTGAGATTTTTTTTAGTTGGATTGCACGGTGATTGCACCATAAGCTTGATTGCACAGATATGTCTCCGTGTTTCTCCGTCTGCCGTGGCACGCCCTGCGCGGAGCCTGTGGGCCGGCCGATTTTTTTGGCACTTTACATGATGTGACAATGTTTTAATAAGAAATGAGTTTCTAGATATGAAACTCTTTTGACAAAATTATCAACTCTCCGAGTCATGAAATTACTACCTCCGTTTTTGTTTACTTGTCACCGAACTTTTACTATAGCAATTTTAATTGACCATATGTTTTTTCTGTAAAAGATTTTTAGATACATCATGTTTTCACATATATGATTCTTCATTGAACATACTTCATTAGTGTTATATACATTGAAGTATCTAAGATTTTTTAGAAGAAAAAACGGATGGTCAAATTTGCTACAGTAAATGGTTGGTGACAAGTAAACGAAAATAGAGGGAAGTAAATATCTATGAAACCAAAAAATAAAAATTTTCATCAAGAGTGTGTTGTTCATCCGAGTTTCATTTCATTCTATATAAAAATCTACTAATAATTATAATACAAAATAAGTACCATTACATTGATTATAAAATTTATATTTCATTACGGACTTAGTTGGAAATATAAAAATTAATACACTACTACAGATTGCATTTTTAGGGGCGGCTGTTGAGCATTTGTAGGGACGGTTTGGCCATCCGTCCCTAAGCAACCATATTTAAAAATGACCCCTCTGTAGGGCGGCTCGGAAATTAAGCCACCCCTACAAATCGATTTCTAGGGACGGCTAGCCAACCACTCCTACAAATTATTTCTAGATTTCAAGATAAAAATAACAAAATATTTTTTAATCAGAATAGGCCCTCACCGGTCAGCCACCCGCGTGCTTCGCGGCCATGGTGGTTCGAATCCACGACCTCACTCTCGCATGTAGTGCCCTCTACCACTGCACCTCACACTCACTAGTGTCCATATCCTTGTTGACACTGTTTTTTGACACGTGTCAAGGAAGGTGATTTTTGCGAAGAGAAGGTGGCTGATTTGGAAGAAACTAAAAGATGCACAGGGTTAAAATCGGCCGATGGAGTCCGTCCGATGGGTCAAAGAAATATGCCTCGAAGATGCTGATTCGTCCGCTTTGGTACTCGGCCGATCAAGAGTTGCCGATGAAGTCAAGGAAGGAGGAGAGAATCCGGACTCTACGAGAATCTTGATGATTCGGTTGTAGTATTTAGAATAGTTTATCTTTAGTAAGTATTTTCTTTAGAATCAAGTAATGTTTGCCGTAATCGGCTAGGACTTGATAGCGCTAGGCTATAAATATCAGTTGTAAGGGACCGGAAAAACTTGATACACATCCAATACAATAAAACTTGATCAAGGATGTCTCACATTCGAGCGACTTGATTTGCTGGTGAGTTTTCGTTTTACATAGTATATTTAAGCTTTAGCTACCGGGCGCATCACTGTGGTTTCGTTCAAATCTATTCAAAAGTTATCGAGTTTATCTAGGCTTTGACTTCCGGGCATATCGCTGTCGTCTCATCTAGATTTATTCATCAATTATCAATATCAGCTAGATTTGTAGGTTTTCCTACGCTTTTTGGCCATTATCATATCTAAAAACATATCTGATCGGCTTTAGGTTTTGCAGTAACACTTTGTTATTTCAAGAGCCGGTTTAGATCTGTTTTTAGCTCGCATCATCTGAGTTACACATTCGTAGCTTAGATCTTGTCATACACACACGATCGGCTGTTCAGAGCCGGTTTTGTCGTTTAGTGCATCGGCTGATCCTGCCGATGCGCTTGTTTATTACACGCCTGCATTTAATATCCTTTTGTCGTCTATAGTATCAGCAAAGCTTGCCGATACGCCCATCTGAGAGATATTCGGAATCCCAGCCGATACGCTCTCGAATTTGACTCTGTTTTCTCCCTTGTCAATTTCAGGTTAAATTGACTGGCACGCTTGGTTCACTTTTCGTGCTTGGCGAACACTTGCCCTCGGATTCCAGTGTGTTGATTTTTGCGTCAACAATCCTATTTCGGTTCCCCCACATATTATACTAAACCGAGTGTAGACTGATTGCTTGAGGCCCTAAATAAATTCAAATGAAAAACTTGTGAACTATAAAATTTCATAAATTTTCAAGATCTATAACTTTCATTTAGGAAGTTTCTCCATTCGAGGTCGTTTACAAAATTTAAATTTCAAATTTCAAAAATTCAAACGTAGTTTTACATGACAAGATGATTTCAAATGAAAACTCATAAACTAGAAAGTTTCATAACTTTTCAAGATATACAATTTTTATTTTTGGTTATTTTTCCATACAAGGCCGTTTGGAAAATTTGAATTTGAAAATTTTGAAATTCAAATGTAGCTTCACATGACAAAATAGTTTTAAATCAAAAACTTGTCAGCTACAAAGTTTCATAACTTCTCAAGATCTACAAAGTTAATTTTGATTGTTTCTCCATCCGAGGTCATTTGAAAATTTCAAATTTTAAATTGGATCAATTCAAACGTAGTTTTCCTTGACAAGATGATTTCAAATGAAAAAGTTGACAATTATAAAATTCTATAACTTCTCAAGATCTACAAAGTTTATTTTGGTCATTTGGTTATTCTTTCAACCGACATGGTGGTTCTAACATTATTTACGAATCTTATATATCTCTTCTAGTTTCATAAACTACAAGAGAGATATGTAAAATTTGAGAACAATGTTACTTTCACTTTGTCATATGAAAAAATGACCAAAACAAAAATTGTGCATCTTGATGAGTTATACAACTTTTTATGTTCATGACTTCTTCAGCCAAAATCGTTTGATGTTTCAAAATGTTGTTCGAAGTTGTTTTTTTTTAAATTTAAATTTTGAAATGTACACAAGATGACCAAAAGTATAGCAGTAAGAACACAATATCTTGACACACCATGATTTTAGAAAATTAGGGAAAAAAACTATCACATTTGGAGTTAGTATGAGGGAGAAAGACTAGTTACAAGTTTTAGCCACAAATTAAAAAGAGAAATAAGTGTTCTTCAACAATTTGAAATTAAATTTCAAACAACATTTTGAAGCATAAAATGAATTCAAATATAAAATTTGTTAACGACAAAGTTTTATAACTCTTCGAGATCTATAACTTTTATTTTGGTCATTTCTCCATCCGAAGGTCATTTTTAAAAAATTCGATTTTTAGTGCCCTACAAATCCGATTTGTAGGGGCGGCTCAATATATAGCCGCCCCTACAAATAGACACCATTTGTAGGGGTAGCTCATAACAAAAACCACCCCTACAAATTTGTAGGGGCGGCTACTCCAGTGGGTCCCGAGACGCCCACCGGAGGGGTTGCTGGTGATGGAGCCACCCCTACAAATAAATGGAGACGTTGCTACAAATCCTTTTCTACATAGTGATACCATCTACTATAGACTCGGTCCAAGGTAAACTAGTTTCACTCAGATGCGTACTATAGTTACATTCTTTTGTGGACGGAGGGAGTAACATTAGTCCAAATTTATTATATGCCAGGAAAGCTTTACATCATTTAGATAAGTGCAAAGATGGTCATCACACATGTGACAATACACACACATTGTACATTCGCTGTAACAAGAATATATATCTCAGAGAAGTGATCCGTAGGTGCCAAAGGAATTTAAACACAAGTTCTACTGTTCCTTGGGCTTGGAGTTGGAGAGTAGGTTAGCATAATCACCAGGGCCATAGACCTCAAACAGTTCAGAGAAGAACCCTTTTTTCCTCCTCGGATTGCACCCCATGTCGCGGCAGAGCTGGTCGTTGTACCAAGTGTGCACGAGCAGGATGCTGGACCGGCGAAAGTATCTTCCAGAGTATCTCTTCATGTACTTCTCCCATTCCAGAACATCCTTCTGCATTGCAGCAACGTTCGGTAGTCTGAAGCCGCCGTCCAAGAAGCGCGCCAACCACTTGGCCCGAATGTCCGACGTGTACATGTTCGCAATGCTCTCGGAATATCCGATCACAGCAAGCTGAGGGATCTTAGGATGTATGCACTCCCTGTTTGTGGAACATGCATGTTTGAAAATTTAGCACGAATTCATAAATGATGGCCAAAGATCCAGAATTCAAATTAGCACAAATAAAATGGTAAGGAAATAAATATATGTACCTGTAGAGAGGCACAGTAGTGGATTCTGACCCAACCGCAACACTCTGGAAGTAGTCTGAAGTGAACATGTCCGTGATCTTGTCGTCGCCCTTGAACCCGGTCCCGAAGATGACGATGTCGCTCTTGACCGGCGACGGCTCGCCCTCCACGAGCACGCCTTCCTTGCTGAAGCTGAACGTCTTGGACTTCTTGAGCACGATGCTGCCTTCTTCGAGCCGCTTGTAGTGGTCCTTGGGCGTGATGGCGATGGTGGCCGCAGCCAGCGCCTCGAACAGGCTGTGGTCAGGCACCATGCCGTGCTTCTTCATCGGGATGGAGTAGTAGCTCTCCCCGAACTTGGAGAAGGCCCACCTCTACACGCACAGTTAAATGAAAACACACGGATTGTTTTTCTGAATTCAGTTCACAAGTTAAATGAAACGCACGGATTGTTTATTTGTGAATTCACTCTGAAAAGTGTATGTGTTTGTTTAATAACTGGATGCATTAGGCATTAGTTTAGTTACCAAGGGAGTCAGAAGGGTGGCCAAGATTGACTGGAGAAGGCCTTCGCCAGGCTTGTGGATGAGGAGTTCAGCGAAACGGTTGAGATAGAGCTTTGAGACGTGGAAGCCCCAGGCGAAGTAGTCCGGTAAGATCCAGTGCTTTGTTCTGACCAGCATTGTACATGGGTGAGCAGTGCCTGCATCACAAATCAACTTAATGCTATCAGAAACTTTAGCTCTAACTAATAACTGTTCAAAATGCTAGCAATATGCGTAGAGCTTCAAATAATAAGGCTGTGACTGAATGGTGAAGTGAAGCAAAGAGGACTATGATACGTACCATTTACTTCGGCACATTCAGCGGCAATATCAAGTGCTGATTTCAAGTAGCCAACGACAGTCACACGCTTGCCCCTGATCATCTCCTTAGCTTTACTTGTGCCCATTTTGGCATAGTCCATGGAGTGGATGACCTGCCCATCAAATGCTTCTGGACCTTTGCCTTCTGGGAATGTGGGTATGTTGGGCACACCACTGAACCTCCCCATGCAAAGAACGACAAAGTCTGCTTTGTGTGTCTGCAGAAAGGTAAAAAAAAAAAGGATTATACTACCGTCTGTATGTAATCATGCATACTCCTTCGTTCTTGTTTGTAGGCTCAAGGGCTCAAGTTCAAAATTCTATTCCTAGGTGCGTTATGGTCTCTTGGGTTGCCACAAACTGTAGGCTGGGTTGTATATGAGCCAAATCAGGCCCTGTTTTGAATCACCTATAGTACTAGTCGTTACTCTAAATTTTTCTAAAGTTTAGTTAGTCTTGTTTCATGCATGAACTAGTAGTTACTCCCCCCGTTTCAAATTATAGTTCGATTGACTTTTTCAACCCCAAGTTTGACCACTCGTCTTATTCAAAAAAAAATTATGCAAATATAGTCAAATTTAAGTCATTCTTAAAAGAACTTTTATTAATAAAACATGACACAACAAAATAAACGATATTTTGTACAAATTTTTGAATAAGATGAGTGGTCAAACTTAGGATTGAAAAAATCAAATGAACTATAATTTGGAATGGGTTTACTATTATTTAACCCACTTTAACTTGCCTTTGCCAACTAGTGAACTAACTAGTCGTTGTTAGTTAGGGTGTCGACTAAACATTAGTCCTTTACGCCATTAGTACACCCATTTAGATGGCTTAAGACTAAATTTTAGATGACTAAACTTTAGTTCTGTTTTGGTATCCAAACACAGTGCTCTCTACTACATGTGTTCAGTTATGCAGAGAAGAGATGAATTTTGTTGGGTTGTGTACATATTAGTTACGTCATACCCATATGGATATGTTTATTTATATCCATGTACATATCCATAACTGAACAGATATGGATATGCTGACGCAACAACCATTCGGACATTGTTGTCACACGAAAAATTACCTTTCCAAAATATGGATATGGACATCTAGTTGAATTCTTTTCAGGGATAATATTGTTTTTTAAGGAAACTTTCAGGGATGATATATTGTATGAGAAATTTTATAATGATTGAAAAAAATAGAAGTCGTCTATTTAATAAAATTCTACAGTGGTGAAGGTAGAAAGTACCCGAAGTACCTAGGATAAAGTACCTAATACTTCCAAAATATGGGAACCAAGTATCAAAAAGTGGGGCCGAATATTAATTTAATTTAATTTTTATAAATACTTTTCATAGATCAACGGTGAGAAAAAAATTCAAGGTAAAAGTACCTGAAAGTACTCATTGGTACTTTACTATCATCGTAAAAGAGCTTACTCTATATTGTATATGGATTTATAGAAATATTTTTCAACCATGATATAGATGTGAGTAAAATATAGTTATATTGTTTTCTTTTGTTCTCTCCCTACACCCGTTCGACCTTATCATCGACTCTTTTGTTGTTTGGTAGTGTACAGGTGTGTACCACATGCATATTTATATAATATAGTCTAGCGACAAAAAAAAGTGAATCCCGTCATGTTCATGTCATCATATAAAAAATTTATCTTGTAATTTTTTTTTGTTGAAGCCGAAGAATATACTCAAACAAAACTAAATAGTAAATACAGTGGATCCCGAATTCAAACTAACTTTCGGCGTTATTATAAGTATTGATCGATATTGAAAAAAACTAGGCGTATAGCCCGTGCATTTGCGCGGCTAGTATTAAAAATTCAAAAATTTACATCTCGTTGTATCCTTACTTAAAGATTATTCTATTTTTTTACCATACATCATCCTGTTTATTATCGTAAATTATGTCTTATTGTTGACTAAAACAATTCAACTATAATCTATCTATAATAACAATTTGATTTGTTGAGCTTTAATAATATTATGCAGATAATTATTTTTATTTTCATTTTATTTTAATTGATTGTTGTTAGCTTTAGTTTTTATTAATAGTATATATTTGTAAGTTGTAACTGATACATAGCTAAATGGTATTTTATATTTAATTTTTTATAATGGCATTGGTGGGTGATTTTTAATTAGGCACAGGAGTTTTTAGGCTAATTTTTATTATAATGGTAGTGGTGGGTAATTTTTATTTTTTTATTTTTTCCGATTAACGTGGAAATTTCTAGGCCTTGAGAGCGAATGTGGAGGCTCCGTTTGTTGGCCAAATAATAAGATAATAGATGACGTTAATTCCGTGTGTTAAGAGAGTAAAGACAGATCTGCGTGATTTATATCTCGGGCAAATGCATGCTCACCGTACCTGAACGTGTCCGTCGGCGTCGGCCACCGACAGGCGCCACTCGCCGGCGCCGGAGCCGAACGCCTGTCCGTTCCCAGCCCACTCCTCCCACGCGGCGATATCCTTTTCGCCGACGCCGTGGTACTCCATGCCGACCACCCGGTGGCCGAAGCGGATGCAGCCGAGCACGCCGAAGTGGCGCGCGTACGCGTCGAGGTACGCCACCACCTGGCGGTGGTTCGGGAACACCTCCGTCACGTTCTCCGGCCATGGGAAGTCGGAGTACTGGTACAGGGGCCGCGGCGTCTGGAGCTCGGTGCACGCCGGCGCGCGCGCCCACACGCCGCCCAGCACGGTGTCCGCCTCGAAGACGGTAGGCCGGCAGCCGAGCTCCACCAGGTGCTTGCACACCGTGAGGCCGCTGACGCCGGCTCCAACGATGACCACCCGCTTGTTCTCCATGCCTGCCGGCGGGCGGCGTCCGGCGTGTGATGCTTGGGTGTGCAGCTAGCTAGCTAGCGCGTGAGGTGAGAAGCGGAAGCTTTTGGCTGGTTGTGAGTGACACGACCCTGATGAGTGAGGTGGCATCTTATAGGAGGTCGGTCTGAGAGCTGTCATCAGAGAAATAATATCATGTCATCATCATTCAGGGCGCACGATTTCAAAGATGCATGCAGTTTCTTGTGTTTGGACAGGGTGTGGCTGGAGGTTCCTTGTGTTTGGACAGGGTATTAGAAAGCAATATTCTAGAGGTAAGATATTATGCGGAGCGATGATTGTACACTACTGTATCTTACTACTAGAAGTCTAGAATATTGTAACTCGTTCTGCATGCTAACTTTTTTCAACAAAATATTGCTACAAAGTCAAACATCTATCTGGGTCCAGGCAGGATCATCAGGGAACACAAAAATCAGAAGAGCGCCGCCAGAGGAGGAGAAGCGAAACTTGTACTGGCTGACTGAATTTTGATTGTCAGCTGTGATGCTTAGCTTAGGCATGTGAACTCTTCCTGAATTTTGATTGTTCAACACACAAAATTAGTACTGATGCGATCATGGAGGGTGAGAGAAGATCTCGTTCCAATCAATGATCTTTACTGAATTACATGTTCCAATCCAAGCAGGCTCAATCCGGCTAGTACCAGTAAATTAGTACTGATGCCCCTACGTTCCTAGCTAGAAGAATAGGTTATTCCCCAGAAGCAACAATTAATTCTTGTCCTCGCCGGGAAACGGAGAGCCTGACGATCAGTGCACGTCCACGCCGCCGATGATGTCGGCGAAGTCGCCCTCGGAGGCGCAGGGGATGGTAAGGCCGCCGCAGCAGTGGTCGAAGCCGAACTCGTCCTCCACCCTCTTCAGCAGCGTCACGAACGCCGGGTGGCTCAGGCACGCCGTCGGGACCACCAGCCGCTTCCGCCCCTCGCCGACGTACACCGCCAGGTGGCCCCTCGGCACGCTCGCCGCCGCCGCCGACGGCGACGACGCCTGGCTCCTCGCCAGGTGCAGCCTCGTCATCAGATGCCCCAGCTTCCCCGCCATCGATCTCTGCCTTTGAGTAGCTACACGAGTCAAAGTTATTCCTTTGCAAAGAACTGAACAAGGCTTCACTAGCTAGTGAACTGCTGCTGCTTGTTTCGATCGCTCAAGAACTGAGGCGCTGTTTAGATCTTTACTCATAAATCCCGCAAATGCAAAAAAAACATCACATTAAATGTATGGAGTATTAAATGAAGTTTATTTACAAAATTTTTTGCATGAATAAGCTGTAAATCGCGAGACGAATCTAATGAGCATATTTAATTCATGATTTGCAACAGTGGTGCTACAGTAACCATCCGCTAATTATGGATTAATTAGCATCATTAGATTCGTCTCGCGATTTACAACTCATCTGTGCAAAAAAAATTATAAATAGACTTCATTTAATACTTCAAATTATTAAAATTCCATGGCAAAAAAAATTTTCGTTGGAACTAAACACGGCGTGAATGGGAGCAGTGTTGCCACTTGCGGTATGTGCACGCTAGCAGTTTCTTGTTGGCAATCAAGCTGGGCACGTCACATGGTCCACTGCACGCATGCCTAAAAGTGTCTTTTCGAGAACTTGCCTGGGCAAGACATGCCTCGTGTATTTTCTTAAAAAAAAACTTTGCCTTCGCAGCATCTATCATCGACATGGGCCCTGTTTGGATTTTAGGGGTAAAGATTTACCCAAAAATAAATATTTTATACCTCACATTTGCCTCTAACTAATTTACCCCATGGGATGTTTGGATTTAGGGGTAAAATGAGGATAAAAGTAGTTGAAATAGCAATCAATGTCTCTCATGTAGTTGAAATAGCAATCAATGTCTCTCATGTACCCAATTTTACCCCAATTTGACACCCTCTAAGGGGTAAAGGAGTAAAGATGGGGCAAATGGGTAAAGGAGCATATTTACTCTACATGTTTGGATTTTTAAAGATAAATGGAAGACAAATTTATCTCTTTTACTCCTTTACCTCACCATCCAAACATGGACATGATCTTGCTGCAAGCAAAATCTCGCTGCAAGCAGCTGCTGGGCCATTGTGTCGCGAGGCAGCAGTACGGATGCGTTGTACGTGTACCTTGCACGGTGAGTGGTCTATTAGAAGCTAGGGTGTCTGGCTAAGCAAGGAGGGGCCCACCACGACCACGACCACAACCAGCTCAAGGTCAGTGTGTCTCTGTCACCATTGGAGCAGGGACCTCACGCTGAATTTACAGCGGAATCGTTGCTTCAGACGGCCGAGAGCAAGCAAGCAACCTGTGTGCTTGCAATCTCTGCCATCGATCTACGCACGGAATGATATCATCTGCACTACTGTACAGAGATGGAGATTGTCAGATTGAAGAGTGTGTCGTGTGCAAACTGTCTGAATTTTTTAGGGCCTGCACACGAATGGGCTGCGTGAAGCAAGGAGCAGGCCGAGTCATCGGCACATGGGGTCTGTGCATCCTCGAGCTCCAAAGTTGTTGAGCTCACTGTGCCTCCATGCCGTGCTGATGGAAACCAGCGGCGACGAGATCAAACTTCACGTGGATCGTCGTCCCCACAAGGTAGGTGGCGAAAAAAAAAAACTTAGCTGATGACAGGGGCGGCTACCTTGATCACTTGGTGAGAAGAGTCGTCGATAGGCGGATTTCCTGAAGGAAGATTCGATATGGAGCACCAGGACCGGGATCAAGAAGGCAAGAACACAAGAACAAGACTAAAGTCGTGTTTGGTTGCCTCCCGTAAAATTTTTGAAAAGACATCTTTCTACATTTGAAGTACTAAACATAGACTAATCACAAAAATAATTACAGAACTTGTTTGTAAATCGCGAGACAAATCTAATGGACCTAATTAATATGTCATTAGAGATTATTTACTGTAGCAATATGTTTTTTATTTCGTCTAGATTTAAGCCTCCATACATGTGCCGGAATTTTTTTTTTGAAATTTTGGTTTTTGCAACCAAACACGGCCTAAGTAAATGGGTCTGACTTCTGCCTGCTATGAGACCGGAGCATCAGAATGCAGCGGCGGAAACAGAGTTAAAAGTTAGAGGGGTTTGGTTTTTTCTCCTTCTTATCTCCATTCATTTGTTCTCTTTTTCTTCATATTTTTTCTCTTTTCCTCACATCTTTAATTTTTTTTATTTTCATGAGCTTTTTGGTAATAGGGGGGCTAGAGCCCCCTAGCCCCCTATAAATCCGCCCCTGACTGCCAGAGCCGTCGGCAAGGTGAACAAAACTCAGGGTCGTCTATATGCACAGCGAAAGGGCGAGCCCCCCGATGCGGAACACACGCGGATAATCCGTAGTGATGGTAGTATAGCCAGCAGTTTGCTATCACCGTCTTCCCCACTAGCTTGGGGATAAATCCCATGTGTGTCACATGATACGCTCTCCTGTAGGGCCTCTCAGCCTAGAGCGCACGTACGTCGGGATGAGGAATGCAACGGTAACAACCGAGCTAAGCAGCGTCCCAAGTGCCATAGCCACCTCTGGATTATTCACCCAAGAGTGAGTGCCGGTTATACTGTACTAAGCGAGTGGCTTCTTCCAAGTACTAGCAGTGGTGTGTGTGGCTTTGTGAATGGAGCGTGGCAAGTGGAGTTCTCAATCCGCCGAAATGAAATGAATTGTACTCCAAAATTTAGCCCCGAATTTAGTTTGTGTTAATGCAATCAAAATTTAGGTGCTACATGCTTCAGCTTACTCAAAATAACCTACCGAAGAAAAAGTGAGGTGACGTGGAATAGAAGGGGCATGTGCCCCACCCCCCAACATCAAACTACGGGCATGTTATTCAGATAAGTATGGATGATTGTTAGGTGCATGGAATAGAAAGACTAAATATGGTGAAAAAATTGAGTGAGGACGGTCCCCAAAGCTCTCACAGAGGATGGTCCGCCAAAGATCTACAGGCGCGGAAAACTCTGATGTTTTCTCTCTCTCCAGCACCGTAGCACAGGCCTCCGTTAGTGATCTTTTTAGTGAATCCAAGCTGGTGGATCCCACACTAACTGCATATGCTATAGTCGCATTTTTTTGGACAAATTTCAAATAATCTTAGAATTGCTTTTTTTTCATGGATGGAGTATAAATTAACTAGACGAGGCAGCCTTTAAAAAGGAAGATGATATCTTCATCAGCAACGCGTAGAAAAAATCCATTCTCGATAAATGAAACCAGTCAATCATTTAAGTATTAGTCCCCTATGCTATTTCTTAGCTTGTTCTTCATGAAATTCAAAGCTGAAAAATACCCTTTCAACACTCGCTGTTTGCAACTGGTAGCAGCAACACTAATTTCAAATGCTTGTAGACATATGAGTGAATTGTATGTTTATCTTTCAACAAGTAAGACTGAAAGCTCGACACTATTCTTCAAGTCCAGAGGGGAACAAGTGTATATACATGTATACCTATTATTGAGTATCCATTCTCTTATTTAAATTCAAATAGATATTATTTGACCTAGTTACATGTATACCTATATGTATATACATACTTACTGAATTTTTGTTATCCAAATTATTGGGTATACATCTGTACATCCATGCACCTATACTAGTCCCGCCACTGCATGTACATGACTTGGTGTATATTGCGAAGATCATGTAATCATATTTTTCGATTTTTCTCAGATTCATTACTCAATTGATGTTCTTACTTTTGTTTTCATCTGACCGTGGTGAGGCAGCACCACACCAATATTTTTTTTTCTTCAACCGATGTTCTTTTCCCCAGCGCCTCTTTATCGATAATCGACTAGTTTGAAGTATGTCTTCACCCATTATTTTGTAGACTTGTCCACACCACATGGCTTTATTTAGGGCGCCTTTGGCAGGGCTCAGCGCTGCCAAATGGGTGCGCTGACGACGGGAGCGCTCCAGAGAGCTGGAGCTCTTTTCCCAGCTGCTTCGACGGGGCCAGTGGAGCCAGAAAACATGGCTTCACCAGCTCCGGCTCCAGCTCCACCGGTTGGAGGAGCCCTCCCAAACGGGGCCTTAATCGGTGCCTCGTGGCTTCACCTCATTGGTTTAAAAAATTGATGTATTTCAAAGACGCCTGACGTGGGGCAGGAGGAGACACAGCGAGTAGGGTACAAACCTAAGAAGGCCTTGGGCTGACATTTGTGCTGGTGATCATGGCCCAGCAGGAGGAGTTGAAGCCCAGGACTCCAGAAGTATAAGGAATCATCAGGAGTAAGAAGAATTGAAGCCCGCTTGGCATGGCCGAAGAAAATGTTTTCCCGGACCGGGGCAGATCACCACACCACCGGCCTGACCTGAAACGAAACAGTCTTCCCTCTGCGGGGAGCTCCAGCCTCCAGAACACACTCAGCTCACAGCTCAGCTGCCCCCCGTCCCCACTCCCCAGCACAATTGCTGCTAGTAGCTTCGACCCGCGGCCTCATCTTTGCCTGCTTGGCAGCTCGATCGGTGGACTGTCCACCCAGAAACCGCTGACGCCCAGAGGCGCCCAAGAGGAAGTGTTGGTGGTGGTAGCTAAAAGGGCCGGCACGCCGGCTGCCGCGGGCAGGCCGCACGGTCGGCATGGCCGAGCATGAGCAGGCTCGGCTAGGCAGAGCTGCCTGCCCGGCTGCAGAGTAAAAGGTCCACCAGGACTCGAGGACGAATGGACGATGGCTCGATGAGGATGAGGATTGAGGCCGGCCGGAGCTGGTGGATCTTTCATCTTTGCCTGCCGGTCGGGTGGGCCTCCATGTTTCGACGGATTAAGGCTGCAGATTACGCTACGCGTGCCTGCTTCATTCCACATCTGCTGCTGCTGCTGCTACTACCTAGTACTCTTTGCTTTTCCATGGGACCGGAACTGCAAGGCCGGAACGAGGCCTGAACGACCGGGCCGGCCGGCCGTGGAGGCGCTGCCTCGCTCGACCTCGACTCGATCGTGCCGTGGCATCGCCGGCGCCGTCGGCCCCACCGGCTCCGTCAGCCATCAGGCATCGATCAGCAGGTGGACCCGTGGCGGGCACTTGCCAGTTGCCAAGCAGGCCGACAGAAAGCGGGCGCCAGCTGATCAGCTAGCTCGGTGGTCTCTCTCTCCACCCGAGCGGGTGCCGACCAGGGGCCGTGCCCGCGTGCCCTGCTTGGCTGGCTGGGCGCAGGTCCAGAGAGAGAGAGGGAGCGCGTGGCGCGCCGGAGCCAGGAATTCAGCCCGGCGGGCACATGCCGTCGGCGTGCTCCCTGCTCAGCCCGGTCGCTTGCTTGCTTCACGCAAAGCACGCGACGCTGCCACGCACCAGGCAGCCTGGAGTGCTGCCGGCCCCCGAAACCCGAGTGCCGCCGGCCCCCGGCGACCGACCGGCCGGCTGCAAAGCGGGAGCCCAACGACCAACTGCCCGGCCTCGCCCGGGAATTGATGGGGATTGATGAGGCCATCGATTGGGGCCTGATTGCCTCCAACGGGACCGGCGCCGCCGGACGCACGCCACCGCCGGGCCGGAGCACGGCACGACACCCAATGGGCAATTCTAGGAGCTCTCAGCTCACATGCCAAGGCCAGAACCTGCGCTGACGACGCTACGAGTAGCTAGCTGTCCACACCACAACGAGCCTACCACCCCTGTGCCCTCCGCTCTGTGCGACTGTGCCCTCCCTCTCCTCTTCGGGGGGTGTTGCCGTGTGGGTGGAGCGACACGGGGAACGGCCGCCCCTGCACTGTAGCTACACAGGGCCGGGCCGGGTCGGCCTCCACCGCCACACTCTAGTATGCGCGCCACGTGGCATGCTCGGGCTACAGCCGAAGGATCGGCCCCGCGGGGGGGGCGGGGGGCGCCAAAGAGCACAGGACAGGACAGGCCCGCGATTTGAACACGCCTGACGCGCGGCGGGGGTGGGGGGGGGGGCTCCCCGCTCTCGCAGGTGTCGTGGCCTCGGGCTCCGCGGCGGTTTTGGCGCCAACGCCCGCCCGCGCGCGCCGGGGAGCCGAGGCGTTTTTGGCGCCAAGCAAGAGCAGGAGCAGCAGGCAGACGCGGGCTGTCCGTGGGCCGTCTGGCGGGGGTCAAAGATGGATCGGGATTGGATCCTGCCGCCCTGGCCCGCGCCCGTCGTCCTGTCTTGTCCGGGGGGACCACGGGCCACCGGCCCACCGCCCGGCCGTGGCCTCGCCGGCGCGGTCCGCGCCGCCCGTGCTATCGGGATCCACACCTGGCCAGCGCTACTCGCTCGCCTACTACGCCAAGCCACAACGACCACTGCAGGCGGCGGCAGCTGCTGAATAGTGATCGAGGCCATGTTTAGTTGTCTTCAAAATTTTACAAGATTCTCCCTCGAATGTTTTAACACATGCATAAAATATTAAATATAATTAAATAAAATAATTAATTACATAGTTTATTTATAATTTGCGAGACGAGTCTTTTAAGTCTAATTAATCGATGGCGGAATAATAATTACTAAATACAAACGAAAGTGTTATAGTATTTTACACCAAAAAATTTACGCAGCCGACCAGTCGAACACTGTATCGTCTGCGACGGCGAGCGATCGCGTCGATGCCCGCGGATGTCCGCCGATGCCGGAATTCGTCCGCGCCGTGGCCCACAGCTGTGACGCGGCGCGTCTACGTGGCGAGGAACCAACCAACGCCGCCCGCCGCGAGATCAGAGGCCCGGCGGCCGCGCGTCCGATCCGCCGCCGGAGTGGCCGACGCGTGGTGAGTAGTAGTAGCTCGTAGCTAGCACTCCATGCCAAAATCATGGCCGGCCGCGCATTCATGCCGATCCACCGCGCCGGCTCGGACGTCGCGGCCGATCTCGAGTCCCCCCGGGCCTTTCGCGCCAAGCCACTTGAAAACATTCTCTTTCTTTTGTTGGTTCTTTTTTTTTCACATAAAAAAGGGCTTGGCGGCTTGCGTTTAGCATGCGGTACCTCCGGCTTGGCTGGGACCCTGGGAGAGCAGCAGCCCTTGAGCACTCGAGGAGGCGCACGACGAGCGTTCAGTGTGCGTGTGAACTCACATCTAAAATTCTACTACTCCCACTACAAAGCTGACGTGGCCGAGACGTGCTGCAAGCCCGGGACCTAGTGAAACCGTGCTCAAAACTTGAGCCTTGACGAACTAGTCACACCCCTTTTTTCTAAAAAAAAAAACAAACGAGAAACAGTAAGAAGAAATTTGGTTTGTCAACAAGTTTAAAGTAGCGGGATCATTGGCCCGGAGAGAGTTGAAAGCAGACGCGAGTCAAACGATAAACAACAAGTGTGTTCCGAAAGTCAGCTATGATTTGCTCGGGCTAGGAGGAGGCTGCAGCGTTCTGATCTGTTTCCGTCGGAAATGAAATGTTTTGTATTTTCAAAAAAGAAAGAAAGAAATGAAATGTTTTGGTGCACGGCTGAGCAGTGGTGGTGGGCCGCTCCAGCTCCGGTCAGACAGGGAGCCCGTCCACGGCTTGACGCCGGTGAGGTGAGAACGTGACCGCTGCCCAGCCGAGCGGCAGGTTTGACTTTTCAGGTCCCGAGGTACTGGCGCCACCACGTGTCGCCCGCCTCCCGACTCCCGAGGCAGCAAAAGTTCCCTGCTCCACCACCACCAGTCCACCACCGGGGATGTCTCCAGTGCTCCCAGCCCATGAGGTGCTCCCATGCTCCCATTAAAAAAATACAAAGAAAAAGTTCTTGGTAAATTCAACAAAAAATATGTGTGGATACATGATTACAGGTTCTACATTGTTGCAAAATTCCAAGTCCAACGAACTTTTGTGTAAAGAGTAACAAAAAAGACAAAATCAGCATGTTGTTAGCGGGCACGATAAACAGTAAAAACGGACCCGTTTACATGCTGATTTTGTCTTATTCCTTGCTCCGTGCACAAATATTCATTGGATCTGAAATTTTGCAACAATGTAGAGAATGGAATCATCTATCCACATATTTTTGGTTGAATTTACCGTGCACTTTTCCTTTGCATTTTTTTGTGGGAGCATGGGAGTACCTATGGGTGCGGGAGCACCGGAGACGTTCTCGTCCACCACCGTCTCGGTGGGAGGCAGCCAGCCCAGACAGTGCGGGGATCACGTGGCGACCGACGCGCGCGCGCGCGCACGTCACCGCCGCCGCGCCGGTCACGCCACGCCTCGCCCGCGCGTGGTGCGCCGCACGTCGCCGCCGCCCCACCCCTCCGCCGCGCCAACGGACGGGCGGGCGGGCACGTGACGGATCCCCGCCGGATCTCGGAAATCGCTTACCAAAACACCACGTCGCCGCACGGAAGCTAAGGCCCTGTTTAGCGCAGATTTTTTTTCATTGGAATCTTACTAATTTAAAATACTAAATGAAGTCTATTTACAAAACTTTTTTCACAGATGGATTGTAAATCACGAGACGAATCTAATAATTAATTAATAATTAGCGAATGGTTATTGTAGCATTACTGTTGTAAATCATGGATTAAGTAGGCTCATTAGAATCGTCTCGCGATTTACAGCCCATCTATACAAAAAGTTTTGTAAATAGATTTCATTTAGTACTCAATGCATGTGTCAAAAACTTCGATGTCACGGTTTTTTTATATTTACGGGATTTATAGGGTGGAAAATAAACAGGGCCTAAGGGCCTAAAGCTAGTAAGTAGCTCGCGCGGCCGCGTCGTGCCCGCCCACGCACCGCACCGCAGGCACGCACCCGCACGACCGCACGTTCCGGCACTGCCTGCGCGTGTCGGTGCGATCCGATCCGACGGCCGGGTCCCCGACACGCTCGGCCGCGGCGGATCAGCCGCCGATTCAATGTCCGGCCCGGCGCCGGCGCCGGCGCCGGCACACCGTGTGCTCGTCGACTCCGGTCACGTGACCACTCGCCCCCGCCATTAATGGCCGTCACGGCGCGAGCGAGCACGCCGCCGACGCTGCGCGCGCGCGGGGCATGCATGGATGCGCCGCATTTAATTCTGCCGATCATGGTGGGGGCGTGCGCGTGGGGCCGCACGCGGCGGCGGTACGGCGTCGCATGATCTCCCCTCCGCTTGGCGCGCCATGAATGCGCCACCACTGGATCCGTCCAAATCCACCGCCGCGCGCCGGGAGAGGGGACGCCGCATTAACTCCTCACGCCCCGTACCTGCTACCACTGCTACGTACACTACGTACAGTACCCGAGTACCGTACGTGCCCCCCGCGAGCGATCCAACCGTAGGATTTCGCGGCCATTTCAACTGAGCATGTAGCGATTGCACCAAATCTTTTTTTTTTTCTTTCTTCCGCCCTGCGAAACGGGAGAGCTTTTAAACCCAGTTTGTTTCGGCTTCTCATCGATTTTGAAGGTTCAATAGTGAGTTATCAAACTTTTGTTTTCACAAAATCGAGCGTTTATAATCAGCCAGAAGTAGAACACTAAACGGGACTCTTGTTTTAGTCAAGGAATGCCATGGAAACAAATCTATTTCTAGCTCAGTTTCACTCAAGGAATGCTACTGCAGCAAATCTATTTATGGCTTACGAGTTAGTATCAGCTCAATGTCATACGGATTCGAACAGGATTTTAGAACAGAGTGAGTACTTTTCTGAACCCTTCTAGTTTTTGTTCAATTTTTTTGGCCGTATAAAATCCTAAACCGACCTTTGTGAGTACATTTTGAAATTTGACTTGTCGGGTACCACGATTAGGGACATCCTAATCGGGTACTAAGATCACCCTAAAAAACGCAAACACGTGTTAAGGCAACTGGGCCCGCGAAGGCCCACGGCCTTCTTCCAATCTGGAAGAAAGTAAAGGACTCAAACAAGCCCACGGGACGATCTCCGCCTCACTGAGGGCTCTCATCAGGGCCCTCGACTGCGCCCCGCATCTCCGCCTCGCTCGAGGGTAGCGAATCTACCCTCGAGCGGGCAAACCATCTACGCCTCGCTCGAGGGCAGCGAACCTCCCTCGAGCGGGCAAACCACCTCCGCCTCCCTCGAGGGCAGCGAACCTCCATCGAGCGGGTAACTCATCCCCGCCTCCCTCGAGGCCATCCCTCGGCGTAAGGGACAAACGACCCCGCCGCTCAACCGCACGCCGTACGGAGGCATTGAATGCCAACCACTCCTCCACAGTGCTCAGGACAGGCGGCGTCAGGCCGCCATTCCCCGTAGTGGCTGTGACCGGAGTCCCATCCGCCAACTCCGGTCACTGCTCCGCCATCCCGGACGCTGTGGCAACACTGTGGACCTGCGACGCGGGACAAGACGGGCTCGGCACTGCTCCCGTTACAATTCCGCCTACTCCGGCTGACCGGACTCCACCTCACCATACGTATGACCCCGGACCCACCCCCTGCTCGGGAAGGGGTCCGGCGTCGCCACACGCCCCTCAAGGAGGGACGCTCAGCACTCGCAGCCGGAGTCCCGGACCCCCCCTCGAGGGGTCCGGGACCTCCACGTGTCTCCCGGACTTCCTAGTGTGCACGCCTGCACTCCGTCCAGGGGGTCCAGGAGCGCCGCGTGCCCCGCCACTGCTGGTGCACGCAAGACTTTGACCTGCGGGGCCCGTAGAACGCCACCGCGCCACATATGGAAGACCGTACACCCAACAGCGACGACCACGCCGCCTGCAAAGGCTGGCAGGACGCTGGCGTGATATCCACAGGACCAAGACGGCACCCCCCTCACCACCCCCCTCACCACCGAGTCGTGGGGCCGCCTACGCCTCCAGGATACGGCACCCCCCTCACCACCCCATGCCGACGTTGCTTATGAACGCGAAATTCCTTGCGGAAGTTCATCTAAGTTGCATACGAGAACACGGAAATAAAGTAAAGAAAATGAAGGCTCGAACGCACAAGTCCTTAATGGGCCACACAGTCAATTTCAACGATAACAAAATCCTTAAATCATAAGCATAAAGTGTGATTACAATAAATGCTAATCTATTACATGGGCTTCGAGGCCCAGACTTCCTACAGGCTACCATGCCCCCCTCGCGGGTCTTCTGCGGCGTCGAATTCTGCAATGGGAGGGATGTCCGCTTCGAGCTTCTCGGCGAGGATTGTGGCGAACCCTCTGGAGATCCATGAGGTAGTGTGTCGAGGCCACGGCGAGGGCCCGCAGGACACCGAGACGGAAGGTACTATTGGCGTGTTCGGCAATCTGCCCGCCTAGCGCTCGCAGGCGGCTGATCACCGAACTGCCTGAGACGGCACCCTCCCCCTCAAGCCCTTGACACACACTCACGGCGGTTTGCTCCAGCTCAGCGAATTCCGCCTGCGCCTCTGTGAGTGCAGTGTGGACTGCTTCCTTTGCCGCGGACTCATCCGCCACCTACTGCCTCAGCTCTGATCAAAGGAAATCAACATAAGTCGCGAAAGGAAACAAACCAACAAAAACTCGAAGGTACTTACCCGTGATACTCTTCTGCGCCTCTTCCCTCTGGACTCGGGCGGCCACTTCGAGCGAGGACAAGGAGTTCTCTTTCTCCTTAAGGGTGGTCCCCACGTTTTGGAGGGCCACCTCCTTCTCCTCGAGGGCCTCACCCTTTTCCCGGAGGGTCCCGGTGAGCGTGACAATGGTCACCTCCTTCTGGAGGAGCACGGTCTCCTGCTGCTCGAGCGCTGTCCTGAGGCGCCGCAGCTCGGCGCTCTGCGCCTCGGTTTCCCGAGCCTTCTCCTCGAGCGCCGTCCGGAGGCGTTGCAGCTCGGCAGCCTGTGCCTCGGCCTCCCGAGCCTTCTGCTCTGCTGCGGCCCTCTGGACGTCCCGCTCACCGGTAGCCCGCGCCAAGTCCTCCTCAAGCGCCTGCTGACGCACTCCTAGATCCGCCATTTTAGTGTTGGCTTCGATGTTCTTGAGCACTAGCTCGGCGTTGTGCTGCCCAAGCTGGCTCATCTGGGAGTACATCCGGGTCATCTCGGCGCTCTTTTCGCGCGAGATTTCCCTCAGCCGCTGCAAGGGGGAGGGCGTGGGTAAAAGCACGTTAAAGTCAAATCGAATCCGAGCAATTTTCAGGGGAAAGTGTTTACCTGGCTAACCTGGTAATCCGTCTTCTGATGGAGCTGGATAGCGCGGTCGAGGGCTTGCAGGATCTCGCGGCCGACATCGAGCTGCGCGTTCCAGGCCGCCTCCTCCTCTTGCTCTTTGCGGAAGAACTCCAAGGGGAGCCCGGACGGGACGATCACCCTGTGATGAGTCCCCTCGGACGTCCCCGCCTCGAGTACATCCGCGCTGGCCGATGCGAACTGGGTGATGTGCGCGGCGGCGCTTGCCGCAGCAGCGGGGTCGATATCCATCGAGTCCCCGTATTCCTCGCTGCTGTCCTGCAGTTGCACCACTGGCACCATGGCCCCTTGCGCCGTTGGCATCGGCACCACCGCGACGATACCCTCGTCCCGGGCCTCGGTGGGCTCCGAGACGGGGGCTCCTTCAACCCCTGGCGCCCCTAGCGCCGTCTCATCCTCTGCGACGCCCTCGACCTCAGACCTCGGGGGCTCGAGGACGAGGGTCTCCACCTCTACTTGGTCGGCGGGGCGCTCCTGGGAACCCCCACCAGTTTCTCCTTCTGTAATCGGCCGGGCGGCGCTGGCCGCGTCGCCCTGTCCGGCCTCAGCTTCGATGTCCGGCCGGGCAGCGCCATCCGCACCGCCCTGGCCGGTCTCCTCGACGTCGTCAGCATGAACGGCTGCTTGGGCACTGCTTTGGCTGACGTCGTCCATCTCCTCCTGCGCTCAAGCTTGCTGGGCCGCCTGGGCCCCTCGAGCCATCGTCTCCCGCAGCTTCGCGGCCTCCGCCATGAGGTCCACGGCAGGCAAGGGCTGCGGCGCCGTGTACGGCGTACTGCGTGCCCCGGTCTTGAGGGCCTTAGCTGGGGCAAGCTACACCACATCCTTGACGACGGCCCCGGGGCTGGAAATCGAGGAACACAAGTTGAGGACAACAGGATTGAGAAATCGATCAAACAGGCAACAGAAACGAAACCCAAGTTTCCTTACCCGGATCGAGCGCTCATGCTCCGCTTCCTCGTGTTGCTTCTTCGGGCCCACGGCACCGCGCCGCCCCTCGAAGACTGCCCCGAGGGCGCCCCCCTCGTGTCGGCCTGGTGCCTCGAGGCTGCCAGCACGGACAACTCCGCGCCCGCCGCAGACTCATCGCCACGGATCAGCACCTGGGGCGCGGGCGTCTCCTCACCCGCCGCCGGAGGGGACGACTCCCGCTCCGTCCCCTCGAGGGATGGATCCGCCGACGACTCCGCCATGGCCCTTGTCTCTTCCGGCGCCGATGGCGCCCCCTCATCGTCATCCTACCGATAGGTCGGCGGGGAACTCGCACCCGCCGCCGCCCCGTCGTCCCCCAGGAGGTGGCCCTCGACATCCGAGGCATCCTCCTCATCCTCGTCCATGGACTACGGCGTGGCAGGCCGCGGCTTCCCCTCTGAGTGTGCGATCTTGCACGCCTTGTCGTGCTTCGCCTTCCTCTTTCTCTTCCTCTCGGCCTTCGCCTCCGCCGCGTCCTTCCGCCTCTTCAACTTCTCTGCGTGCAGGCGGTTGATTTGGCGTTCTTCCGGGACCGGGGGCCTCGAGGAGTGGCACTTTAACCCCTGCAAAATACAACCGAGATAGAGTTACGGGCGAGGAAAGAAACTGCAGGAGACATAACGAATTCGGAATCAAAACTCACCAGTGAAATGTACCCCGGCTCGGGGCGCATCTTGATCCTCCAAAAATCCTCGGGGTCGTGGGGGAACTCCGCCACCGCGTACCTCGCCCTCCGGGCGGCGGTGGTGCGGGAAAGCAGTTCGAACACCATCCTCGAGCCCTCAGCCTGGCTCCCGGGGGTGAGCTTGAATATCGGCAGGGCCCTCTCCATGAGAGGGATCACTCTCTGCTGATGAAAGTTTACGATGACAGCCGTCGCCGTCAACCCCTTCTTCGCCAGATGCGCCAGCGCGTCGTTGAGGACTCCGAGCTTGGCTTGTTGCGCTGGGGGTGACACCCCCCAGTCCCACTTCGGTGGTCACGCCCGGAGCACCCTGTTGGTGAATGCCGGGAGCGCGCCGCTGTAGTTTCGATGGTAGAACCACCCTCGACTCCACCCGGCGTTGTTCGTCATCATCTTGTTGGAGATGTAGAGGTTCTTCCGGGAGTGACGCACATGGAACATCCGGCCACGAGCGTGCGCGAACCGTTTCGGTTGGCCCCGCGCGTTCTCGACGAAGAGTTTGCCGCGGAACAAGTGGATCCATAGATCCCAGTGGGCTTCGATGCCGAGGTACCCCTCGCAGACGGCGACGAAGACCGCCGCCTGCGAGATGGAGTTGGGGATGAAGTTATGCAGCTACGCTCCGTAGTACTCGCACAAAGCCCGCATGAACCTGCCGACGGGGACGCCGAAGCCCCGCTCGTGAAGACGCACGAAGCTCACAACGTAGCCTTGGGGAGGCTTCGACTCGGTCTCCTCTGGCAGCGGCGCGATCCACGCCGGCGCCCCAGAGACGGGGTTCAGCGGCAACAGCCGGTCGGCGACCAACTGCTCCAGAACCGCCACGGTGGCGGAGGACCTCCCGCACGGCAAGGGCTCCTGGACATTCGACATCTCTTCGATTCGAGGGGGGATGTGGGAATGAAGGCTCCGGGATGGCTAAGGTGGGCTCTCACCCTCCTTCCTCTTCCTCCTTTTGCTCTTGGCTGTGCGCTCAGGATGCAGGGGAGCCGGAGGAGGCGAAGCGAGATGAAGGCAAATGGTTAGGTGAGCCCAAACAACCCATTTCTCTTCATTTTTATTCACCGCGACGGGCGGTTCCGCCGCTACAGCCCAAATCTACCGCATTGAATGCGGTAGATTGCGCTGTCGCTGACGGCTGGGCCCCATGGCCGCAGAGTCTCCCACGCGCGCACGCAGCAATAACTGCGGCACAGTAACCGGCGGGCGCAGCGCGACTGTTGACTATCCCATCCGTCAGCCGCCGCCCACGCCGCTTCGTCTGCCCGAGGCTGCCGCCTGAAAAGGCGCGCCCACACTGTACCGCACGAATCGGGCCACGTCGCCCACAACCAGCGGAAGACCCGCGCGCGTGACCCGCGACTCCGCGCCGTTCTCGAAATATGACGGAATATTCCTCCCAGGGGCTCTCTACCCTCGAAGGAATCGCATTCCGAGGCCATACTGATCAGGGGTTCGAAGCTTGGCCCGTCGGGGGTTCGACAGGCGCCCTAGATCGCCAGAGTGAGGGACTGCAGGGATGTACCATACAAACTACCCTCAAACGCGAAGTTCGAGACATCCTACGCAGTGTTCAAGGCCAGTCGAGGGTGCCTAGAAGGGGGATCCCATCGAGGGAGAGCATCGAGCCCTCGGATCCTATCGAATGGATCCGAGCCCCGCCTAGCGAACCCTCGCGAGCGCTCTATGAGACGTGTCCATGGACCACAAGCCGTCCCTTATCGAACGGGGCACGGACGTCCGCTTGAACTACCCACTAACAGCTCACCGAAGCAGCCATAGCTCGCGGCCCGGGCATGGGTAGCATGGTGCGCTTCACCCCTCCTCCCTGCGGACGGGCGACGAGGGTCGTAATCTAAGACGAGGGTTCCCCTGAACGCCTTCACATAGGACTAGGCTCGGGGGCTCCTCACACACCACGGCTCAGGCCGCACCCTTGAATAAGTCGACAATCGTCGATTGTGAAGCTCCGTGTGTCTAACCAAGTCCCCCACTATTAACGCGCGCCCGCCTGATGGTTAAGCCAAACGCCGGGTCACTGTACCAGCACCAAGAATGCCGAGGGCGGCTGAAAGAGTGCCGTTGCCGGCTGAAAAAGACGCTGGGCGGCCACCCCAGTGAGGCAACCCAGCGGGGCGACGTTTATAGCCCTTGGACGAGTACAAGCACTCCTCCAAGGCCTCGGGGGCTACACCCGCGGGTGCGCTGATGCGCCCCCACGAAGGAAACTTCACACATATTCAAGGGTCGTAACCCTCTGTACATCCCTATACCCCTCGGTCATCCTCCCCGTGAAGGAGAAAGGGACATCATTGCTCGATGCAAATAAAGATTACAAAGGGTTACCGGCGCGGAGCCGTCGAAAGGTACAAACACATTGCCACCTGCGTGGCAATTTTCCCTGTCTTGGGGAGGAGCGA
Organism: Panicum virgatum; assembly: GCF_016808335.1. Lineage (NCBI taxonomy): Eukaryota > Viridiplantae > Streptophyta > Magnoliopsida > Poales > Poaceae > Panicum > Panicum virgatum. The sequence continues at coordinate 2,447,572 of NC_053141.1, read as the reverse complement.
GCGACGAAGAAAAGCACCGAGCCCCTGGCTGACGCGATGGCCAGGCTGCTAGGGATGCGAGAAACAGCCCCCAGATCTCACGGGTCCAGCGGGATGCTCTCCACGCAAGCTTTCTTCTAGCATCTCCTCCACCGTAGACTATGCGGGGGGTCGAGCTGGCGGACAGCACCCTCCACATCGTCTCCCCGAGAGCAACCTTGTTGCCGCGGGAGATGATGCGAAGAACAACCACCAGACCTGGCACCAGCGCCATGGTCTTGCGTCTCCATCCCCCTTCAGGCTAGGGGACATCGCAGGAGCAGGACCCCACGGGCCCAACGCTCTTCTGCTGATCCCACTGAAGCTGAGGGATGGTGTGCACGCCCTCTCCGGTCTTCCCCTGCCGCTCAGAAGCATTCTTCTAGAACCAAAGCCTAAAAAAGCCAGGCCATCCCATCTGGGGGCCGGCCACGGAAGGCAAAGGAAAACATTAAGACTTAGGCGATGCTGGGGGAAAGAGCAGGGAAGTTGGAGAGGAAAAACAAACCCCACGACCCCTATTTATAGCCGCATCAGGCGCCAAGCTTCAAGCCTGTCGAAGGACAAGGGCTTGGATCGCCCGTGACAGCGCGGCACTCCACGAGCAAAGGATGCCCTCAGTTACCGCGCCGAGACGCGACCGAACGAAATAAAGCGATGCTGAGTCCCTGGGCGCTGAGCGGCGCAGCATCGGCTCAGGCCGACTGCCCTCGAACAGCGCGCCGCAAGACAACCAGGGAAGGTAGGGCCAAGGCCCTGAGTGCGGGACAGTGCGACGAAAGCGCCAGCTGCGCGCCGTCGTCACCCTGGCCCCCCTCAGCGCGCGGACACGTCTTGTCCCCGGAACAAACAAACAAAAAGGCGCGCTTCTTGAAGTACTCCCCCGCGGGCGCACTACCCCGACCGATGAGTTGTCACATCCGCCGGGCTGGCGCTCAGGCGCGCCTGGCGGGTGCGCAGCATCGACCGATCACGTCAAGAGGAAAATCGCCGAATCACTCTTTTGCCGAATCCCTTGACTCGACCAAAGCATCGGGGGCAACTGTCGGGTACCATGATTAGGGACATCCTAATCGGGGTACTAAGATCACCCTAAAAAACGCAAACACGTGTTAAGTCAACTGGGCCCGCGAAGGCCCACGGCCTTCTTCCAATCTGGAAGAAAGTAAAGGACTCAAAGAAGCCTAGCATGCGGCCCATTCGCACCCCTCTCGGGCCCATGGGGAGATCTCCGCCTCGCTCGAGGGCTCCCATCGGGGCCCTCGACTGTGCCCCGCATCTCCGCCTCGCTCGAGGGCAGCGAACCTCCCTCGAGCGGGTAACTCATCTCCGCCTCGCTCGAGGCCATCCCTCGGCGTAAGGGACAAACGGCCCCGCCGCTCAACCGCCCGCCGTACGGAGGCATTGAATGCCAACCACTCCTCCACAGTGCTCAGGACAGGCGGCGTCAGGCTGCCATTCCCCGTAGTGGCTATGACCAGAGTCCCATCCGCCAACTCCCGTCACTGCTCCGCCATCCCGGACGCTGTGGCAACACTGTGTACCTGCGACGCGGGACAAGACGGGTTCGGCACTGCTCCCGTTATAATTCCGCCTACTCCAGCTGACCGGACTCCACCTCACCATACGTATGACCCCGGACCCACCCCCTGCTCGGGAAGGGGTCCAGCGTCGCCACGTGCCCCTCAAGGAGGGACGCTCAGCACTCGCAGCCGGAGTCCCGGACCCCCCCCTCGAGGGGTCCGGGACCTCAACGTGTCTCCCGGACTTTCTAGTGTGCACGCCTGCACTCCGTCCAGGGGGTCCAGGACCGCCGCGTGCCCCGCCACCGCTAGTGCATGCAAGACTTTGACCTGCGGGGCCCGCAGAACGCCACCGCGCCACATATGGAAGACCGTACACCCAACAGCGACGACCACGCCGCCTGCAAAGGCTGGCAGGACGCCGGCGTGATCTCCGCAGGACCAAGACGATATCCAGGACAACTGCCACGCCCGACGCCATGCCTCACAGTGTACTTCATACAGTGTTCGACCACTGCACCTCCGCGATTCGGGGGAAAACGACGACCTCCACGCTCCCCTACTCATGTACACCGCCCCTCCTTGTGACTATAAAAGGAGGAGGCGGGCCTCCTTTAAGGGGGACGTTTTTTGGACGTCCCGGACATCAGCTACCACAGTCACCTACACCCGTGATCATCACCACACTCTCAGCATCACTAAGCGCTCACCTCAACCTTCTACTCTTCTAGCAGAGACTTGGGAGCTTCCCTCCCTCTCTCGCTTCGCTTGTACCCCCTACTACAAGCACTTCGGGTGCAAGATAATACAGTGCCCTCGTACACCCCCTTTGCTGGACGTACGGCCCCGCGGCCGGAACCAGGATAAACCGTGCGTTACTGTGTTGTCTCTTGCATCATCATCTGAGACGAGAAAACACGCGGCATTTACTAGTTGGGATGCGGACCCCGGGTTGGTACACCGACATGACTATAGGAAGATTTTTTTTAAAAAAGAACAAAGACAAGGCACCATTGACTAATTACTCAATTTACATCCCTGGTTTTGTTTAATTTGAGCTGCGATTGCCCCCTTGGTTGTCTTATCGACAGGTTCCATTCGTGTGGACTCGCACGGCAGGTACAAACCAAAGTGTACTGCTGCCACGGTGGGCAGCTCGATCCGGAATATGTACGAAATATTCGCGCCCGAACCCTGCCTCGCCCCGGCGACCTTTGTCCGTTTATCTCCGAGACGTTCTGTGGGATGTGGCTACCCAAATAGTAGGACTCTATCATCATCATTCGCTTGGAACTAATGGCCTTTGAGCACCACTCCAAAGTTCAAATCCGGCAAGATGCCCGGATTTGTCCGCACAGCCGTCCTCTTCCGTTCGATCAGAATCCCAGATGCCAACTAGCCATCCGATGAGATATCTCACTCTATTCGGCTGGCTGTGGCTGATGATTGGTGCTGATTTGTTGTGAGAGTAAAATACTGCTGGCTGGTGGTTGATGCTGATTTGGTGTTTGAGAAAAGCATGTTGCACGTTGCCAAGAGAACAAAGTGTCTTCTTAGATTCAAATTCTCGCATATTCGACGTCGGGTTTGAAGGAGCAAAGCGACTCGATTCAAAAAGGAGCAGAGCAGAATTCAAAAAGGGATGCCTTGGAGGCTCCAAAAAGAGAAGAGAAAAGATGCCCGTGTCCCCGGCCCATGTCCGCCGGCGGTGCGGCGGGGCAGGCCGCGGCGCAATGACCGAACCGCCCTCGCCTCCCCCGCAGCCGCGCGACGGCGGGGCGGGGGGCGTTTCCGTCAATGCGCGGGGGCAGCTGAGAGCCCTGTACCCGCGCTTCGATCGCTTTGCTGGGGGCGCGCGCAACAGCGAGACCGCAGCGTCCGTACTCCGTAACGGCGACGGGGAAGGGCCGGTGGGGAGCCCACGCCGACGTCGACAGCTAGCTGGCTGGCGCGGGGACAACTCCGCGAGCCTCCCGCCGCGGGCCCCGCGCGCCAGCTGCCCGTGCTGTACCCTGCCTGCCTGCCTGCTGCCGGATTAAAAACAAAACATTTCCTTGCTTGCCAGGGCTGCCTTCGTGCCCCTCGTCTTGTTCGTTCAAAACAAGGGAAGATTTTTTTTTGTCCTAACGAAAACCATTCGAATTTGAAACCCCATTCGAATTTTGAAATGTGGTTACTTCTCTTCAAAGACAAACAAGTTTGACACAGCTCCACTGACGGTGTACCACACTCCTCCAACCGCATCCGCATTGGGCTGATTAGTTTGATGACAACAACCACCAAAAAACGCCGTCCGCCCATTATTTTTTTCATCGTAAAGAAAATAAATAAAAAAACCAAAATGTTTATTTCAGCCGGACGCAAAGGGGAGCGAGCGTGCCAGTGCAAGGCAAGGAGCCAAGGAACACTGGAGCGGCCGCCGAGCCACGCGCCCCCTCCACGTGGCGACCCACCTGGCACCCCGCTGAGGCGCATGTGCCCGCGCGGGGCCCACCACCCTCCTCCCGCCTCTTAAATCCGACCGGCCCCCTGTCCGTTCCCACCCCCGCCGCACCCCAATTCCAAATTCCAGCTCAGTTCCGGCGCGGAGCACCGAACGAGGCGGGCGAGCAGGGCCAAGCCGGAGGCCGGGGGAAGCATCCAAGCCGCGGGCGATTCGGACGAAGCGCCCCGCGTCGCCGTCGTCCTCGTTCCCTTCGTCTCCTCCCCTGGCCGAGGCTCTTTATATACCGGCGCCGCGGGTGGACGGGCTCCCTCCGTGTGCGGAGGCGGCGGCGGAGGAGGAGGACGACGAAGCGGTTGGGCTCGAGGTTCTTAAGAGCTTGGGGGGGGGGGAGATGGAGTGGCTCGACGAGTACGAGAAGCTGGTGATCCGGATGAACACGCCGCGGGTGGTCATCGACAATGCTGTCTGCCCCACGGCCACGCTCGTGCAGGTGAGCTAGCCGCCGCGCGGTCTCGCCGGTGTCCCCCGCCTCCTGTCTTGTCCCCTCTTGCTCGCGGCGGCGGTGGCTGATGATTCGTGGGGCGGATCCGTGGTGCAGGTCGACAGCGCCAGGAAACGAGGCGTCCTGCTCGAGGCCGTGCAGGTGCTGGCCGACCTCGACCTCTCCATCAACAAGGCCTACATCTCGTCCGACGGACGGTGGTTCATGGACGTCTTCCACGTCACCGACCGCCTCGGCCGCAAGCTCACCGACGACAGCGTCATCACCTACATCAAGCAGGTAGGCTTTCGGTTTCTTGGGCCTCGCCGGCGGAAGCAGCGGCTTTGTCGGGTTTTGTTTCTGACGGTGCGCGTGGCGGCGCGGTCTCGCAGTCGCTGGGGACGTGGAACGGGCCGGCGCGGCCGCCGGCGCTCGAGGGCCTGACGGCGCTGGAGCTCACGGGCGCCGACCGCACGGGGCTGCTCTCCGAGGTATTCGCCGTGCTCGCCGACATGGAGTGCAGCGTGGTGGAGGCCCGCGCGTGGACGCACCGGGGCCGCCTCGCCAGCGTGGCGTTCCTCCGCGGCGAGGACGCCGACGCCGGCCGCGTGCCGCGCATCCTCGCCCGCCTCGGCCACCTCCTCCGCGGGGACCCCGCGGAGGCGCCGGGCGCGGTGGCCGCGGTGCCCGCCGCGGGCGTCGCGCACGCCGACCGCCGCCTCCACCAGCTCATGGCCGCGGACCGGGACCGGGACGGCCGCGCGTTCCCGACGCCGGCCGTGTCCGTCGATGGCTGGGCCGAGCGCGGGTACTCCGTGGTCACCGTGCAGTGCCGCGACCGCCCCAAGCTGCTCTTCGACGTCGTTTGCACGCTCCACGACATGGACTACGTCGTCTTCCACGGCACCGTCGACACCGCCGGCGACCAGGCGCGCCAGGAGTTCTACGTCCGCCACGCCGACGGGAGCCCCATCCGCTCCGAGGCCGAGAGGGAGAGGGTGTGCCAGTGCCTCCAGGCCGCCATCGAGCGGAGATCACTCGAGGTAATTTGAGCATCATCCGGTCATAATTTTCATGCCAAATCGCAATCTTTTTTTCACTAATGTGTTTGATTTTGGGGTAAATCTGCAGGGCGTGAGACTTGAGCTGTGCACGCCGGACCGGCCAGGGCTGCTCTCCGACGTGACGCGAACGTTCCGGGAGAACGGGCTGCTCGTAGCTCAGGCGGAGGTGTCGACCAAGGGCGACCTGGCGGCGAACGTGTTCTACGTCACCGACGCCGCCGGCAACGCGGTGGACCAGGGCGCCATCGACGCCGTCCGGGAGAGGGTCGGCACGGACCGCCTCGTCGTGAGGGAGGAGCCCCGGCCGCAGATCGACCAGAAGGCGGCGCCGGGCGACCGGGACCACGGCGTCGGCGGCCTGGGGCTGGTCTACCTCGGCAACCTCGTCAAGAGGAACCTCTACAACCTCGGCCTCATCAAGTCCTGCTCGTGAGTGAGGCTGCAAACACTATCAAAATCCACGAACAGAGCACGGTTCACTCGGGCGGCCATTGCTGCTTCTTTCTGCTGTCGAGGCGATGCCATGCCATTGTTGTACATAGAAGATTCAGAACGACAAGAAGCTGCTGCGAAAGAAAAGAAGGGGTGTGGTGTCGTTGACGCGAGGTTAAGCTTCAGCTCAACCATGTCTGATTCAGAGAATCAGAAGACGTTCGTCAGATCCAGAAGCCGCGACCGACACCAGGAGTTAAATTGGGAGCAGCAGGATGATGGTAGATGATAGCAGTAGGAATTTCTGTAGCCATGTACATAGACAAATTCGTTGCTGTCAGTACTTAGCAGTAGCGTGTAGCTGCATTGAGTGTGGATTCATCATGTCTCTGGGCGTAGGGGCCGGACGATTTGTGTTGTGATCTGTAATTCTCCTGTACCCGCGCCACCGCCTCCTCAGAAACAGCATTCTTTGGGTTCGTTAAGCTTTGCCTCTTTTTGTCTGTCCTTGAGAGTCCTTGTTAAGTGAGTGACTGGTTGCTTTCCTGCTGATCTGCCCTGCTGGATCCATAATGCCCAAATGTGGCTAATCTGACCTTTGTTCATTTTAGGATCTGAAAGGGAAAATGTGTGAGTGAGACTGTTGCTTTGCTGCAGATGCTACTGAGGATTTTGTTGTCCCCTAGGACTGAGCCCAAATGTGGCTAATCCTGCTTTAGCAATTTAGGATCTGGAAAGGGAGGGGGAGGATGGTGCTTTTGTGCTGGTGGATTAGGTGTAGCTTGCAAGGGAAACAAGGTGCCTGGGCTGGGCCAGGGGGAGTGATTTGCAATCAGAGCAAGATCTGCCTATTGATAGAGTGGGCGGCATTGCAGTGCAGCTAGGCTGCTCCCTCCTCGTCTTTTCCTCTTGTGGAATGTCTGATGAGGTTAGTGATTCGCAGAAGTGAAGTTGTGGTTCTGCTACTTATAGCAAGCAGGGACAGTGTGGGACCGAAACCGGCGACCAGAGGGGGGGTGAATGGGAGCCGATCAAAATTTCTTCCAAATTCGAATCGTCGGCCTATATCCCAAAATCACACAATCCCTCAAGCGTACTGACCAAAGTTTGGAGTAGCTATTGAAGACCTAAACCAACACAAAAGGCCTTGAACCAGCGAACGAAAACACGAAGCGAATCGGAAGCAGAGTGGGAAAGCTTCAGGACTGATCTGCTAGGACCGGTCTGACCGGTGTGATGGACCGGTTTGACCGGTCATGTCTGTTCAAAAAGAGCATACCGGTCTGACCGGTCTATCCTACCGGTCTGACCGGTAGCACCCAGAAAACCCCCGAAAAAAAGGATTCAAACAGTGAATCTTGAGCAAACGATCACGAAAATCGGTGAAACTTGGGGGATAGCTTCGCCCCTACCCCGTGAACATATCCCCAAAAGATCTCAGCCTAAATATCAACGAATCTAGAGAATTATGGGGGAGATCAAAAGGGATTGGGGTTTTCTCAAATACTCGAAAACTTCAATTCTGAAGAGCTCATGATTCCAGAGGGATTGACACAAAGCTAGAAGCACAGGAATCACTCCAAAGAACCCTACGAACCGCCGCAATCAAGTGCATCAAAACCAAAACAAAAATCGATCACAAACAGCACAAGAGGGACGGGATTGGTTTGATTCAAAAGCCCAAAGGGCACAAGAAGGATAGGGCCTCCTTTCCCAATCAAATCCAATACAAACTCTCACAAATCCATGGACAAATCTACTCTAAAGAGAGAAACAGAGGGAGGAGAACACAGGGGCGGCGGCCTGGAGAAACAGAGAGTCCACGAACAGATTACAAAAGCCGCTCTTAACTTAACACAAGTGAAGGGGTATTTATACCCGCGGGACCGGTCAGACCGGTTGGTTAGACCGGTCAGACCGGTGCCAGGGACCGGTCAGACCGGTTGGCCTGCAGCACCCCCTGTACAACGATCTCATCCGACGGCCGAGGTTCTTTCTTCGAAACGAAGTCTTCTCCGCGATGCCGCCGTCTTGATGAAGATCCAGTCCGCGGTTTTGGAGGGTCCGCGAAACCCGGGTAGGTGGCTGGTTTTGAGAAAACCGCCAAAACCTCACGCGTGGGAAGATTCCCGCCTCCACGCCGTGGCCCTAGACGCCGTTCCCGCCTCGGCCTTCTGACGGCCCTAGACGCCGCCCGACGCCCGTCACCTCCTCGCCCGCAGCGAGGCCCTAGACGCCGTCGACGCCCGTCGCCTCCGTCAGTCCCGAGACCGACGCCCGTGCCTCCACGACTCAGCGTCTTCAACCGCCGTCCGCGTCCTTGGTTTTGTGGCGCAAACCAAGAAACCCGCCTTCCGTCGCCGCTTGCGCCCTCGATCCAGGAGTGGACGCCACAGCTGCCGCCCGGTCTGAGCTCCGGTCCCGGCTGCCCTTCACCGCCGTCCACCGCACGGTCCATCGGCCACAGCACCTCCACGGCAGCTCCCCGTCGATACTCGACGCCCGTGTACCTGCAATTCAAAGACCAAGCGCACGATCACACCGCACGGTTGACAATTCATTCATCACAAGCAGGATAGAGTACTCAACATTCCTCAGACAGGATACTCTCTACTCACAAACAGGGCGCTCTGCTGTGTCTGATACTAAAATTGTGTGCAACAATACAGTAGGCAACCCGAAATTCAGGTTTACATTCATTATATTATTTAGTCACCCATCCGCTGGGTCAAATTGGAGCTTGGAATGCCAAATTTTCACCAGAATTGGACCAAATTTTGTCCGCGCTGCTGCTTGCTGCCGTTTCTTCAGGATTTACTTGCCTTGGAACACACTTCTGACGAGCACGAGCATGCGGGAACTGAAATCGATTGATGTTAGTTGCTTTCTGCGCTTCCGATAGCAACAGCTCGAGCCGGATTTGGACACGAGATTTGGGTGGATTAAAGCAGCTGAGCTAATGGCTTTACGCCGCCTCAAAGTGTACGACGTTTGGAGGGGCCAAAGATTCTATTAGTCAAACGCTCTGATGCCTCGAAAAGCAGGGGTTTGGCCTTTTGCCCCGGAGACGAGCAAGCATGGTTGGTGCAATCATGCAATGCAACACCTCTTCTTGATCTGAATAAAAAACCCTGCACCCCAAGGGAGCAGAGCAGGCGTCACCGGCCGGCTCCAACGGCAAGAAAACAACTAGCTAACGAGCTGTTGCTGATGTGCTTGTCGTGTCCATGGTGTCTATGCGTTGGGTTGGGAGGAACACCTCTTGACTGGATCAGGACAGACCCTGCTGCTGTGTGTGGTGTTGGCTTAAACAAACACCAGTTGATGGCTCTGCTCTTCGGAATCGGCAGATGGGAGTGGGAGTAGGCGGCGACAAGCGGGACGAGACGGGCATCTGCGGCCAGGTCGCCGCCGCCCGCACGGCACGGTGGCATGGCATCTCCGTCAAAGCGCAGTTTGGGGTGAGCAACGCCGGCGCGGGAAGCTCGGCGGCGGCGGCTTTTCACGCCGGTTGTTGGATCGTTTCGCCTTGGCGCGTGCCGTCCGGGCGCATGCGTGTTGACCGGCTCGGCTCTCGGTCAGGGCCTGCCTCTGACTGCAGGCTCTCCAAGCAGTGCGACCATCTGTAGCGGCTCGAGCGTGACATCTGTAGCAGTCAGAGAGAGAGAGAGAGAGAGAGAGAGAGAGAGAGAGAGAGAGAGAGGCAGTTTGGTTTGGTTGGATCGAGGCTCGTGGAGCGTCGATGCCATTCAAAACTGGCCGGGCTGACGAGCCTCTACCCAACCCAAGTGTGCCCGATGATGCAAGATTACTTAATTATTAATTATAGATCAAATCGCAAAGTGAAGTTTTATGAGTATTAAATGTATATTATATCAGCAAAATTGTTGTTTTGACGAGGTTGTTGTTATAAAGAAAAAAAGAAAGTAGTTTCATTGAACGAGGGATGAGTTTCATCATCATAACACCCAACAGTCATTTACCAAATTGGACGAGGGGTGAGTTTTATCATCATAACACCCAGCAAGCATTCTTACCAAATCGCCAATCCTAGGACAAACGAAGACCGATCCTGGGACCTGTTTCAGGCCCAGCCATTAAGCACTCTGCCTGCTGCAACATCTTTTGGAGCCTAAAGTGTCACAGCTTACTTAATGAAGCAAGTGGAAGAATGTAAGCACCCACCCGGCCTGAAACATTTATCTTGGTTCGAATAAAGCCCATTACATTCTTTTACAAGACGGTGCTGTGTAGAGCAACATAGTATTTCATAAAAAAAAAAGGATTGTAGTCATTGTAGTCATATATGATGTACACAAGACTTGATTGTTCTATCTAACAAAGACTGCTTGAGATTGCTGTAGCAAGCAAAGCCAAAAATTGGAATGATAGCTGGTAATAAACACAGACAATGCATCTAACGAGGTAGGCTGGCTGAAGACAGAAACTCCCGCTCCAAGCTCCAGCCACTGTAGCTTCTATGAGGTGCTGCAGCATTAACCCCGTCGTTCAGGTCAATGGACAGGGATTGCCGCCGAGAAGCTACGACATTTCTTCTTGTCAGCAACGGCTGGATGTCTTGCTCATCGTTTCCTGTGTCAGATCGAGATAAGTTCATCCTTTCTGCAAGTAAAAGCTGCAGCGTTATATCCACTTGCTTCATTGTAGGCCTTTCTTCGCCTCGCAGCCTCAAGCACATCTCTGCAAGGGAGGCGACTTTCTCAATCTCTTCCTGGGTTGCTTCCTCGAGAACTTCAGCAGCTACTATCTCTGTATTTGACCTTGTTCTCATCTCTGAAAGGAAGTAGTTGCACAAGTTCTGCGTCATCCCTGACTCAGCAGTAAAAACTGGTTCTTTTCTTAGAAGAAGCTCGAGAAGCACTACACCGAAGCTGTAAACATCACTTTTCTCATTCAGCCTCCCAGTCTGGTAATATTCTGGATCTAAGTAGCCAAATGTACCCTGAACATTTGTAACAACATGGGTTTGGTCAATTGGGACGGATCTTGAAGCGCCAAAATCTGAAACTTTGGCTGTGTAGTTTGCATCTAGGAGTATGTTGGAGGACTTCACATCCCGATGGAAGATCGATATCGAGGCAGCGGAGTGGAGATAGTATAGGGCTCCTGCAGCTTCACTGGCGATCCTTAGACAGTCATTCCATGATAACGAGATCCCGCTACGTGAACCGGCGTGAAGAATTTGGTGTAAAGAACCATGGGTGATGAAGTCATATACTAGTAAGGGAACCTCACTTTCGAGGCAACACCCGAAGAGTCTCACTATATTTCTATGATTTATTTGTGAGAGGATTGCAACCTCGTTGATGAAATCGCTAATCTCACCGTTCTTGATTGCCTTGGACTTCTTTATTGCTACCACTCGTTGGTCAGATAAAATGCCTTTATATACCGTGCCATGCCCTCCATGGCCAAGAATGCGTGTGGGATCAAAGTCATTTGTTGCCTTTTCTAGCTCTTCTAAGGAGAAAATCCTTGTCTTGTCACTTGCACTCTCATCGGACAATATCAGTTGTTCCAAGAGAATGCCCTGATTCTTCTGAAAATACTTCCTTCTTAGTTTCTTCTGAGTGTTTCTTCTCCATCTTTGAATGAGCACTAATGCACTTAAGCCAAAAAGAAGAATGCCAAAACCGCAACTAAGACCAATTATAATACCTACAATTAGAATAACCCTTAGACCTTAGTTGCATATATCAAATTCCCCTTTTCTGATGCAAAATTGACCAATTATGAGACTCACCTAGGATGAGACTTCTCTTTGGTGTGGTGCAAGTGAAGCTTCCAATAGTATTGTGGCAAAGACCTTCGCAAATCCTAGTTGTTTGCTGACATTCATCAATATCTGCAACCATATTCAGATGTAAGGTGACATAAAACTCCATGCACGGAAAAACGTGGGAAGAGTAAAATACATCAAATATCTCCAACTTATTATGGGTGTCACTTAGATCCTCGAACTCTTAAATTTAGAATTGATCCCTCTAAGCTTGCTAGTAGATATACCAACCGAGGTCAAAGACCTCAATAGCTCCTCTAACTGGTGATGTGTCATGCACAGTGTCACACACCCTGTCTCTCCCCTTTCTATACATCGTGCTGGCCTCACCTCCTTCCTTGTGTCGGGAGAGAGCTCCGACGTCGATGATCATAATGAAAATACTACTGGGAGGAGAGATTACCGTGACAACCATCTTTGATGTAAGGATTTCCTTCAAAACCAGCTGAGCAGTTGCACCGGTAGCCAACATAGCCTCCCGAGGAGCTTATGACACTTATGCAAGTGCTGTTGTTACTCACACAAGCATATCCAGATTCGTTTTGTTTCGCCAGTTGGCAGGTTAGATTAGCAACAGCCCACTGTACAGTGGTTGATTCGAAAGGGTCAACAAACAGGTTAGGTTCTTCGGAAGATGCCATCATCGTCGGTAGCAAAGAACTGAATTCCACCTCTGTAGAACTCGAGTTTATTTTGATGCCGACAAGACCCTCGGTCACATCTATGTAAGTCACACGAAGGAGGTCACTGTATTGGAGGACCGAATGGGCTGGGTCAGAGCAGTTGAGCTGGAAAAATCTCCTTGCAGAGCAACCTTCTTCTAGGCCAAAAGGAAATGGGACAGTAATGTTCCCACACCGGAGAGAACAATCCTCCTTCAGTGGTTTTGGATTATACCCTGTCGCCATGCAAAAAGTTAAATCGCTCAAGTGATCAATGGTAACACACAGAAGGGGTAGTAGTCCAATATCAGACAAATTAAAAAGAACAATGCAGATTGGTGAAGCTGAATTGAGTAAAAGTTTTAGAAGAAGCAAGTTATTCTTCCATGGAACCAATTAATCTGACATAGATAAGAGAAGAACGAAACAGTTGGGGAAGGCGATTCAAAACAATTCACTGGTTATTGCATGAGCTTTGTTATATGAAATCACCTTCATCATTCGTGCAGCCATCGAGGATATACGGATTTCCATGGTATCCTTTGTCACACTGGCAGGCATAACCAGCATCCCGAAACAACCCTGAACTAGACGAACTCTCACAATTACTGTGCTCGCTAACACAAGCGGTGCTCCTCCTGTCTTCTTCCTTGGCGCATCTTGTGTGGTCGGTGATGGTCCACTCCAGGGGAACCCTGACAGTTATGTTGATTCTATCCCATAGGATGCTCAAATTAGAGACTTTTTCAGTCACACCTCTTTTGTGAGGCACGAATTGGAACTCAAGATCTTGAGCAGGTGCTTCAGAGAACATGTCGCAGCAGAAACCGCCGGCATCACAATCCTGCATGTACACCATCTCTGCAACCGTTTCGTTGGGGCAGGTAACGGTGCAAAGTGGGATAAAGGAACCCGTGTCTGGATCTTTTAAGAGTACATCCAAATCGCAGCCAATGACGCGAACCGTCATTTCTATTTTGACAAACGATAAGGAATTCCCTAGGGCCTTGAATGACATATTGTAGACATCAACTCCGGATCTTATGGGGATTGCTTGGGAAAAGGATACTGGAAAAGAGTTGTAGCCGTCACTGAAGATACTGCCTGAAACCTCTGTGGTGCCGTCGTGCAAGAACAGTTTAGGGGGCTGACCGGTGTTGTAGCATAAGAGCCTGAAGTCAGGACCCCGGAAGCAACCAGGTCCTATGCCAAAAGGGTACTGAAAGCTCAGGTTGCCGCAGCTCGTTGGGCAGCCCGCGAGGGTGGCAGCCGAGGGAAGGGTGGTGCCATTGGAAGTTGTACGGGCACCATGGCTTTGTAGGGATCTGCTAGTCTCCAACCTTCTGGCCATGGACTTGTGGACGGTCAGGTGGCTAAGAGACCCGCTCCTCACAACTGCTGAGGCTCGTGCTTCTGCCGCCCACAGGGATGCGAGAGTGAGCAAAGCCAGCATGGTGTTGCAGTAGCCCATCTCTCAGTGTGGTGTCCTCAACGAGCGGAGAAGTTTGAGAATTGAGCGCGTATTTGGATGAACACATCACACATAGCCTTGCTTGGCTCTGTGTTCAGGATGACCCGCCTCTATGTATATATAGACAGGCATGGAGATAGAAGATCAACAACCACAGGTGTCATTGTCGGTCAAAGCACGAAGAAATGAATGTAAACGCACGCTACGTCTGCAGGATAATCTTACCCTTAGAAAAGGTGTCAAACATTGGATGCGAATATCCAAACAAGTGCACATCACCATCTCGAACTAGCTAGTGTGATTTTCAACACCAACGGTTTGTGCAAGTGTGATTTCAGTCAAGGCACTCATCACAAAAGTCTAAGGAATTAATACCATATTTCCTGTAAACATATTCTTTGGGGGAAAGTCCAGCCTAGTTTACACAAGTGGCGGGCCCAGAATTTTTACCTTTTGACTATTGAAAATATGAGCAGAGAGCAGACTTGCAGTACTCCTCCAGTCCTCCGCGCTCACAGACCGCAGCACCGTCCGGCCGGCAGCATCCCGCAGCTGCAGGCTGCAGCGGGCAGCCCATCTCCTGTGCCCTCGCCGGCGCGCCGCCGCCGCCGCTCGTAGGCCGCAGCACCGCACGGCCAGTGGCCGCCCGCAGCTACAGGCTGCAGCCGGCAGCCCCGCTCCAGCACCGGCGCGCCGCCGAGCCACCCGCGGCCCGCGGGGCCGGCTACCGCCGCCCATCCCAGCGACGCCCCTCGCGCACGTGAAGTCGCGCTCCTGCCGACCGCCGTAGCCCATCGGGGTCCGCTCGCCGGAGGTGGAGTAGGGTTAGGGTTCAGTGGGAGGGGAGGGGATCGATTTTGGCTTGATTGTTACGCGGGCTCGAGGACAGCGGAGTTCCGCCAGCGCCGCGCCCGGCGGCGGCGGCGGCGGCGGCGGCGCCGTAGCGGAAAGGGGGCGCTCTCCGTTGGGGGAGCATCCCCAAACGAGCTATGGCCATTGGCCGGATACGGTTCCTCCGAAGTACTAGTTGCCTCTATCTCAGAGGCACGTAGATGCCGCGATACCGTTCAACAAACATCCGACGGCAACACACACAGGAAGGTGCTTTGCTCTGGTTTGGGCAAAAAAACTCCTGAGGCCAATCTTAATGAAAGTGTCATCAGAGTGTTATAGACATTAAATTTGCTAATATGTACTAATAGTATGAGGAGAGAGAATAGAGGAATGTCATGAAATGTAAAAGAAGTGTCATCACCATGACACTGATGACACTCTATTGGCACATTTCTTAAAATTCCAATGTAGATAACTGTGTTGATGACACTCCTATTGAGACTGACCTAAAGGTCTATTTGCAGATGAACTGGAGGGGTAAAAATTAAAAAACACGCGAGACTGACAGTGCACCAGGACTACCAAAACGGCGGGAGATCGACAAAAAAGGGCAGGAGGAGAGGCCTGTTTGGTTCCCTAATACTAGTTGTACTAGGAAATTTTGACCATTAATTATTAGTATTAAATGAAGACAGTTTGTAAAACTAACTCAACAATCATATTCTACTTCACGAGAGGAATCTAACGAGGCCTTTGACTGCGTGATTAGAGGATGGTACTGTAGTATCACTGTAACTAATCATTAATTAATTACCGTCATTAGATTTGTCGCGAAAAGTTACACTCATCCCTGAAATTTTTTTGCAAATGAGCTTCATTTAGTACTCCATGCATGCGAGATTTTTTTTTCGGGAAATATGCGTGCTAGTAACTAGCACAATCCAAACAAAGGTCTGATTGAGTGTTGCCTCGCCGGACAGGAGAAGCTTCCCCGCGCTGTGATCTTGTGCAGTCTGACTAATATTCGCATTTTTCCTCACGGCTCACTATAATTGACCAAGTTGTCACCGTCAGTTTGCTTTTGATCTTGCTCGGCCTTTCCCTTTTCTCATGGAAGAAGCAACCTGTACTGAAACGGAAGCAGAGGCTAACAAACCAGAGGCCAATAAAGCACATCATGATTCCAATACGTAAGTAATAAAGCACATCTTATTAATCTCATTTGACATCATATGAATTTTAGTCTAATATTTTGTCTGCAGTTGCATAAGTGCCCTGCTCATGTTATGTTTTCAATTGCAGAACTATACTGCTTGGTTTGATACCTCAAATTGGCATGGAGCAAAGGTTACTGGGTTCTGGATTGATAATACTAAATTGCCATTTTTTTTGCTATACTGAAATTTTAATCAATCTTGCCATAGTGAATTAACATCAACAGATTAATAATATCGTTTACATCAATTTACAACTCTACTCAACGCCTGTGGTAATATTGTTTCCTGCTACTTTGAAGCTAACTTTTCTTTGTTTCTAGTTGCCTTCCTTTTGTGATGGTGGATACTGGCAGCCCCTATTCCACTCCCGTTGGTGGTACATGCACCTGGGTGGGCAAACCCCATTCCAGCCGTGGCCTGGCTCTTCAACGGTGGCGGCGGCGACGGCGACTAGCAAGCTGCGATACCGCCGCCGTGGTGGCGGCGAGACAGCATCAACGTTGTTTTTTTCTTTTTCTTTTATGTGTATAGCAAACAGACTCGTATAGCAGTCTGGGCTATTTAGTTATGGATGACCTCGTGGGCTGAACGGATGGTCCAATTTGCTTGTTTCTCAATTGTGCCGTCGGATGCTGATCTAGTGGCCAGCAACAATCTACATGCCTCTGAGGTTGCTGCAACTACTTCAGAGGAACCGGATCCCATTGGCCCATAGCAGCCCAGCAGTTGCCATTTTAACCGAGATAACAATTCGATCCATGCTCCATGTATCAGAACAAACATAGCTCAAGAAAACAGAGTACATGAACTGTAGCATCACTCTGACTGACGCCGCGCTGTTTTGGTATCCCTGCAAACAGCTAAACACTTGTTTACACTATATGATCATCTGATCCTGATCAGATGGTTTGTCATCCTCATAGGCACTTCGACTCTTTTGCGGTTTCGTCAGCTTCTTGTCCAAGATAGTGGCAACCCAACCCTCTCCTCGAAGTCCATCCTTTCTTCTTCTGAAGAAGTTGCTTCAGCTTCAGATTCATCAACAGCATCTTCCATGGGACAGACAGAATGTTTACTCCATGTCGCCCACTCCGCCGGCGCCTGCCCGCCTCCTGGTGCATGTTTGCATTGGACCACTAGACACTCTGTTCCTGTTTTCAGTAGAAACTAAATCAAACCATGCTTTATCGCTGCCGCTTGTGTTGAGAGCGATGATTGGTCTTTGTGCCTGAATCTTCAGAATGATGGAATGAACAGGTTGTTACTTGAAGGAAACCACATCTACGATTCTACGTAACCCTATTTTTGGAGGAACAATCTGTCTTCATATTCTTCCTGAACAATCAGTAGCTTTGCTCTGTTACTCCAAAGCACCAACATGAGCTTGGAAATTCTGAATATTTTCTTCATTTAATTTGTAAGCTAGTATCAAAAAGCTGGGTGGGTGTTTTTTTCCAGAGTATAGTATCTTCAGCCTTGTGGAAACTACAAAATGCTGCACTTTGGTTCCAGACGACCTGACTAAGTATGTGACTGTTGAAGCTATGACTTTTGTGACACTATTTTAAATTTTTAAGAATGAATTCTTAAAACAAAGATTCCAATAGTGTAGACCTTGGAACTGCACTGAATGTGTTGTTATTCGTGAAGTCATTGTGCAGTTTATTAAGGTTCAGATAAGGACACTGAAATGAGGTCGCTGACCAAACAGGTGAATGTGCAGGCTTAGTGGAGTATGTGCAGTGTCCTTCTTGTCAGATGCAGATTTAAGCAACACTTAAAGATGATGCACCTGTGGTAGCTATCTTTGTGCCTTACATAGTTACATTGTATGCGATCTTCGCCTCAGAAACATTGTATACCATCACTCGACATCTAACATGGAATCATGGATTGACCTCGGAAACCAGAGCAATAGGAAATGTGCGGTAAAAAGACAATGTTTGGTGCAGGAGCAAGTCCAAGGCATGTTCTTCATCACCATGCCAATCCCCAAATTTAGGCATTTGCAAGCAAGGAATAGCTCTGTCAGCAAACTACTGCATCTATGCAGCTATACCGATAGCTTCAAGCGCGGTAAACCGTTGGACCGATCTTTGGTGCATTCCGAGTCAGAAAGCAAAAAGGGGAAATCTCACATCTCAGCCTGAACTTCCGGCACTACAGGCTGGTAGGATGATCGTAGGCTGTTGGGATACTGAAACGTAGCTGAAAATGTTCGTATGGATGTTGGGATACGAATGTAATGAATTGCTTTCCTCTGAATGAAACACGTGCTCAGGCACGTTCACGAAAAAAAAGTTGAAACATTTATCTTGGTTCGAATAAAGCCCATTACATTCGTATAAAAGATGGTGCTGTGTACAGCAACATAGTATTTCATCACAACAAAAAGGATTGCAGTCATATATGATGTACACAAGACTTGATTGTTCTATATAAATAAGACTTGAGATTGCCGTAGTAAACAAAGCCGAACATTGGAGTGGCAGCTGGTAATAAACACAGACGATGCATCTAACGAGGTAGGCTGGCTGATGACAGAAACTCCCGCTCCAAGCTCGAGCCATTGTAGCTTCTCTGAGGTGTTGCAGCATTAGCCCCGGCGTCCAGTTCAATAGACAGGGATTGCCACCGAGAAGCTACGACATTTCTTCTTGTCAGCAACGGCTGGATGTCTTGCTCGTCGTCTCCTGTGTCAGATTGAGACGAGTTCATCCTTTCTGCAAGTAGAAGCTGCAGTGTTATGTCCACTTGCTTCATTGTAGGCCTTTCTTCGCCTCGAAGCCTCAAGCACATCTCTGCAAGGGAGGCGACTTTCTCAATCTCTTCCTGGGTTGCTTCCTCGAGAACTTTAGCAGCTACTATATCTGTAGTCGACCTTGTTCTCATCTCTGAATGGAAGTAGTTGCACAAGTTCTGCTTCATCCCTGATTCAGTGGTAAAAACTGGTTCTTTTTTTAGAAGAAGCTCGAGAAGTACCACGCCAAAGCTGTAAACATCACTTTTATCATTTAGCCTCCCGGTCTGGTAATATTCTGGATCTAAGTAGCCAAATGTGCCCTGAACATTTGTAACAACATGGGTTTGGTCAATTGGGACGGATCTTGAAGCGCCGAAATCTGAAACTTTGGCTGTGTAGTTTGCATCCAGGAGTATGTTGGAGGACTTCACATCACGATGGAAGATCGATATCGAGGCGGCGGAGTGGAGATAGTATAGGGCTCCTGCAGCTTCACTGGCTATCCTTAGACAATCATTCTATGATAATGAGAACCCGCTACTTGAACCGGCGTGAAGAATTTGGTGTAAAGAACCATGGGTGATGAAACCATATACTAGTAAGGGGACCTCACTTTCGAGACAACACCCAAAGAGTCTCACTATATTTCTTTGATTTATTTGTGAGAGGATTGCAACCTCGTTGATGAATTCGCTAATCTCACCATCCTTGATTGCCTTGGACTTCTTTATAGCTACCACTCGTTGGTCAGATAAAATGCCTTTATATACCGTGCCATGCCCTCCATGGCCAAGAATACGTGTGGGATCAAAGTCATTTGTTGCCTTTTCTAGCTCTTCTAAGGAGAAAATCCTTGTCTTGTCACTTGCACTCTCATCGGACAATATTAGTTGTTCCAAGAGGATGCCCTGATTCTTCTGAAAATACTTCCTTCTTAGTTTCTTCTGAGTGTCTCTTTTCCATCTTTGAATGAGCACTAATGCACTTAAGCCGAAAAGTTTAATGCCAAAACCACAACAAAGCCCAAATATAATACCTACAATTAGAATACCCCTTGGACTTATTAGTTGCATATATCAAATTCACCTTTTCTGTTTTGCAAAAAAAAAACCTTTTCTGGTGCAAAATTGACCAATTATGAGCCTCACCTAGGATGAGATTTCTCTTTGGAGTTGAGGTACAATGCATTGTTTTAGCATCATAAACTGTATGACCAGGACACTTGGTGCAAGTGAAGCTTCCAATAGTATTGTGGCAAATACCTACGCAAATCCCGGGCGTTTGCTGACATTCATCAATATCTGTAACCATATTCAGATGTAAGGCGACAAAACTCAATGCACGGAAAAATGTGACAATCATGACAATTGAGCCCTCTAAGCTAGCTAGATATACCAACTCAGGTCAAAGACCTCAATAGCTCCTCTAACTGGTGATGTGTCATGCAGACTGCAGAGTGTCACACACCCTGTCTCTCCTCTTTCTATACATCGTGCTGGCCTCACCTCCTTCCTTGTGCGGGAGAAATCTCCGATGTCGATGATCATAATGAAAATATTACTTCTTCTTAATACAATGATAAACAGCTATCATGCGTATTTGAGAAAAAAAAGTAATGAAAATACTACTGGGCGGGAGAGATTACCGTGACAATCATCTTTGATGTAAGGATTTCCTTCAAAACCAGCTGAGCATTTGCACCAGTAGCCAATATAGCCTTCTGAGGAGCTTATGACACTTATCCAAGTGCTGTTGTTGCTCACACAAGCATATCCAGATGCGTTCTGTTTCGCCAGTTGGCAGGTCAGATTAGCAACAGCCCACTGGAAAGAGGCTGATTCCAAAGGGTCAACAAACAGGTCAGGTTCTTTGGAAGACGTCATCATCTTCAGTATCATACTGAATTGCGCGTCTACCAACCTTGAGTCAATTTTGATGCCTACAAGACCCTCGGTCACATTTATGTTAGTCACACGAAAGAGGTCATTGTATTGGAGGACCGAATGTGCCGGGTCAGAGCAGTTGAGCTGGAAAAATCTCCTTGCAATGCAACCTTCTTCTAGGCCAAAAGGAAATGGGACAGTAATGTTCCCACACTGGTGAGAACAATCCTCCTTCAATGGTTTCGGATTATACTCTGTCGGTGAGGGACCGAAACCGGCGACCAGAGAGGAGGTAAATGGGAGCCGATCAAAATTTCTTCCGAAATCGATCAGTCGGCCTATATCCCAAAATCACCGCAAACCCTACAACTAGGGTATGTGAGAATAGCTATGAACAAGCTATCTCACAACAGCACACCCTAGAAAACTTCGCGGAAGCAAAACTCGAAAAACTCCACAAACAGCAGCACACTGAGTCAGACCGGTCTGACCGCTAGCACAGACCGGTCAGACCGGTCGGGCTGGAATTCAAAAATCCAGACCGGTCAGACCGGTTTCAGAGACCGGTCAGACCGGTCCCTTCCAGACAGCCCGAGACCAAAGCTTCAAAAGGCAAATCTTGAGCAAACGAAGTCTAAATTCGATGAAACTTGGACGAAAGCTTCGTAACTACCCCGTGAACATTTCCCCAAAGGATCTCACCCAAAAGATTCACGGATCGAGAGAAATCGAGAAAAGATCAAAGAGGATTGGGGTTTTCTCAAGAACACAAAATCGCCAATTCGTGAGAACTCTCGATTCTAGTATGTTTAGCACTCGGCTAGAAGGATTAGAATCGTCACAAAGAGTCCATCAAACCACGAATTCAAGGGTTGGTCTCCTCCAAACAAGAAACACACCAAAAGAGGAGAATTAAACCCAAAACGCAAGAGAGAAGGGGAGGACGAGATGCTCAGCACACACAAGTGAATCTCAAACAAATTTCATCCATTAAACTCAGAGGAATTCACCTATACAAAGGCTAGAGCCATCCGCCCATCATCCACCCACTAGATTGAAGAGAATAGCTATAATCTAAACTCTCTTTGCGTTGGAGTCCTTGGCCCTAACCTAAAGCAGAGGCTGGGAGAAGGAAAAACCCAGAGAAAACAAAAGACTCAAGAGACTCACCCACCCACGGGCTGGTGGGGGGTATTTATACCCGGCTGCTGCGGCCAGACCGGTCCAGGGGACCGGTCAGACCGGTCGGGTCAGCAGCACCCTGCTGTACAGCTTCGATCGACGGCGGAGCTTCTTTCTTCGACTCGAAGTCTTTGCTGCGATGCCGCCACGTCGACGAAGATCCGGTCCGCGGTTTTGGAGGGTCCGCGAAACCCGGGTAGGTGGCCGGTTTTGAGAAAACCGCCGAAACCTCACGCGCGGGAAGATTCCTGCCTCCACGCCGTGGCCCTAGACGCCGTTCCTGCCTCGGCCTTCTGACGGCCCTAGACGCCGCCCGACGCCCGTCACCTCCTCGCTAGCAGCGAGGCCCTAGACGCCGTCGACGCCCGTCGCCTCCGTCAGTCCCGAGACCGACGCCCGTCACTTCCACGACTTGGCGTCTTCAACCGCCGTCCGCCTCCTTGGTTTTGTGGCGCAAACCAAGAAACCCGCCTTCCATCGTCGCTTACGCCCTCGATCCAGGAGTGGACGCCACAGCTGCCGCCCGGTACGAGCTCCGGTCCCGGCTGCCCTTCACCGTCGTCCACCGCACGGTCCATCGGTCACAGCACCTCCACGGCAGCTCCCCGCCGACACTCGACGCCCGTGTACCTGCAATCCAAAGACCAAGCGCACGATCACACCGCACGGTTGACAATTCATTCATCACAAACAGGATAGAGTACTCTCGTTCCTCAATCTCCCCCTTGATGAGTGCATTGTCAACACACCACAAACGAACCAAGAGAAGTGAAACCAAAGAAGAACAAAGAAGCACGAAAGAGAAGAACTCAAGTAAGTGACGAAAAGCTCAGACAGGCGAGAACAGTCACTTACTCAAGCAAAGATCGATCCCCTAAGACAAGGGCAAAGGCTCGACGCAATCGATCAAAAGCCAAAACATGACTCCTCAAAGACAGAGGTAACGCTCGACGCAGTCATGCAAGAAGCAGAGGGAAAACGAGGAAACCAGGAGCCAAAACCAAAGCAGAAACTCCCCAAGCAAAGTTTTTCCCTCTCACAAGTGCAACTCTCCCAAAATGATGCACTCTCAAAGCCCTGTGCACAACAAGTTTTTTTTTAAAAAATCAAACAAGTCTCCCCCTTGTTCGATCACTTCTCTCAAAATTCTCTCCCTTGTTGGCACATGCACACATCAAGCTTAAAAAGACCTAAAGCTCCCACTGAAGCTGAAACTCCCCCTGAACAGATGCTATGCAATGAATGCAATGCAGGAGGTGTAAGTGAAAGCATTCAGGGATACAAGGATATGAGCAACATCTAGTCATAAGCACGTGTGCATCCATAAACAGGACCTGCATCTAGCTCAACAGGATATATCAAATCAGTCTAGAGCTAGGCAAGTTCAGTTTAGGAGAAATAAAAGCATCACCCATGGTCTAGCACTAACAAGTAGGGAAAGAAAAGCAGTACTACTCAAACTCATACAGGCGAGCCAAACCAGCCAAAGATGTTGTTAACATTCATTTTTCCATCAAATTTATAGCAATCAATTCTTAATGCCAGGGGTTGAAAGCTTGTCATGCTTCACTTAGCAACAAGGCCAAGCCTATGCCAAAAGACAATCAGAAGCTTAAAGCACTCGTTTCAGTCATGCACAGCCTTGCCCGGGTTCTCACAAGTGCAAAGTGAGCCGTCCCGAAAGCTCGATCAGTGCGACAAGCAATCCCACCTGGATCTTTTCAATCCATTTCACGAACAGTTCAAGCAATTTTATCAGATTTAGATCATCTCAAGTATGAATTGCTGAATGAAAAACCACACTAGCATGAATAAGATAGCAAAGCATATCAACACGCCCTAACATGCTAGTAGCCAAATAGGGTGATCATGTTTTTAGATTTTCAAATCAAAATAGCTTAACTCAGATGATGTCATATACACAGTGGTGCAAGCTATACATGATCAAGTTTATCAACTCACACTAGCAGTCACTAGAAGATCATAGCAATGTATACAAGAATGCTAGTGCAAGTGAGACAATGCAAAATGCAAATATGTACAATGCATATGCACAATGCAACTACCAAACTTAGAAAACAAA